>NC_091956.1:20065796-20415796 GCF_031021105.1 Erythrolamprus reginae | reverse complement strand
TGAATCACATCTGGTATAAGCCGCAATGATGTCGAATCAAACACATTACAGCAGGGGTGAAATTCAACATTTTTCCTTACCGGTTCTGTGGACATGGTTTGGTGGACGTGGCAGGGGAAGATATGGCAAAATCCCCATTTCCTCCCCAGTCCAGGGGATGGATATTGCAAAATCCCTATTCCCATCCAAGTCCTGGGGTAAGGATTATTGCAAAATCTCCACCCCACACCACTCCAGGGGAAGGATACCACAAAAACTCCATTTCCTCCCCACTCTAGGGGAAGGATACTGCAAAATCCCCATTCCCTCCCCACTCCAGGGGAAGGATACTGCAAAATCTCCATTCCCTCCCCACTCCAGGGGAAAGATACTGCAAAATCCCCATTCCCTCCCCACTCCAGGGTAAGGATACCGCAAAATCTCCATTCCCTCCCCACTCCAGGGGAAGGATACTGCAAAATCCCCATTCCCTCCCCACTCCAGGGGAAGGATACTGCAAAATCTCCATTCCACCCCACTCCAGAGGAAGGATACTGCAAAATCCCCATTCCCTCCCCACTTCAGGGGAAGGATACTGCAATATCTCCATTCCCTCCCCACTCCAGGGGAAGGATACTGCAAAATCCCCATTCCCTCCCCACTCCAGGGGAAGGATACTGCAAAATCTCCATTCCACCCCACTCCAGAGGAAGGATACTGCAAAATCCCCATTCCCTCCCCACTTCAGGGGAAGGATACTGCAATATCTCCATTCCTTCCCCATATTGCAAAACATCCAATTGAGATGAGGGGCTACAGAAATTGAATAAACAAATAAAGCAACCAACCACATGATTGGAGAACTGATATACCTCTTACAATTCTTTTTTTTTTTACAATCTCAGCTTCTCAGCGTGTGATTTCTAAGTTCTTCCTTAGATACACAACTGCGTCAGTCAGACATTTGTTCAATAAACATGGGAAATGTCATCATTGTCTTTGCTTCAGTGAAGAAAGCATATCAAATATGGGCCACATTTCTATAAATTCTGCTAGTCGGTGACTAAATCAATCTATCTTTTCCTGGTTTCTACTGCATGGCAGGAAATATCTCAGTAAAGCTAAAATCAGTTAGGGATATTCCCTTAATAGAGAAAGATAGAGCTCAAGTTTCATCTTTAATGTTGGATGTTAAGAGTTCTTCACAGTTCCTATATGCATATGTGAGAAAGTTTTGTGACTTCATCAGGATATATCACTTTCTTGTTGGAATGGACACCAGTTTTAGATGGTGGTATGGCCATAAGACACCATGATACAATTAAAATATTTTTATTTATTTATTTATTGTTAGAGTTGAAAGGGACCATGCAGGTCATCAAGTCCAACCCCCTGCCTGAGCAGGAATCCTAAAGCACCCCAGCCAAATGTCAGTCCAATCTCCTCTTGAAAGTGTCCAGAGTTGGGAAGTTCACAACCTCCACAGGGAGGTTGTTCCACTGTTTGATCGCTCTGACCATCAGGAAGTTCTTCCTTACTTCTAGGTTGAATCTCTCCTTGGTCAGCTTTCAGCCGTTGTTCCTCGTCGGGCCCTCTGATGCTCTGGAGAATAGAGTGGCCCTCTCCTCCCTGTGGCAACCCCTCATATACCTATATACAGCTATCATGTCCCCTCTGGCCCTCCTTTTCTCTAGGATATCCATGCCCAGTTCCCGCAATCTCTCTTCCTAAGTCTTGGTTTCAAGTCCCCTAATAATTTTGGTTGCTCTTTTCTGCATCTTCTCCAGAGTTTCAATGTCTCTTTTGAAGTGTGGTGACCAGAACTGGATGCAGTACTCCAGATGTGGTCTGACCAGGGCATAGTAGAGTGGTATTAATACTTCCCTGGTCTTGGAGTGTATTCCCCTGTTGATGCAGCTTAGGATAGTGTTGGCTTTTTTGGCCCCTGCTGCACATTGCTGGCTCATGTTTAGTTGATTATCCACCAAGACTCCAAGAAGTAGATTCCGCTTTATGTGCATTTTGAGTTGGCTATTTCAGCAATTTTAAACATTTAGTTGATCTTTTTCACATTCTCATTCAGAAGTTTCTTTGCCAGCATGGTGGTGAGCTGGAATTCTAAGGAGTAAAATGGACTCATTAAGCTTTAGGATATCAATTTTGCTCCCCATTTTGCTTCTGCATTTGCACCCAACCCGAATGCAGAAGAGGAAAGACAAACATGGCCCTTGTAATCCAGCAGTTTCTGGAGAACCGCTAGCAGAAATTTTGAGTAGTTTGAGAAGTTTGGAGAACCAGCAAATGGCTAGCTCCAGAGTGGGGTGGGAATGGAGAATTTGCCATATCCTTCCCCCAGGAGTGGGGAGGCAATGGGGATTTTGCAGTATCCTTCCCCTGGAGTGGGGTAGGAATGGAGATTTTTCTGTATCCTTCTCGGCCTCCCGTGTCTCAGCTGATTGAGAGGAAATGAGGATTTTGTAGTAACCTTCCCCTGGAATCGGGAGGGAATGGAGATTTTGTGGTATCCTTCATCTGCCACGCCTACCTAACCGTGCCCACCAAGCCATGCCCACAGAACTGGTAGTAAACCAAGTTGCTTGAATGAACAATGAAATGTCTCAGAGACTAGACTAGACTAGACTTTCAATCCTGGGCCTAGAAAGTTTAGAACTAAGACGCCTTAAACAAGATCTAAGTATTGCCCACAAGATCATATGATGCAACATCCTGCCTGTCAGCGACTACTTCAGCTTCAACCACAACAACACAAGAGCACACAACAGATTTAAACTTAATATTAACCGCTCCAAACTTGACTGTAAAAAATATGACTTCAGTAACCGAGTTGTCGAAGCGTGGAACTCATTACCGGACTCCATAGTGTCATCCCCAAACCCCCAACACTTCACCCTTAGATTATCTACGGTTGACCTATCCAGATTCCTAAGAGGTCAGTAAGGGGCGAGTACAAGTGCACTAGAGTGCCTTCCGTCCCCTGTCCTATTGCTTTCCTATATCTCCTATACCTTTCTTCTATTCCTATATCTCTTCTTCTATTCTTTCATTGATATGTTCTATTACTATATCTTCTTTTCTATTATTTCTTAGATATATTTTACTATGAGTATCTCCTCTATAACCTTCATCATGTATTTTACTATGTGTATATAGATATATACCCACTAAAACCCTCATTGTGTATTGGACAAAATAAATAAATAAATAAAATTAACAAGGTTTGGTCTAGGATGAGCCACGGTGACGCAGTGGTGAGAGAGCAGTACTGCAGGCTACTTCTGCTGATTGCTGGCTGCCTGCAATTTGGCAGTTCAAATCTCACCAGGCTCAAGTTTTCACCTGGCTTTCCATCCTTCTGAGGTGGGTAAAATGAGGACCTAGATTGTTGGGGGCAATATGCTGACTCTGTAAATATCTAAGCATCTCTGCTTAGAGAGGGCTGTAAAGTACTGTGAAACGGTATATAAGTTTAAATGCTATTGCTGTTTGCCACGATTCAATCTTTGGACATTTCAGCTGAAATGTATTTTTTTTTTAATGACTTAACTTACCTGTTAGGAAGTGGCAGTTTTCGTTATGATTGTAGCAGGTGTTCAGGCATCAGAAGACAGGAGCTCTGGCGGTGCTCATTCATCAAATCAAGAAATCTGTTTCCTGTATTAAAAGAAAGTCCCAGGAAAGCTATAGATGAAGAGATAAATGGATATCTATCTATACATAAGAAAAGGGCAGACAGCAATGAAGAAAATTCAGATTCTCCAATGGAGCAGCTCCAGAGTTTTTGTTATCTGCTGATTTGGTTTTCTGCTATAGGTGAACAAGAACTGAATTCATGTCTAAAATGCTATTTAGAACAAGATTTTTACAAAGTAAATAAGAGTTTAGTGGTGTTCAGACTCCCTTCTTTTCACTCATCAGCAAAAATATATATATGTCTGTCTGTCTGTCTGTCTGTCTGTCTGTCTGTCTGTCTGTCTATGAAGGCCTTGGCATATTTGGGTTTCTTCCCGTGTAGGTTTCAGAGATTTCTGACAATGTTTTGACGAGGTCCCACTCATCATCTTCAGGCTGGTGTTTCTGTCCTTGTGCTAGGGTGAACACAGCGAGACCTGAGATGCCTTCCCTCTATAAATACTGGTGGGTGGGTGTGGAGTGCTGGCTCAGCAGCTGCAAGCTGTGTTGAAACTTTCTGGTGAGTCATTGGGGTAACACCTGGGGTCATTGATGTAATTGATATATGCTGATTAGTTGATGTTTGTGGATTGGGGATGATATCCTGATTAGTTGGAACTTACAGACTGCTTAGCTGTTTTGTAATGGGTGTCTGGGGTGTGACAATTTTGGTTTGGCTGCGAGTTTGTGGTCTGGTCATGTGTTTATGGTGTTTGTCAGTTTGCTTTCTGTGCATGTCAGAGGGGGATGGTTTCAACACGGCTTGCAGCTGCAGAGGCAGAACTCTACACCCACCCACCAGTATTTATAGAGGGAAGGCAGCTCAGGTCTCTCTGTGTTCTCCCTAGCACAAGGACAGAAGCACCAATGGAAATAGAATAGAATGAAATGGGATGGGATGGGATGGAATAGAATAGAATAGAATAGAATAGAATAGAATTATTGGCCAAGTGTGTTGTTTGGACACACAAGGAATTTGTCTTGGTGCATATGCTCTCAGTGTACATAAAAGAAAAGTATACATTTGTCAAGAATCATGTGGTACAGCACTTGATGATTGTCATGGGGGTCAAATAAGCAATGAAGAAACAATCAATATTAATAAAAATGTTAGGATACAGGCAACAAGTTACAGTGATACAGTCCTAAGTGGGAGGAAAAGGATGATAGGAATGATGAGAAAAAACTAATAGAAATAGAAGTGCAGACTTAGTAAAAGGTTTTACAGAGTTTAGGGAATTATTTGTTTAGTAGAGTGATGGCGTTCGGGAAAAAACTGTCCTTGTGTCTAGTTGTCTTGGTGTGTAGTGCTCTGTGGAGACATTTTGAGGGTAGGAGTTGAAACAGTTTGTGTCAAGGATGCGAGGGGTCAGTAAATATTTTCACCACCCTCTTTTTGACTCGTTCAGTATACAGGTCCTCAATGGAAGGCAGGGTGGCAGCAATTGCTTTTTCTGCAGTTCTGATTATCCTCTGAAGTCTGTGTCGGTCTTGTTGAGTTACAGAACCAAACCAGATGAGCA
This sequence comes from Erythrolamprus reginae, assembly GCF_031021105.1. Taxonomy (NCBI): domain Eukaryota; kingdom Metazoa; phylum Chordata; class Lepidosauria; order Squamata; family Dipsadidae; genus Erythrolamprus; species Erythrolamprus reginae. Next base: position 20,410,604 of record NC_091956.1, on the reverse strand, counting down.
CTGTTCTGTCTGGCCGGATCAATTATCAGGAATAAAGTGCCACTCACCCTTTGGTTCAGAAGCACTCATAGGTAAAGTCTCTTTATAACACATAATTCTGAAATACAAAGGTTAACCCAAGGAATGTGATGTTGGCCGCCTTTCTATCATTAGCAGTAGATAACTAGAGTCAGGGATGCCATCCAGAATAGAGCCATAAATCTCCACTACTGATGTGTCTTCTTTAACTAATTACTCACACAGTCCAGAGGAAAATACAGATCAAACCAAAATCACGAATCAAATTGATGGGAACATAAACATCTCTCAGCTCTGAAGCAACTGTGCTTCATTATGAACGTTATTTGCCACACACCCGTTCCCATCAGCCTGTCTTTATATATTGACAAAGTGTGGCCAAATGTCCCAAAGATCTAAATCAATGCCAAGAAGATCTCCCTAAATATCATGTCTGGATCTCATTCTCCTTACTCTTGCATCTAACGGGAGTTCCTGATCCTCAAAGTCCCCATTGTCCTCTGACCCAAGCAATAACCTAACTGGGGGTTTCTACAGCATCTGTTGGTTCCTTAGCCCCTAACTTTTCCTCACTCTCATGGCAGTGATTTCTGACAGTCTCAAAATGGATGAACAGTGCAGTCAGGCGGTAGGGAAAGCAAGTAGGATGCTTGGCTGCATAGCTAGAGGTATAACAAGCAGGAAGAGGGAGATTATAATCCTGTGTTCAGTTCTGGAGACCTCACATACAAAAAGATATTGACAAAATTGAACGGGTCCAAAAACGAATTACAAGAATGGTGGAAGGTCTTAAGCATAAAACGTATCAGGAAAGACTTAATGAACTCAATCTGTATAGTCTGGAGGACAAAAGGAAAAGGGGGGACATGATCGAAACATTTAAATATGTTAAAGGGTTAAATAAGGTCCAGCAAGGAAGTGCTTTTAATAGGAAAGTGAACACAAGAACAAGGGGACACAATCTGAAGTTAGTTGGGGGAAAGGTCAAAAGTAACATGAGAAAATATTATTTTACTGAAAGAGCAGTAGATCCTTGAAACAAACTTCCAGCAGACATGGTTGATAAATCCACAGTAACTGAATTTAAACATGCCTGGGATAAACATATATCCATCCAAGATAAAATACAGAAAATAGTATAAGGGCAGACTAGATGGATCATGAGGTCTTTTTCTGCCGTCAGTCTTCTATGTTTCTATGTTTCTCATTCACAGACTCAGATGGCAAGAACACTGCCCTGCGATGCCAGTACTGCTCCGTTTCCTGGTCCTTGAAATCCATGACCAGCTGAACTGGACCTGGACCACTCACAACAAACACCGCCCCCTAGATCCAGAAATGGCTAGCAAGCATGTGCCAGAGGGAACCTTTACCTTTACTTATACAAAGTATTGTCAGAGAGTTGACAATTTGTGGTCTAAAGCCTCTGGTTTCAGTTGTTTCCCATCAATAATACTGCTGCATAACACATTATAAGGACAGCCCAAATATTTATGACTTAGACTGTATTCGCAGCTTCAGTTTTAAAACTTTTAAGACCCATATTACAAACGTGATGTTGGTTTTCTTTTTCACTTGGGCAAGCAAAATATCGATTGCTTCTGAAACTCTCTCCTACTTATAAATTTCCTCCTTTGTCAGTGCTTTGATTTTAGTATCCTTCCATTGTTCAGTTTAATCTGAATGTTCAATACTCTTTTTTTTTTGGCCAGTCTCGCAATTCCATTTAGATACTATCTTTACATATGTGAACTATATTTAAAAGTGATTGCTTTTCTCTAGATGATTTTCCATACGGTTTCAAATCATCCATTTAAAGCAAATGTGAGACTTTTGTACTTTGCTCAGATAATTCATTGCCCACTGGTGTTTTATTCAAAATTATTGCCAGTGGAATCACAGCCCTATTAAAAAGCAATGGAGATAAAAGATTTTGCTTGTGTGTGTGGGGGGGGGGGACTTTTTTTTCTCTCTGCTTCTGATTCCTAACATTAGAGGGCCACAATTTACAGCAGGGGTGGCATGTGTACCTTTGGAAAGAAAATACTAAAGCACAACCCACCTTTAACAACCATCAGATTAGAAAATCATTACTAAAAACCTGGGCTGACATTAGAAGGATATTACATACAAATTCCTAGAGGGTTGTCCACCATGGAAACAATTGCCTATCCCAACTTAATTGACCCTACCAAAACCTTAAGTTATAAATATATTCTGGACCCTAATGGAGAATTGAAAACTAGACAAGAATTAGAACTACAGAATATAAAACTTGATTGGTGGATATATTTACAAATCAAATCTAGATACAATAAGGACCGAGAACCCCCTGGAATTAATAACGACCCATATATTGGATAAAATACTTACAGGACAAGGCAATAAATTGATCAGGAAATTACCCCGTATATACTTGAATATAAGTCGACCCGATTATAAGCCGAGGCACCTACTTTTGCCACAAAAACTGGGAAAACTTATTGACTCGAATATAAGTCCAGGGTGGAAAATACAGTGGCTACTGGTAACTTATAAAAATGGAATATTCTTTTATTGTAGCTTCTTAAAATTGTTTTTGTAGGAGAATTTTAAAAAAAACATATGAAGGACGGTTGCAGGAACTGGGTATATCTAATTTAATGAAAAAAAGGACCAGGGGAGACATGATAGCATTCTTTCAATATCTCAGAGTTTTCCACAAAGAAAAAAGAGTCAACCTATTCTCCAAAGCACCTGAGGGCAGAACAAGAAGCAATGGGTGGAAACTAAACAAGGAGAGAAGCAACTTAGAACTAAGGAGAAAATTCCTGACAGTTGGAACAATGAATCTGTGGAACAGCATGCCATCAAAAGTTGTGAATGCTCCAACACTGGAAGTTTTTAAGAAGATGTTGGATACCCATTTGTCTGAAGTAGTGTAGGGTTTCCTGCCTAGGCAAGGGGTTAGACTAGAAGACCTCGAAGGTCCCTTCCAACCCTGTTGTTATTATTATATTATGTAACTTTTTTCCTTCCAAAATGTTTTTTATTTCTTGCATCTTTCTTCCTCCCCTTCCAAAATCTTTCTTTTTAAAAAATTCCAAAAACCTCTTAAAATATCTTTAGGAATGTTACCTTAATCTTGAAACCTGTTATCTTAATCTTCATTACAATATCATTATAATTTTCTTAATAATTGGGATTTCATATATTCTTTCAAAACAATTGCTTAAATCAAACTTCCATATGATAAATATTCAGATTTTCCATTTAAAACGTATTTTATAAGTTAAAATCATTATTACTATCTCAATAGATCAGTAAATAACAATTGGGGGTTACTCAATCATTAATTGTAAAATCTTTCTTCTATATGATATTTATCTTGCATACTGCTTAAAACCATACTGCTTTAAAAAGGTAAATCTATACATATTAATTATGTAGAACAAATGATTAATGACAAAATTCATACTATTATATTATCCTAACCTTTGTATTGTTTTAAACAAGTCAGCATTAACAATCCTCTTGGGTATGATAAGTATAGTTGGAAGAAAATGTTTAATTACACAGAGTTATCCCCAACATTTTCTTACAAAATAACCTATCCTGTTAATCAAATTTAAATGGGTAACTTACATTTTACTTGTACATTTTATTTACTTGTAAAACATTGTTGCTGGTTTGATCAGAAGAGAAAGCCAAGGTTCCTTCCTTCTGAAAGTATCTTCAACCCTCCCGCCCCTTTCCCCAGTGCTTCCTGTAGAGGAGGAGCTGAGATTGGTACAGACTGCTGCCAATCAGATAGCTCTCTCAGTGCCTCCTTTCTGTGTAGAGAAGGAGCTGTGATTGGTTCAGCCTGCTGCCAATCAGGCAGCTGAAGGGTAGCAATAGCATGTGTTGTCAGCCATGAGGTTTCTTTCCTCGGAACTGTGGAGCTTTGGGACAGTTTTCAGGTCAGTGAAAGTCAGTAACTCTAATATAAGTTGAGGTTGGATTTTTCAGCACATTTTTTGTGCTGAAAATATCAACTTATACTCGAGTATATACGGTATATCAATATATGTTAGAAACAGACAAGATAGAAGACACTCAAAGAACCTATGATTGCATGGGCCAAGAATGTGCAACATAATATACACTTAATTGACTGGGAGAGAGCATGGAACAACATTTGTAAAATCACATTGTCAGCAGCTTACAAAGAATTTTTTAATAAACTTCTTTATAGGTGGTATCTGCCCCCGCAAAGACTCACCAAAATCTATCCCAAGCTTAAAGACACATGTTGGAAATGCAATAAACACCCAGGAACCTTTTTTCATATGTGGTGGTCTTGCCCCAAAAAATTATATGGAAAACCACACATAGGTGGCTTAGAGATATACTGGAAGAGGAAATTGAATACTCCCCAGAAAGCATGCTGCTTTTGGAAACGAGGTTACCCCAGACAAAAGCTCTATCTGACATAGTTACCGCGGTCAGAATTTCAATAGCACAATTATGGAAGAAAGAAATTACCCAGTCTGAAAAGTTAATCATTGAAAAAAATTTCAGTTGTGCTGAAATGGACATAATGACAAATGAAATTAAAGGAGTTAGAAATAAAGAAACTAAAGAGATATGGGGAAAATGATCCATAATAAAAAAACAAAATTGACAAGATAGTAAGTGCAAAAGACTTGGACATATTAACATTCCGTTTCATATTGATATAATGACTTTACAGTAGAACCCCGACTTACGAGACTAATTGGTTCCGGAAGGAGGCTCGTAAGTCGGAACACTCGTATGACGAAACATTGTTTCCCATAGGAAACAATGTAAAGTCAATTAATCCGTGCAACAACAAAAAAAACCGCTGCCGCCGAACGCGGAAGTTAGCGTCGGCTTCAGGAGACAGCTGCGAAGCGGCGCGGGTGTTTTAAAACGTTGCAGCCGGCCTGGGGGGTTCGGGAGCTTCCCCACGAGCCCCCCAGGCCGGCTGCCACATTTTAAAACATGTGCGCCGCTTCGCAGCTGTCTCCTGAAGCCGAACGCGGAAGTTAGCGTTCGGCTTCAGGAGACAGCTGCGAAGCGGCGCACGTGTTTTAAAAGGTTGCAGCCGGCCTGGGGGGCTTGCCAGCACCCCCCCGAGCCCCCCAGGCCGGCTGCAACCTTTTAAAACACGCGGGATACGAGCGCCAAGGAGCTGTCTCCTGAAGCCGAACGCGGAAGTTAGCGTTCGGCTTCAGGAGACAGCTGCGAAGCGGCGCACGTGTTTTAAAAGGTTGCAGCCGGCCTGGGGGGCTTGCCAGCACCCCCCCGAGCCCCCCAGGCCGGCTGCAACCTTTTAAAACACGCGGGATACGAGCGCCAAGGAGCTGTCTCCTGAAGCCGAACGCGGAAGTTAGCGTTCGGCTTCAGGAGACAGCTCCTTGGCGCTCGTATCCCGAATGTGAGCTCGGGAGGCGAACAAAAATGTCGCTCCCCTCCCAGCTCTTATCTCGAGTAGCTCGTAAGTAGAGCTGCTCGTATGTCGAGGTTCCACTGTATTTATATTGTATTTGGTTGGCTCATGGTACAATGAAAAGAATTGTAATACTGATGTGATAACAGAAACGTACCAGATCTGTAAGAACAATGATTTTACTTTTTTTTTTTAATTTTAAGAACAAAATCTTAAATAAACTTTAAAAAAAAGATGCACCTTTTTCCTCTCTAAAAGAGACTGATAATTTGGGTGTGTTTTATACTCTGACTGTAGATTATTTTTCAGCTCTAACTAGCTGCTAATGATCTTCCCAGCTTTTACCTTGCAGGCTCTTTCATTATTTCTCTCTGCGAATAATGTTTTCCAAGACCTAAGTCTTTACAGGGTTTTTTCATTTCTATAACTTGCTCCAAATAAGTTTCTTTCCAGCCCTAGAAAGGTGCTAACGATGTTCCCAGCTCTTACTGGCATGTAGGCTCTTTCATTGTTACTCTCTGCCAATAATGTGTTTTTTTTTCATTGCTTTACTTGCTCCAAATGTTTCTTTCCAGCCCTAATCAGGTGCTATTAATGTTCCCAAGCTCTTTCATTGTTACTCTCTGCGAAGAATGTTTTCCAAGCCCTAGGTCTTTGCAGGGTTTTTTTCCCAGTGGTCTAACTTGCTCCAAATGTTTCATGTCTCGGGTCCCGTCAACTAAACAATGCCACTTGGCGGGACCCAGGGGAAGAGCCTTCTCTGTGGTGGCCCCGGCCCTCTGGAACCAACTCCCCCCAGAGATCAGAATTGCCCCCACCCTCCTTGCCTTTCGTAAGCTACTTAAAACACACCTCTGCCGCCAGGCATGGGGGAATTAAGACTTTTTCTCCCCCTAGGCCATTACAACTGTATATATGGTATGCTTGTATGTATGTTTGGTTTTTATATATTAAGGGGTTTTAATTTGCTTTTAGTATTGGATTTTATTGTACATTGTTTATGATTGTTGTTAGCCGCCCCGAGTTTTCGGAGAGGGGCGGCATATAAATCCAATAAAACTTGAAACTTGAAACTTCTTTCCGGCCCTAACCAGTTGCTAACGATGTTCCCAGCTCTTACCGCCTTGCAAGTTCTTTGATTAGTACTATCTGCTAAAAATATTTTCCAAACCCTGTCTTTGATTTTTTTTCATTCTCTATTTGCTTCAAATGTTTCTTTCTAGCCTTTTACCGGCTTGCAAGGTCTTTCATTGTTACTCTCTGTGAGGAATGTTTTCCAAACTGTTTCTCTGTAGGTTCTTTTTTTCCATTGCTATACTTGCTCCAAATGTTTCTTTCCATCCCTAACCAGGTGCTAACAATCTTCCCAGCTCCAAGACTTAGGGTTTGGAAAACATTCTTCCCAAAGAGTAACAATGGAAGATCCACGAAGAGCTAGGAAGATCGATAGCACCTGGTTAGGGCTGGGAAAAAAGCTTCGAAAAAGCTACATTCAGAGTGTAAGACACACCTGAATTTTCAGCCTCTTTTATAGAGGAAAAACATCTTATACTCTGAAAAATATGGTAAGTTGTTTTTTGTTTTATTTTCAGTTAAGTTCTAAAAAATGTTTTTGTCACCAGAATTATTTGATCCTAGTTTCATATTTATTCAAGGGTTTCTTTTTAAAGAAAATGCCAACATTTTTTGTTTTTTTAAACCTTTCTTGCATTAGTTCTGCTATCATTTCCACAATCTAGGCTTCAATGTTTATTTTCTATTTTACAGTTTGGGTTGTTTTAAATTTTGTAGGTCACTAAAATCTTTTAGAAATAGATTTATTTTCCATTCTAATGTTTCACTTTGGCAAATGAGTTTGATTTCAAGTTATAATCTAGTTTCATGGCGCTGAAGATAAGCGGATTAGCATTTTGATCATTTTTGTTGTAACTGATTAAGCAACTGTATTTCCATCATGGAAATACAGCATTCTTGGTGTAAATTTCAAATGAGGTATTCTTTGTATTATAATATCCTTCATGTATTTCAGAATTTTTCTGTTAGTTGCTATTGATATTCAGATAACTGGCCTGTTCAGTATGTTATTGACTGCATCCAAATGAATCTTCAAGTTGACTTTTTTTTTTCTTTTTACTGCCTTCTTAGTTTTTTTAATTGAAAACGCCTTTTCTTTTCCATTTAAATAACTTTCTCTGTCAAAATAGAATAGAATAGAAACAGAGTGGGAAGGGACCTTGGAGGTCTTCTAGTCCAACCCTCTGCCAAGGCAGGAAACCCTACACGACTTCAGACAAATAGTTATCCAACAGCTTCTTAACAACTTACAGTGTTGGAGCATTCACAACTTCTGGAGGCAAGTTGTTCCATTGATTAATTGTTCTAACAGTCAGGACATTTCTCCTTAGTTCTAAGTTGCTTCCCTTGTTGATTAGTTTCCACCCATTGCTTCTTGTTCTACCCTCAGGCATTTTGGAGAATAGTTTGACTCCTTCTTCTTTGTGGCAGCCCCTGAGATATTGGAATACAGCTATCATATCTCCTCAAGTCCTTCTTTTCATTAAACCATATATTTACATACAATATTATATATTAGACAGACAGACAGACATAAAACTATAATAACAATATAACAATATGTATGTGTGTGTGTGTATATATAATTCACATGTTTTTGCTGAATTTTTAAAATTAGGGGAGACTAGGATAGTGCTATTTCGGGCTTGTTCTGGACTCATCAGCTAGCCATACCCTTACTGGGATTATATCCTGGGGCTTCTGCCTTGTAAGGCAGAGAATTAACCTCTAGGCCACCAGATCTGATCCCTTCAGCTTTGTACCAGGGAGGGGCTATATGTTTGTAGGGGGGTTTTTTCTGTTGGATCACCCTGGTATATTGAAGGAACGTCACAGCTCCTTTTTGCCTCCTTTTTAAAACTATATATAACTATAACTTCATAATTTCATTTTTGGCAATAACAAATATGTAGTGGAGAAGGAGGGAGAGGGAATGTATGTACAGTATGTATGTGAGGAAGGAAGGAAGGGAGGAAGGGAGGGAGGGAGGGAGGAAAGGGCTAGGTTGGGTTTGCAACTGGTGAGTAGTTTGAGGACAGCCACCATGGAATGCTGGGGTCTCAAGCAATAAAATCATGTGAAAATCTATCTTCTTGTGTCCAGAAAATCTGTAGAGAGTAAGCTAAATTTGAAGACTTCATATATTTTGGTTTCTATATACCGTAACCTTTTTTTCCCCTTTTCATGTTGAATGTATCATTCACATTTCACAGAAAAAAGCTCCTACCACATCATCAAAAGCAATTGCCTTGGTTTATGTACAGATTCATTTAGATTACACTTCAATTCATTTTATTCCAATGTATTTTGTTTAAGACTATAGACTCCATGTTGTTATTCAGTGTTGTGATGATATGATTTCTTTATGGTTCCAAAAATATTCAATCAGAAAGTATGATTAAAAGAGACAGAAAAAATACTCGGCCATAAATGCAAACTGACAAGAACCAAGTTGCTACTTATACTGCTTTCACACGAGGGGGGAAAAAAAGACTCACAAAAGTAAGATTGAAGGAATGTGGAAAAGACATATTTAATAAATAGTGGCAAAATTGTTGGATTCCAAGTCCAACTAGCTATTAGCTATTATTAATTCTCTTGATCATTGCACTGTTGGAAATGTGATGCTCTTTTACTTGAGGAGTTTGTAAAAGACCATTGCATTTCCTAAACCAACTTTTAGAAGCATATAATATGAATGCTAATTTATTATTTTTCCTCTATCAAATGAAGAGCTGAAGAACACGTAAGTATTACATTGCTTTATCTTCCCTTTCCCATCAGAAAATATATTCATATTAGAGAATAAATGGGGAATATAATTGGAAACGTGGGTCAAACTTACCATATTCCTTGTAGCAGTAATAGGTTCTAAATCCCATTACTACCAGTTCGTGCTCACGCAAGTCCACATGGAATGTTTCTGCACATGCGCAGAAGCATCTTGGGCAGGTGGGTGGAGCCTCCCCTCACTGCCGCTATCAGTTTGCTGAATGGGACCAAACTAGGAGCAACCCACCATTGCCTGGTAGCCTGTTTAGCTTTGTTTCAGACATGATCTATGATATTAGATCACCTAAAATGGTCGCCTAACATCAAAAACATCATCAAAAAAGCACAAATCCCAGCGACCGGTGAGATCCCACAGAGTTGGTCTCCTTAGGCTCCTGTTGACCAAACAATGTCGGCTGGCGGGACCTAGGGGAAGAGCCTTCTCTGTGGGGGCCCCTGCCCTCTGGAATCAGCTCCCCCCAGAGATTCGTACTGCCCCCACCCTCCTTGCCTTCCGAAAAAGTTTAAAACCTCATCTTTGCAGCCAGGCCTGGGGTTCCTTAGACCTTCCCCCCTGACTGATGAATGTTTAGTTTGACTACTGAATGAATGATATTGATAGTTTTTAATTAGAATTTTAAGATTGTTTTTTGTAAGGTATAATTGAATTGTTATTATTGTTTCCAGTTTTTCTGTACATGCTGTGAGCTGCCCCGAGTCCTCGGAGTGAGGCGGCATATAAATCCAATTAAATAAATAAAATAAATAAATGTTCTTTCTGTGCCAAATCAGGGAGCTCAAACTGCCCAAGAGGCTGCTGATACAGTTCTACAGAGGAATCATTGAGTCTGTCATCTGCACCTTTATAACTGTCCGGTTTGGTTCTGAAACCCAACAAGACCGACACAGACTTCAGAGGAGAATCAGAACTGCTGAAAAAAAACAATTGCTGCCAACCTGCCTTCCATTGAGGACCTGTCAAAAAGAGGGTGGTGAAAATATTTACTGACCCCTCACATCCTGGACACAAATTGTTTCAACTCCTACCCTCAAAACGTCGCTACAGAGCACTGCACAAGAACAGTTTTTTCCCAAATGCCATCACTCTACTAAACAAATAATTCCCTCAAGCCTCAACACTGCCAAATCTTTTACTAAATCTGCACTTCTATTTCTACTAGTTTTTTCTCATCATTCCTATCATCCTTTTCCTCCCACTTAGGACTGTATGACTGTAACTTGTTGCTTGTATCCTAAGATTTTTATTAATATTGATTGTTTCTTCATTGCTTATTTGACCCCCATGACAATCATTGTATGCCACCCCGAGTCTTCGGAGAGGGGCGGCATGCAAATCTAATAAATTATTATTATTATTATTAAGTATTGTACCACATGATTCTTGACAAATCTATATTTTCTTTTATGTACACTGAGAGCATATGCACCAAAGACAAATTCCTTGCAATCACACTTGGCCAATAAAGAATTCTATTCTATTCTATTCCATTCCATTCCATTCTATCTATATTAATAGACATACGTACTGTATATCACACAGCCAATAAAGAATTATATTCCTTCCTGATTCGATTCTATTCTGTTCTGTTCCGTTCCGTTCCATTCCATTCTATTCTATTCTATATTAATAGACATACATACTGTATATCACACTGCCATCGGTAAGACCAAAGTGTCTTACCAAAATGAGATGGGCAGGATATTTATTAACAAATAACAACACTTGTAAAAAAAGTGAAGAAATGGTCTATTGCTAATATTGTACTTGTAAAAATTCTGCCTTCAATGGTTTGCAACACATTCTATGTCGGTGTTATTTATTGATCGATTATATTTAAATTTATATGGCACCTTTTTCATTAACAAAAGACTATGGTCAGTTTTTAATCTTATTTTATTATTTCTGCTGTATTTCCCTGAAAATAAAACCCTGTCTTATATTTTTTTTTAACTCTGAAGTAAGAGCTTGGCCTTATTGCCATGTACTCAAAATCCTGATTGGGCTTATTATCAGGGAATGTCTTATTTTGGGGGTTACAGGGCACCACATTTTGATTGGTGCTGTTGAAAGTGCTTGAATTTTGGCAATGCTCTGTAGTCTTTCAAACAACATGATATATTAGGTTAGTTAAAATTAATTAATAAAATATTGAAAATTTTAATGCAACTGTGATGCTTATGAATTCACTGTTAGTTCACCTTGTGTTTCAGGTTTCTTTAATTTTTCTCCCCTTTCTTTTTGCTTCTCTAATTATTTCCACAAAATACTTAATAAATATATAGGTTTTTTTAAAAAATGACAGGGATACAACCAGGAAAAAGAAAAACACATTAAATGCATGCAACCTGATTGTTTGCAATTATTTCCACTGCTAAAATAATAACCGATTTGCTGGAGGGATAAATAAATGACTGGGGATTAAGTAAAATTAAAAAAATAAAATAAAACCTTGTACTGTGGAAAATAATTGCCTCTACATAAATAAAATTGAATATTAAAATATGTTATGAGAGGAAGTAAAAGTAGAAAAGTAAAGAATTGGACTTTAGATGAGCAATTTCGTTGAAGCACATTATCTATCTGTCTTCCTACCTATTGTATGTATCATCTATATCTATTTAACTATTGAGGTTTGAGATCCTAGTATGAATGAAGTTCATCAATTTTATTCTACTGCCCCACTTAGATTTGGTGTTCATCAGAAGGGCAGTGACTGGATGACCAATCATAAAGGTCACTTTAATTTGGGAATGGACTACAGTGATCCCCAGGGTATTGCGATCCCGATCATTGCGAAATGGCTATATGGCGATTTTTGAACCCGGAAGTAAAAACACCATCTGCGCATGCGCGCCCTTTTTTCTATGGGCACGCATGCGTAGATGGCGCCGGGCAGATCAGCTGCTGGGCGGCTTCCCTGGGTCTTCCCCCTCTTGCTGGCGGGAGGGCGAGCGGCGGGCATCAGCGAGGAGTTTCCCCATCGCCCACGCAAACTCCTCGCTGCCGCTCGCCCGCCCTTCGCCCGCCCACGCCGTTCGCTCGCGCCGCTTCCCAGCTGAGTCCTGAAGCGAATTGGCTTCAGGACTCAGCTGGGAAGCCACCTGCCTGCCCGTGGGCCCGCCGCTCGCCCGCCCTTCGTCCGCCCACGCCGTTCGCTCGCGCCGCTTCCCAGCTGAGTCCTGAAGCAAATTGGCTTCAGGACTCAGCTGGGAAGCGGCGTGAGCGAACGGCGTGGGCGGGCGAAGGGCGGGCGAGCGGCAGCGAGGAGTTTGCGTGGGCGGTGGGGAAACCCCAGCGCCGCTTCCCAGCTGAGTCCCCTTCCCAGGAACCCCAATCTTCGGCTCCTCGCTAGTGCTGCGCAAGTAAAAACACCATCTGCGTGTGCGCAGATGGTGTTTTTACTTCCGCAACGCTACTTCGCGAAAACCCGATCATTGCTAGGGGTCCCGGAACAGAACCCTCGCAATGATCGGGGGATCACTGTACTTCTTTCTCAGATTTTAGAAACATAGAAACATAGAAGTCTGACGGCAGAAAAAGACCTCATGGTCCATCTAGTCTGCCCTTATACTATTTTCTGTATTTTATCTTAGGATGGATATATGTTTATCCCAGGCATGTTTAAATTCAGTTACTATGGATTTATCTACCGCGTCTGCTGGAAGTTTGTTCCAAGGATCTACTAATCATTCAGTAAAATAATATTTTCTCATGTTGCTTTTGATCTTTCCCCCAACTAACTTCAGATTCTGTCCCCTTGTTCTTGTGTTCACTTTCCCATTAAAAACACTTCCCTCCTGGACCTTATTTAACCCTTTAACATATTTAAATGTTTCGATCATGTCCCCCCTTTTCCTTCTGTCCTCCAGACTATACAGATTGAGTTCATTAAGTCTTTCCTGATACGTTTTATGCTTAAGACCTTCCACCATTCTTGTAGCCCGTCTTTGGACCCGTTCAATTTTGTCAATATCTTTTTGTAGGTGAGGTCTCCAGAACTGAACACAGTATTCCAAATATGGTCTCACCAGCACTCTATATAGCGGGATCATAATCTCCCTTTTCCTGCTTGTTATACCTCTAGATACGCAGCCAAGCATCCTACTTGTTTTCCCTACCGCCCAACCACACTGCTCACCCATTGTGAGACTGTCAGAAATCACTACCCCTAAATCCTTTTCTTCTGAAGTTTTTGCAAACACAGAACTGCCAATACAATACTCAGATTGAGGATTCCTTTTCCCCAAGTGCATTATTTTACATTTGGAAACATTAAACTGCAGTTTCCATGGCTTTGACGATTTATCTAGTAAAGCTAAATCATTTACCATATTACAGACTCCTCGAGGAATATCAACCCTATTGCATACTTTAGAGTCATCGGCAAATAGGCAAACCTTCCCTACCAAACCTTCCCCTATGTCACTCACAAACATATTAAAAAAATAGGACCCAGAACAGACCCTTGTGGCACACCGCTTGTAACCTGTCTCTGCTCAGAATACTCGCCATTAACAATAACTCTCTGATGTCTACGCTTTTCCAGGAAAATCCGTCTTTCTTTCCACTGCAGTTCTGCTTTGATTCCAATTTTTCTTGGGTGTTGGTCTTCCATCTTTTTCTTAAGAGTATTTTCACATGCCCATTATGCCAGACTTCAGGCCTCTAAACAGGTCTCATTACTAAAAGCCTGCAAGTATTGTATCTTCAGAGTTGTGCACCCCAGACCCACTTTGGTGTAATGGTTAGAAGGCTGGAAAACCAGGAGACTGTTATAGTCCTTCGGGATTGGGCAGCATAGAAGTTGAATAAAATAAAAGGATAAATAAAATATTGTGTGTTTTCTGCCCTAGTTTACATTGAATTGTGTTTTTTCCCTACAGTGCCTTCCGTCCCCTGTCCTATTGCTCTCCTATATCTCCTATACCTTTCTTCTATTCTTATATCTCTTCTTCGATTCTTTCATTGATATGTTTTATTCCTGTATCTTCTCTTCTATTCTTTCTGAGATATATTTTACTATGAGTATATCCTCTATAACCTTCATTATGTATTTTACTATGTGTATACCCACTAAACCCTCATTGTGTATTGGACAAAATCAATCAATAAAATAAATAAAAATAAAGTTTTGGTCACTACAATATAAAAAAGATATTGAGACTCTAGAAAAAGTGCAGAGAACAAGCAACCAGGATGATTAAAGGACTGAAGACTAAAACATATGAAGAACGGTTACAGGGACTGGGCATGGCTTGTCTAGTGAAGAGAAGAACCATGGAAGACATGATAGCAGTGTTCCAATATTTGAGAGACTACCACAGAGATGAAGGGCTCAAGCTATTTTCCAAAATATCTGAAGGCCAGACAAGGAATCATGGATGGAAACTGATCAAGAAGCGATTCAACCTAGAAATATGGAGAAAGTTTCTGACAGTGGGAGTAATCAACTGTTGGAACATAAGTTGCCTTCAGACGTCACGGGAGCTTCACCACTGGAAGCTTTCAAGAAGACACTGGACTGCTTGGGTCTCTTGGGCGGGAGGTTGGACTAGATGACCTACAAGGTCTCTTCTAACTCTGTTAATCTGTAATCTAATCTGTAATCTGAAGGGCTAACTATAACTAATCTTAACAACAACAAAACAGGCACATAATATCTCAGACCTAACAGTTGTCTATAAGGAAGACAAATAAATATGGACGTGGCAGTGTCTGGAGACAGCCTAGTAGAAGAGAAAGAACTGGAGAAATTAACTATTTTTCCTATTTCTATTTGTAGGTCTTTGTATTTTGTTATCCATTAATGCAAATACATACAAATAGAAATAGAACGACTGTGGTAAAGACAAGGCTAGTACTAATAGTAATACAGGCACCTTGGAAGCAATCCCAAAACAAGCAGTGTGTGTAAATAATAATAATAATAATAATAATAATAATTATTATTATTATTATTATTATTATTATTATTATTATTATTATTATTATTATACCAGTACAGGTGGTCCTAGTAGTAATCGGCACACTGGGTGCTGTGCCAAAAGACCTCAGCTGGCATTTGAAAACAATAAACATTGACAAAATCACGATTTGTCAGTTGCACAAGGTCACCATACTTGGATTTGCGCGCATCATTTGAAAATACATCACACAATCATAGAGGCTTGGGAAATGTTTGATTTGTGATATTGTGATACAAAATCCAGCACATCAATCTTGTTTTCTACATATTACTGTTTTTGTGATATTATTATTATTATTATTATTATTATTATTATTATTATTATTATTATTATTATTATTATTATTATTATTATGTCAGCACAACACAGCAAACGAGATCACTATGCTGGATTTCATATTTCATCACCAGTCGGGCGCTTCCCAAGCACATAAGACTGAGTGATGTAGCGGCAAATTATGTTTGCTGATATCAGTAAAGCGGCCTTTTGCAATTGACAGATGGAGATTTTGTCAATTCCAATGGTTTTCAAATGTCCACTGAGATCCTTTGATACTGCGCCCAGTGTGCCAAGTACCACTGGGACCACTTTCACGGGCTTATGCCAGAGTCGTTGCAGCTCGATTTTTAGATCTTCATATTTCACTAATTTCTCTAGCTGCTTCTCCTCAATTCTGCTGTCTCCTGGGATTGCGATGTCGATGATCCATACTTTCTTTTTCTCCATGATCACAATGTCTGGTGTGTTATGCTTCAGAATTCGGTCAGTCTGAAGTCTGAAGTCCCACAGTAGTTTTGCTTGCTCATTTTCGACCACTTTTTTGGGCTTATGATCCCACCAGTTCTTTGCCACTGGGAAATTGTAGTTTTGGCACAAGTTCCAGTGGATTATCTGTGCCACAGCATCATGTCTACTACTATTATTATTATTATTATTATTATTATTATTATACCAGTACAGGTGGTCCTAGTAGTAATCGGCACACTGGGTACTGTGCCAAAAGACTTCAGCTGGCATTTGAAAACAATAAACATTGACAAAATCACGATTTGTCAGTTGCAAAAGGCCACCGTACTTGGATTTGCGCGCATCATTTGAAAATACATCACACAGTCCTAGACGCTTGGGAAATGTTTGATTTGTGATATTGTGATACAAAATCCAGCACATCAATCTTGTTTTCTATATATTACTGGTTTTGTGATATTATTATTATTATTATTATTATTATTATTATTATTATTATTATTATTATTATTATGTTGTTGTTGTTGTTGTTGTTATTATTATTATTATTATTATTATTATTATTATTATTTTGTTGTTCTTGTTGTTATTATTATTATTATTATTATTATTATTATTATTATTATTATTATTATTATTAATTTCCAAAGAGGTGTAGGGTTTTCATAGCCTTACATAGGCAGACATTTAGTTTCAGGCTATCATGAATAGGTAATAAATGTATACTTTGTATGTTTTGGGGGGGAGAGTCCAAGATTTTTTGCCTTGGCCTGTTTTGATCAAAGCACACCCCAAACCTATCCAGCCCAACACACTTAATTTACGGAAGTGGAGAATCGCCTTTTCCTTTGGATCGCAAATAAAATACACATTTTGTAGTCTAATCCTCCATAGTGAAGCAGCCTAGCAACTGTTTGGCTTTCAGGTCTCTCAATTACTCATTCTTCTCTTTCTCGCCTTACATAGGAAAATCAGGTTTACTTGGCAGGTGAAATTTAACAGACTCTCCGGTTCCCCGGTCTCAATCACTACTCCAAAATGCTTTATAAGCCCACAATAAAAGCTTATGGAAATGTGGCTTTCATGCCAACGGGCGGGCTGTTCCTTCTGCATCAGGCTATTTTGTGTATTTCCCACAGGGGTGTAAGTAGGATCCATTCCCATGGCACCAATAAGGCTGTTCAGTCATCACAAAAGTGATTTGCACAGCTAGCGGCCTAGCTTACCTGAGAGTATACAAAAGTTAATTAATTGTTTGAAATGGTAGATGAAACCGAAGCTATCTCAACAGGGAGTGTTTTTAATTAACTTTGCATTGCTGTTTGGGAAAGAAACACTGAGAATGCAAATACTAAATAATGCACATTGAATATGCTGTGGAGTTTCAACAATGGTCCTTTTCCTCTCTCTGGAGTAGCAAAACTGGTTTCTGTCTCGGATGAGGGGACCTGTAGAAGCTGCCTTTTAAATGGTAGCTTGGGCGACATAAGTAGCTTATGAAAACTGTTTAAGCAGGGCAGAGGGTTCATCTAGATACGTGGTGGATGAGCGATAACAGGCGGTAGAATTATTGAACTCTCTTTTTCAGATTTAAGAATTCCTGTTTTTGAGAATGGAGGCAAATATGCGTGTCCCAGGAAAGTATTGCAGGACATATGCACAAGATCATATGCTGCAACGTCCTGCCTGTCGGCGACTACTTCAGCTTCAACCACAACACAAGAGCACACAACAGATTTAAACTTAATATTAAGCGCTCCAAACTTGACTGTAAAAAATATGACTTCAGTAACCGAGTTGTCGAAGCGTGGAACTCATTACCGGACTCCATAGTGTCATCCCCAAACCCCCAACACTTTACCCTTAGATTATCTACAGTTGACCTATCCAGATTCCTAAGAGGTCAGTAAGGGGCGAGTACAAGTGCACTAGAGTGCCTTGTAGTGACCAAAACTGTGGGGAAAAAACACAATTCAATGTATGCTAGGGCAGAAAACACATGATATTTTATTTATCTATTTATTTTATTCAACTTCTATGCTGCCCAATCCTGAAGGACTATAACGGTCTCCTGGTTTTCCAGTCTTCTAACCATTGGTTTAGTCTCCAGTCCTCTAATCGTCCTGGTTGCTGTTGTCTGCACTTTTTCGAGAGTCTCAACATCTTTTTTATAATGTGGGGATCAAAATTGGATGCAATATTAAAGGTGTGGTCTAACTAAGGTTTTATAAAATATTATCAGTACCTCACTTGATCTTGACTATATCCCCCTGTAATTTAAGTTTACATTGGCCTAGTTTGTTTGTTTGTTTATTTGCTTGCTTTATGTTTTTGTTTTGTTTTCATTGTTTTCATTTTTGTTTTCAACTAGACACAAGAACAGTTTTTCCCCAAACGCCATCACTCTACTAAACAAATAATTCCCTCAACACTGTCAGACTTTCTACTAAATCTGAACTTCTATTCTACTAGTTTTTCTCATCATTCCTATCACCCATTTCCTCCCATGTTGACTGTATGACTGTAACTTGTTGCGTATATCCTAAGATTTTTATTAATATTGCTTCTCCATTGCTTATTTGACCCCTATGACAATCATTAAGTGTTGTACCACATGATTCTTGACAAATGTATATTTTATTTTATGTACGCTGAGAGCATATGCACCAAGACAAATTCCTTGTGTGTCCAATCACACTTGGCCAATAAAAATTCTATTCTATTCTATTCTATTCTATTTTGATTCTTAGGGCAATTTGAGTGAAAATGTGGTGAAATCTTGGTTGTCAGAGTCACCGGTTGAAAAACAGTCCTTTTTCCGTGATTCCAGCACAGACGAAATGTTAGGGGGGAAATACCATTGGGTAATTTAGCATCAATTGTCTCTGAAAGGCAATCAAAATAAAGCTCTTTTAATTGAATCAATGTCCAAGATTAGCCTTAGCATTTAGACTTATATACTGCTTCATAGT
Source organism: Erythrolamprus reginae (assembly GCF_031021105.1). Lineage (NCBI taxonomy): Eukaryota > Metazoa > Chordata > Lepidosauria > Squamata > Dipsadidae > Erythrolamprus > Erythrolamprus reginae. The sequence continues at coordinate 20,391,599 of NC_091956.1, read as the reverse complement.
GCTTTATAGCTCTCTCTAAGCGGTTTAGAGAGAATAAGCACTTTGCCCCCAACAATCTGGGTACTCATTTTACCAACCTTGGAAGGATGGAAGGCTGAGTCAACCTCGAGCCTACTGAGATTCGATCTGCCAAACTGCTGGTAGCCAGGGATCAGCAGAAGTAGCTTGCAGTACTGTACTCTAACCACTGCACCACCGAGGTTCTTTGGTACCTTGGTGGCGCAGTGTAGTCAAATGACCTAGATTTGGACTAAGTCACTTGACTACAATTTTCCTATTTTCAGTTTCTTTTTATACTACCTGTCTTCTTAGCTGCTTTCTGCCAAACTTGAATTCTGCTCAAGCCTTGTTAAAATGTAGAGCCTCCAGATGTGTGAAGGGTGCACTAATGTCCCACGTACTATTCACAGTTCTCATTTGCTTCATGTTTTGATGTACAGAAGCTAAGTACCTAAACCTCAATAATCTGTGGATGATAAACAATTTAATTCTATAACGTAGAGTACCAGCATTCTGAATAGTATTAACAGACCCAGATTCAGTAGAGATAGAACAGATTGGGAACAAAGAAAAAAAAGGGGGGCTTAGAAAATGCACTTTTCTTTCCACCCACTAATGTATTTCTGAAGCTACTCTTACACATATTTTACTGAGAAAAAATAAATGTATATTAAGCTGTCACTTTTTTCTTTTCTTTTCCATGTTCCTAATTTCAGCATAAATGTTCAGTGTTGTATTTCTTCCCCGAATGCACAAACATAGGCAATATCCTACAAGAAAAAAACATATGGATTTTTAAATCTGTAAAAAATTGCATGTGTTTGTAAATAAAGTTTGTAAATGAAGTTTGTAATTAAAAGCAAACCAGGGAAGACCAATAGTTACTGCTTTACTGCTTCATTGCACTGGGAATTCATACTATGCACAACCAACAATCCTTGAATAGAGCTCATCTGTCTGGAACCCACACTGCATTTTGATCATAAACACTTTAGAAAAGGTCCAGAAATACTTTACTAGAAGACCCCTCCACTCCTCCACTCGCAACAAAATACCCTACACAATTAGACTTACAATCCTAGGTTTAAAAATCTTAGACTCTACATTGCCTTAAACATGTACTAAGCATAGCCATAAAATCATCTGCTAAAATGTCGTTCCTGCCAATGACTACTTCATCTTCAACCACAACAGCACACAAGTGCACAACAGATACTGTTCTAAAGTTGACTGCAGGAAGTAAACTGTTCTAAAGTTGACTGCAGGAAATACGACTTTAGTAACCAAGTAGTCAATGCATGGAACTCACTACCAGACTCTGTAGTATCATCACCTAACCCCCAAAACTTTACCCTTAGACTATCCACTGTTGACCTCTCCTGATTCCTAAGAGGGCAGTAAGGGGCATGAATAAGTGCACCAGCGTGCCTTCCATCCCCTGTCCCAATGTCTCTCTCTCTCTCAATTTTTTTTTAAAAAAATGAACTATTGGAATGTTAGAACTTAGATGGAAAGAATTTATTAGCAGCTCTTTGATTTATTGCATGTGGAACTTGATATCTACAGGGTTATATGAAGCCATCAACTGTTGTGGCCCACCAGTGATTGGGGAGGAACATGATCAGCCCTGGAGTCTGGGGAAGGCTCTGACGAGTGCTTCTACATCTGAAGAGAGATTAGGCCAGGGCCGTCTGACAATTAACAGCTGCCTCTGGAGTCAGACATCAATGAGGCAGACAAACAGCAGTGTGTTCCCAGTGTGTGTATGAACAGAGTTGCCAGACATAGGGAACACCTGGGGAACAAGGGTTGACTTGGGATTAAGGCTACAGGTGGACGATGAATGGCCTCTCCCATGGGGAATAAAAAAGGAGAGAATGGAGAGGGGAGTTTGCAGGAGAAAATTAGTTCGCTTAATTGTTTTGTGACTCTCAGAGACTCCTTGCCAAGTTTGAAGATATTGGCCTGGCAGCTCTCCAAGCCAGATAATGTCTCCTGTGACCAGCGGTGGGCTACGAGCCGAAATGCTAAATTGTGCTCGCTATGGCAGCTCATAAGTTCTTGCAAGATCAGCGCAATGTTGCTGTTGCACCTGTGGAAGAAGCAAAATCATGCATGGAGCCACAGGTGTTTCAGCATGTGCTGAAGCCAAAAAACCTTGTCGAAACCCAGGCGCACCTGCGGTTCCGTTTGCTTTTCTTCCTCCAGAGGTGCAGCAGCAAAATTGCGCTGGTCTCGCAAGAACTTATGAGCTGCGGCGGCGAGCACAATTTAGCATTCCAGCTCATAGCCCACCACTGTATGTGACTATAAATGCTCCCTTGAAAGACTTTGTTGGATGTGAATGAGAGAAATTCACAGTAACTTAATAAAAAGAGATTTTTGTCTGCTTTGTGATTTGGGAATGCCTAGGTCACAACATCAAGAGACATTTCTCAGGAATCTGTACTTGAGACCAAGGATTGTGTAAATAGCAATATCAAAAGCGTTTAGACTTTTATTCTGGTTCACAGTGCTTTTACAGCCCTCTCTGAATGTTGTGGTTAGCTCTGGCCCAGCTCCTGCCCCAAGGAATGCGCAGGTGGATGTGGGGGAGACATCCACATGCCGCAGACCTGTTTTGCTCCTGATGCAATCTGCCGATGAAGCCTCCTCTGACCAAGGCAGCATGAGTGACAGGGAAGAGGGGAGTTTGGCAGGCAGCCCAGGAGGAGCTCAATCATCTGTATCATCTTTGGATTCTGAACAAGAATTAATGACACATCCACGCATGCGTAGAGTGATGCATAGGAGACAACAACTAAAGGATTATTACAAGAGAAAATGAGGCCACCTGTGGTTGGGTGGGGCTCCAGTAATTAGGGCTGCTGCTATAAATAGCAGCGTGTGGGTTTGGCTGTTGTGAAAGAGTATCTGATCGCAGTTCTTCAGGAATCCTGTGTTGCTGTTTTCTGGACTTTGTTGATTTTTTCACTTCTTTGAAACCAAAGCAGAGCAATGTATGCGTGTGTGTCTCACTTTGCTGGAAGAAGAAGGGGTGTGAAGTTTCTTCACAGCTGCTATCTAAGTACTTAATGACTGCTTAAGGGAAATTGTACAGACTACCTGGTTGTTTTGGGACGAGTGCTCTTTGCAATACAAAAAGAGTGCTTAGTTTATTTTGAATTTTGTGATAAAGAACATTGTTTTGAATTTTCAAACGTGTGTGTGTCTGCAATTTGTACCCTTGAATTTTCGGGAGGCTCCTACCAGAGAGCCCGGCAGAACAGTAAGCAGTTTTCAGAGTCAGCATATTACCCTCAACAATCTGGGTTCTAATTTTACTCATCTCAGAAGGATGGAGGACTGAGTTAACCTTGAGTCTGGTGAGATTCGATCCGCCAAAGTGCTGAAGCTGCTAATCAGCAGAAGTAGCCTGCAGTACTGCAGTCTAACCACTGTGCCACCACAGCTCACTGTGGTAAAAAATTCATTCTAAACCATTTCCTATATTATTTTAGCCTTTAGTGTATATTTTTGACATTCATATCTTTACAAGTCAGCAATAAATCTTTTCCATACTGCATCAGTGCGTACATTAAATCTGTATGTCTTTTTATATTCATTTTTTTTACATGACCATTTGAAATGACAATCCTTAATAAACACATTTGATATGAAATTACTTAATGCATGCAATGTTGAGCATAATATTAAACAATACTAAGGATTTCACTATGCATTTTTTGGACTGGATACGTGCATTGCAAAATTGGAAGAACCACAACAAACAATTGTGTTCCAGTGTGTGTCTTTCTATGGAATATGTAAATGAAGAAGATTCATATTAAAATGAAAATCTAATGAACTGGGCATCTATCCCAATTCATGAATACAAATTGGTTTCCTAAGAAGAGAAAAGTAGACATCTACCTTGTAAAAGTTCCTGTAATGATATTCTAACATATCTTGGCACCCAAAAATGCATGACTCCTTGTGCAGTTCCTAACAATCATAATCAGGGATAACTCATTACTGCTATCTATGTTAAAATATATTTTTGTTCTACCTGACTCAGGCAAGTAATGTTATTATGGTCCTTTGATCAGAAAGACCAGACATAAGCCACTGTAATCATAACCCAAATTGATTGTTATGATCAGGGATCAACACATCGTTATGATACCATTTTAGGCAAATATGCATTTGCTTCCTTTTTCCATACTAAGTCACAATGAAAAGGTAAAAGATAAAGATTCCACTCACACCTATGTGCTAGTCATGCCCGACTCTAGGGGGTGATGCTCACCTCCATTTCAAAGACAAAGAGCCAGTGCTATCAGAAGACATCTCTGTGGTCATGGGGCTGGCATGATTAAACACCAAAAGCACACTGAACGCTGTTAACTTTCCACCCAAATAGTCCCTATTTTTCTACTTGCATTTTTTTACGTGCTTTCGAACCGCTAGGTTGGCAGAAGCTGGGACAAGTAACGGGAGCTCACTCAGTTACACTGTGCTAATAATTTGAACAATAGAATTTGAACATTAGAGTCACAATAGCACATACACACACACACACACAAACACGTGTGTGTGTGTGTATGTAAATATACTTATTTATTTATTTATTTATTCAATTTTTATGCCGCCCTTCTCCTTAGACTCAGGGCGGCTTACAACATGTTAGCAATAGCACTTTTTTAACAGAGCTAGGCTATTGCCCCCACAATCCTGGTCCTCATTTTACCCACCTCGGAAGAATGGAAGGCTGAGTCAACCTTGAGCCAGTGATGAGATTTGAACCGCTGACCTTCAGATCTACAAATCAGCTTCAGTGGCCTGCAGTACAGCACTCTACCTGCTGCGCCACCCCGGCTCATATATATACATACATACACACACACACACACAGAGTATACATGCAGTATACATAATGCCATTCTATGGGTTGGGCTGAGAGGTAAAAAAGGAGCTATGATGTTCCTTGAATATACCAGGGTGATTCGACACAGAAAAACATGTAACCCTTCCCTGGTACAGAGCTGAAGGGATTGACTACCGTAGCCTCTGCCTTACAGGGCAAAGGTTCTCTGCCTTACAGGGCAAAGGTTGCAAGTTCAAGTCCCAGTGATGGCATGGCTAGCTGATGAGGCCAAAAAATAAGGCCGAAATAGATCTATCTATCCTAGTCTCCCTTAATTTTCAAATTCAGCACAACCATGTGACAGCCCATCCGGAATCGGCACTACCAGTTCACTCAAACCAGTCCAAACCACTAGAAATCTGTCTCCAGCCTTTGTATGCACTATTTCTTTATGCTGAGATTGCATGCAAATTGTATTTGTTACATACTAAGACTGAAGCGAGAAGGTCCTTAATTCCAGCAGAAAAATACTTGGAGCTGATTAGTTGAGCAGTCTGAGAGCTCCCTATAAAAGGGCTAACTGTCAGATGGAGAGCTGCTGGATTGTATTTATTTATTCAGTTGTCTGAATAAAGAGCTGATGCTGTTACTATGCTTGATGCCTGCCACACTCATTCACCTGATATAACAGTGTCCTTTAAGCATTATTTTTTTTAAAAACCAGAACAATATTTTAACAAATCTGTTTGAGGCACCTTGATTTAAATGATTCTTATTATTAGATGATGACTACTCATTGATGTGTATGATTGTATATAGGGGTTTTAAATACCTTTTAGTAATTTATCTATCTATCTTTATTTATTTATTTATTTATTTATTTATTTATTTATTTATTTATTTATTTATTTATTTATTTATTTATTTATTTATTTATTTATTTATTTATTTATTTATTTATTTATTTATTTATTTATTAGATTTGTATGCTGCCCCTCTCCGTAGACTTGGGGCGGCTCACAGCAATAATAAACAATATATAACAAATCTAATAATTTAAAAGAAACACTAAAAGCCCTATTATTAAAAGCAAACATACACACAAGCATACCATACATAAACTGTATAGGCCCGGGGGAGATGTTTCAATTCCCCCATGCCTGACGACAAAGGTGGGTTTTAAGGAGTTTACGAAAGTGAGGATGGTGGGGGCAGTTCTAATCTCTAGGGGGAGCTGGTTCCAGAAGGTCAGGGCTGCCACAGATAAGGCTCTTCCCCTGGGTCCCACCAAACAGCATTGTTTAGTTGCCGGGACCCGGAGAAGGCCAACTCTGTGGGACCTAATCAGTTGTTGGGATTCGTGCGGCAGAAGGCAGTCCCGGAGATATTCTGGTACGATGCCATGAAGAGCTTTATAAGTCATAACCAACACTTTGAATTGTGACCAGAAACTGATCGGCAACCAATGCAGACTGCGGAGTGTTGGTGTAACATGGGCATACCTAGGGAAGCCCATGATTGCTCTCGCAGCTGCATTCTGCACGGTCTGAAGTTTCCGAATTTGTATATTTCTTTTATAGTAATTAAGATTTCTTTACATATTATTGAATTTATAATGTTGTACGCTGTGCACACAACATAGGGAGTCTCGCATGCACATGCATGCTACACATGCGTTCATTTGCACATCCCCAGCATGATTTTGCTTCCACACGTGTGCAGGAAGCAAAAACGTGCCAAAATCTTGCAAGGGAATCCGTGTACATGTGCAGAAGGAAAAATTGACAAAATCTCATGTGTACGAATGTCCTTTCATGAGATTTTGCTTCTGTACATCCGCAGGAAGCAAAAAATACCAAAACTTAAAGAAAAAAGATGAAGGATCCCGAAGGACTGGCACTGGAGCAGTCGCGCACAAATTGTGCAATCATGCATCTACTGCTGGTACACAGCCTATCGCACCAATAGCAGCCTACCCCAATATGCATTTACACCTTTATCATCTAGATCTAGATCTACATCATGTACATCTACATCATCTATCTCTACCTCTGCATCATCTATATTCTACATCCTTTCCTTACCCCGAATGGTATTTTCTCGTATTTGTGTCATCTAGGATATTTGGATATCATTGGGATTCATTTTGATTTATCCTTGATGTGAACAAAGATGTTTGCCACTTTCTCCAGATCATTGTTATTTTCTCTAAGTCGAAGATCTCAGTCTGGCAATATTTTTAGGGTAATAACATGTGAACTCTGGCAAGAAATTAAATGCATCTGTTGTTCTTATACCCAAAGATAAATCAAATGGCAGTGGAACAGAAAGAACCTAATGCTGTCTGATGGGATTACGAGAACATTATAAAGTTGATTCAGAAAGAAAAAGAAATTGTGCTCAGTAAGGGGTGAGGGCCAAATGCTACATCTTCCATTCTCCCAAGGATTAGTTTAATAAAAGCAAAGAATGCCCAATTTTGTGTAATATAGCAACAAGCAATTGGTAACAATTCAAGGAATAAAAAATTAAAGTAAGTTAGAAGAATGCTTTAAAAAAAAATTCCTTCCAGTTCCCATTTGTAGACATATGATTGTGACAATCAGCCAAAATTGCAATTCTATGTGTAATTTTCTCCTCTTGTATCTCCCCTTCATTTGGACTGGGCAGAAATATAAGATGAATCTGGAAAAAAAAATACCTTGGTGTAGGAATAAATGGACAAATCTATTGGCTGTTCTTAATTTCCCTTGTATAACAGCAAGGGTTTACAATGTGAGCTTTGATTACTAGGTGATCATTCGTGGTGTGGCTTGAATAGAGGATGAAATAAGCTAAGGGAGGCCCATAAAGTCGAGGAGCCATTAAGCTAACTACAGACTACTGAATAGCATTGGAGTGGCATAAAACTAGACATATCGTTGGAAGGCAAAAATCCCCACAAAATTCCACCTCACTTATTTCAGTCATGCCATGCAATCAAAGGCAGTTATGCTCAGAATGGTCAGTGGTAAAAGGAAATGAGGCCACCAAAAATTACGACTAGACACTATCAAAGCCAACAACAGTTGGAGCAAAAAGCAAGAGAAAGAAGATGGAAAATGTGGAAAGGACTGGACCAAAGGATGGTTTTCTCCCAGTTTGGATCAGATTGCCCAAACTGTTAGCGACATGCCGGTGATATAATTTTGGCATCACGGATCCAGTTCTGTCTGTGCCAGTCCATGCTTGCTGCCATCTTATTTTTCTGAATTTTTGACTGCTTTTGCTGTGTTTGGATGGGTTCTCCTTGTTCTGCATTTTATTATTTTTATTATTATTTATTAGATTTGTATGCCGCCCCTCTCCGGAGACTTGGAGCGGTTCACAACAACAAAAACAGTACAAATCCATTAATTAAAACCATTTAAAACCCTCAATATAAAAAGCAATCATACTTACTTACTTACTTACTTACTTACTTACTTACTTACTTACTTACTTACTTACGTGTTTGTTTGTTTGTTTGTTTGTTTGTTTGTTTGTTTGTTTGTTTATTTATTTATTTATTTATTTATTTATTTATTTATTTATTTATTTATTTATTTATTTATTTATTTATTTATTTATTTATTTATTTATTTATTTATTTATTTATTTATTTATTTATTTATTTATTTATTTATTTATTTATTTATTTATTTATTAGATTTGTATGCCGCCCCTCTCCATAGAGTCGGGGCGGCTAATAACAATAATAAAACAGCATATGACAAATCTAATATTTAAAATAACTTTAAAAATCTTATTAAAAACCAAACATACACACAAACATACCATGCATAAATTATATAGGTCTAAGGGGAAAAGAATATCTCAATCATACATCTCATACAAACCATACATAAAAAAAAGATGGTCCTGGGGAATCAATTTCCCCATGCCTGACGAGTTAATGAGTTTGCGAAAGGCAAGGAGGGTGGGGGCTATCCTAATCCCTGGGGGGAGTTGATTCCAGAGGGTCGGGGCCACCACAGAGAAGGCTCTTTCCCTGGGTCCCGCCAGATGACATTGTTTCATCGACAGGACCCAGAGAAGGCCAAAAGCTTCAAAAAAGCTACACTCAGTGTATAAGGTGCAGCCAACTTTTCAGCCTCTTTGTGGTGTCTTATACTCTGAAAAATATGGTGTTTGTATTTACAGTATTTAAATATTAGTTATGTCCTTATAACACATACTCCAACTCCATTTTAAACCATATATTGAATCTAGACTGCAGAGAATCATATATATTTTTCTTTTCTGTGGATAAAGAGACAGTTCAAAAGCAGAAAAAAATGACAATTAAGCCTAAATTTCCTTTTAGGAATTAATAATTTTACTTTGATATGTTCCAGTGTGGTATATCAAAAGCACAGCCTAAGAACAGAAATGATAAGTTTGGGGAATAAAATTAAATAATACATTAACAACTTTAAATCTTAACTTTCTGCCAAATACCCGCTTCACCGTAAGTGGTAACATCTAACTAAAAAGCAATGTTCAAAGACAAAGTCAAATTTTGTGCACTGAAGTGCTTTCAGATATAATTAGGTTACTGTATTTTTTGGAGTATAAGATGCATCTTAGTTTCGGGGGAGGAAATAGAGGGGGAAATCTAGCTACCAGACATTCATCTGGCTAGTGTCCTTAGTTTGGTTGACTTCAGCACATTATTTTATCCCCTGGTTAGCGCTGAAAAAAAACCCCTTCTTTGGAGGGAGTAGCAATAAAAATAAGTCAGTAAAAACTTAAGGCTGGAAAAAAACCTTCTTTAGAGGAATTAAAAATGAAAAAATCCTGCAAACCGGGAAGATCATTAGCACCTTGTTAGACTGAAAATAACTTTTTTGGAGGGAGTAGCAATGAAAACAAGCCTGCAAAGACTTAGGGCTGGAATAAAATCTTCTTCAGAAGGATTAGGAATGAAAAAATCCTGCAAACCAGGAAACTCATTATTTATTATTTATTTATTATTTATTTATTTATTTATTTATTTATTTATTGGATTTGTATGCCGGCCCTCTCCTCAGACTCGAGGCGGCTAACAACAGCAATAAAACATTATATAACAAAATCCAATACTAAAAACAGTTAAAAGCCCATTATATAAAAACCAATCATACATACAGACATACCATGCATAAAATTGTAAAGGCCTAAGGGGTAGTATATCTCAGTTCCCCCATGTCTGGCAGCAGAGGTGGGTTTTAAGCAGCTTTCGAAAGGCAAGGAGGGTGGGGGCAATTCTAATCTCTGGGGGGAGTTGGTTCCAGAGGGCTGGGGCCGCCACAGAGCACCTTGGTAGCATTAGCACCTTGGTAGACTGAAAATAACTTTTTGAAGGGAGTAGCAATGAAAACAAGCCTGCAAAGACTTAAGGCTGGAAAAAAATCTTCTGCAGAAGGAGTAGGAATGAAAAAATCCTGCAAATTGGGAAGATTGTTAGCACCTCGTTAGGGCTGCAAAAAAAGAATCTTTGAAAAAGCTACATTTGGATTGTAAAACATACTCAAAATTTCAGCTTCTTTTATGGGGAAAAAGGTGCATCTTATACTTCAAAAATACGATACCTAATCGTTTAAAAACATGTTGGAAAACAATAATTGACCTCAGAGCATACAAACTATAGTTAATATTCTTTGAAGGGTATTCCTAAAATAATCCAGTTCTCCATTTCAAATTTCTTGTATATCATCCAGATGCATTAATTCTTTAAAAAAAAAACCCACAATAATATTCAATTGTTGTTTTACATTGTATAAAAATGTTTCCCAATGTCTTCATAACTATTTCAGAATTTGTGAATGAAACTACGTGCAGTTCTCAACTTATGACCACAACTGACCCCAAGATTTCTGTTGTTAAATGAGACATTTCTTCAGGGAGATTTGTCCCATTTTACGACCTTTCTTTCCTCAACTGATAAGTGAATCACTGCAGTTCATAAATTGGCAACCCAGTTGTTAAATGAATCCCCATTGACTTTGTTTAACAGGTGGTAAAAAGGGGATCATGTAACCTTGGACACAGCAATGGTCACAAGTATGAAATGATTGCCAGGCCTCTGAATTTTGATCAGATTAATATTGGGATTGCTGCAAAGGTCACAAGTCACTTTTTCAGTGCCATTGTTACTTTAAACAGACACTAAACGAATTGTCGTAAGTAATGCAGAAGTTTAAGTGAACATATCACCGTTCAACTATTTTAGGCGCATTATTCCTCTCATAATGTTTCAACTTTTTAAAATTAACATTAATAATTTATTGATTTAGCTTACCTACCCTATTTTTCAACTGATTCTTAATGGAATGTAATGGAATAAGAATGGAATAAGAATGGAATGGAATGAAATAGAATGGAATAAGAATGGAATGGAGTGAAAAGGAGTGGAATGGAATGGAATGGAATGGAATAGAATAGAATAGAATAGCAAAGTTGGAAGGGACCTTGGAGGTCTTCTAGTCCAGAGGTCCCCAACCTTTTTAGCACCAGGGACCGGCTTTAAATTAGATGAGTTTTCTACGGCCCGGTGGGGGGGGGCTTTGGTCATATGGGGGTGGGGTTATGGAGGGGTGGAGCTTAGTGACGCAGCCCTCCACACTTCTCCACAGGGCGGGGAGAATGAGGAGGCTCCTTTGGCGGCTGGGGGCTGCCTGGCTTTGTGATTTTGACTGGGGGGGGGACTTAGGAAGGTCCTACTTCTCCCCCCCCCAGCCAAAAACTCAAAGCCTATCTGCTCCAGAAACTTGGCGATCGCGCCCCACCGCCGCCGCCTCCTCCGTTTCCCCCAACGGCAAGCAATCTAAACGCGGGAAGGGCATTCCGGCGCTTCCCTTCAGCCTCAGAAGCCCCCTCGACGCTGGAGGGATGGTTATGAGGGGAGCGAGTGAGGAGAAGAAGACGTCCCACTCATCGCTCCTGAGGGAACGGGCGAGGGCGTCGGAGACCGAAAGCCCATCCTGCGTGGAGGGAGACGGAGCCAAGCGGGGCCACCCGGAGACCTTTTCCCGTCTTCTTCTCCTCGCTCGCTCCCCTCATAACCAGCAGCCCCGCTCGCGGGGGGATGCCCGTTCGTAGCTACCAGCCCGCCAAGCGTCGAGGGGGCTTCTGAGGCTGAAGGGAAGAGCCGGAATGCCCTTCCCGTGTTTAGATTGGGGGAAACGGAGGAGGCGGCGGTTTTCTCCTCGCTCCAGAAACTAGGCGATCGCGTCCCACCGCCGCCGCTGCCTCCTCCGTTTCCCCCAACGGCAAGCAATCTAAACGCGGGAAGGGCATTCCGGCTCTTCCCTTCAGCCTCAGAAGCCCCCTCGACGCTTGGCGGGCTGGCGTAGCTACGAACGGGCATCCCCCCATGAGCGGGGCTGCTGGTTATGAGGGGAGCGAGCGAGGAGAAGAAGACGGGAAAAGGTCTCCGGGTGGCCCCGCTTGGCTCCGTCTCCCTCCACGCAGGATGGGCTTTGGGTCTCCGACGCCCTCGCCCGTTCCCTCAGGAGCGATGAGTGGGACGTCTTCTTCTCCTCGCTCGCTCCCCTCATAACCATCCCTCCAGCATCGAGGGGGCTTCTGAGGCTGAAGGGAAGCGCCGGAATGCCCTTCCCGGGTTTAGATTGCTTGCCGTTGGGGGAAACGGAGGAGGCGGCGGTTCTTTTCTCCTCGCTCCAGAAACTAGGCGATCGCGCCCCACCGCCGCCGCCGCCTCCTCCGTTTCTCCCAACGGCAAGCAATCTAAACGCGGGAAGGGCATTCCGGCTCTTCCCTTCAGCCTCAGAAGCCCCCTCGACGCTTGGCGGGCTGGCGTAGCTACGAACGGGCATCCCCCCGCGAGCGGGGCTGCTGGTTATGAGGGGAGCGATCAAGGAGAAGAAGACGGGAAAAGGTCTCCGGGTGGCCCCGCTTGGCTCCGTCTCCCTCCACGCAGGATGGGCTTTGGGTCTCCGACGCCGCGGACCGGCTGGAAAACCCCAACGGCCCGGTCCCGGTCCGCGGACCGGCGGTTGGGGACCTCTGTTCTAGTCCAACCCCTTGCTTAGGCAAGAAACCCTACACCACTTCAGACAAATGGTTATCCAACATCTTCTTAAAAACTTCCAGTGTTGGAGCATTCACAACATTTGGAGGCAAGCTGTTCCATGGATTAATTGTTCCAACTGACAGAAAATTTCTCTTTAGTCCTTTAGTCTCCTTGGTTAGTTTCTACTCATTGCTTCTTGTTCTATTCTCAGCTGCTTTGGAGAATAAGTTGACTCCTTCTTCTTTGTGCTTCTCCGCACAAGCCCTCAATTAAGTTCAAAGGTAGTCATTCAGACACACACAGTTGTAAGTCAATAACACTGTTTTTTATCGAAAGTAAAAGAGGAGCCAAACACACTTTTAGTCAGGCAAAATGCTCACCTTCAAAGCAACCGCCTTGAATGCTGTGAAGAACAATAAACAAACACAAAGCAGATAACAAGCAGCTGTGAAGATGTCACAGCCACTCTCCTTCTAGAGTGCTCAAAGTCACAAACTTGACTATGATTTAGTTCAAAAGTCCTGGAAACAGTTCAAATAGAATCCTTGTAGAATCCTGATACAAAATGCACGTCCTCCTTTACCGAACGGATAAACTTCCACACCCAGAGGCCAGAATGCTGACTATTTAACAGCAGCCCCAATTAGTCTAATTGCACCCAGTCACAGGTGATCTACCTTATTTCCTGTAGTATTTACGCAGTTGCTCTTTCCTAGACATTGCCCTGCGCCTGCGCACATCAATGAATGTCTCTCCTTCCGAATCCAGTGATGATAATGATGATGATGATGATGGAAGTCCTGAGATATTGGAAAACTGCTATCATATCTCCCCTAGTCCATTTTGTCATTAAACTAGACATACCCAGTTCCTGCAACCATTCTTTATATGTTTTAGCCTCCGGTACCCTAATCATCTTTGTTGCTTTTCTCTGTATTCTCTGCCCTTCATGGCACCGGACCAGATTATCTCCAGGACCACCTTCTGCCGCATGAATCCCAGCGACCGATTAGATCCCACAGAGTGGGCCTTCTCTGGGTCCCGTCAACTAAACAATGTCGTTTGGCGGGACCCAGGGGAAAAGCCTTCCCTGTGGCGGCCCCGGCCCTCTGGAACCAACTCCCTCCAGAGATCAGAATTGCCCTCCTTGCCTTTCGTAAGCTCCTTAAAACCCACCTCTGCCATCAGGCATGGGGGAACTGAGATATTCTTTCCCCCTGGGCCTCTACAGTTTATGCATGGTATGTCAGGATGTATGTCTGGTTTTTATAATAAGGGTTTTTAGTTGTTTTATTATTGGATTGCTACATATTGTTTTTATTACTGTTGTTAGCCGCCCCGAGTCCACAGAGAGGGGCGGCATACAAATCCAATAAATAATAATAAATAATAATAATTCTTTCTAGAGTCTCAACATCCTTTTTTACATCGTGGCAACCAAAACTAGATGCAGTATTCCAAATGTGGCCTTAGCAAGGCATTAGAAAGTGGTATTAACACTTCATGTGATCTTTATTCTATCCCTCTGTTAATGCAGCTCAGAACTGTGTTGGCCTTTTTGGCAGCTGCTGCACACTGCTGGCTCATATTTATTAAGCGATTGTCTCCATAATCCCTCTCACAGTTGCTACTGTTGAGCAGACAGTAGCAACAGACACTTATTTGCGAGAACAGGTAAAGTATATATGGTAATATATACTCTACCTGTTCTCGCAAATAAGTGTCTGTAAATAAAACAAGATGTACTGAATTGCAGCACATGAGTTTCTCATAGGAATTTACATCAGATTTTAATTATTTATTCAACAATGTCCAAATGTATCTAACTACCTTAAGTATGGGACATATTATTGAATTTGTAGCTGGAACCAAGTATTTGCCAAGATACCCAAGCTGCCCGATAATAGCTCTCCAGTTAAACCCACAAAGGTACATATTCAATATAATTTTCATTTTATTGAAGTAAACAAGGAGGCCCAATGGTATCGTTTAAAATCTGGTAAATTAAAATCTCCAGTATTATATGAAAGCATAACAAATTAACTGCTAATTTGTTCAAAGTATCTAAATGGAATTAACATAGAAAACACTCTCAAAGTATATGTCAGTTCTGAAGCCGTATTACATTTTGCTACACTTATTCCCTAGAGATTCATGGGTATTTTCTACCTTCTCTTAATATTCATTTTTACCGAACAGCATTTTTTTTTTAAAGAATAATAATTCTTATCCTGCATTTAATAGGAATAAAATAAAATTCTAATTCTACACTGAAATGACTGCATTACTATTAATGGGTTATTCCAATTTGTTGTATATGCAAAGTATCCAAGATATTACTATGCAATTTCTACAAATGTATATAAAAGTGTAGGAATCGAATCTGCCTACAGTTCTTTCTGGATGTTAATTTATTTTTTCATTGGTATGAAATATGCTTTACACAGCTGAGTTATTCAACTTTAAAAGCCTTCCACCTACTCTAAGGATATTTACATTTACAGAATATATATACCTGATTCACGTTTCTTAAGTTGAAAACCAATTAACTTGCAGTTCTTACGAATTGTTCCCATGGTGTCTCTTATGCTAAATTTCAAGTTTGTTTGGGGGGTTTTCAAACAAACAAAACCTAATAATATACAATTTTTGGCCTTTTTCCAATATCTTTGCTGATATTGTACACTTTAGTGACCATCAATGTATACAGTAGAATAAACTCCAATTTAATAGAAAGAAAAGCAGTGTTAGAAACACAAACATTGAAAGCTTTCTTTCCACAAAGAAAGATAAACATTCAGTGCTTTCTTCTTTGTCTTGTAAAGTTGAGAAAAATACTGTGACTTCTGACATATACTACCTTACATTTAACTTAGAATCCTCCCACACTTTCTGATCCTTTCAATCTTTAAAAACATTACAGATAGATAATAGATAGAAGATAGATAGATAGATAGATAGATAGATAGATAGATAGATAGATAGATGATAGATAGATATATAGATAGATGGGAGGGAAGGAGGGAGGGAAGGAGGGAAAGAGAGAGATGGATGGATGAATAGATAGATAGATTCATTCATTCATTCATTCATTCATTCATTCATTCATTCATTCATTCATTCATTCATACATACATACCCTGTTTCCCCAAAAGTAAGGCATGTCAGAGGTTTTGCAGAATTTGCTAATATAAGGCACCCCCTGAAAATAAGGTGTAGTCAAGTTTACATACGGTACGGTGGAAAAACATACGGTACCATTCAAAACTGTTCATAGCGGTACCGTAGTAATGTGGCATCCCCTGCTGGCCCCTTCCATCGCTTTATACCATCCAGTACAACAGACACAGTCTGCTGCTGTCTCACCGTCATTACAGTCTCCACTACAGTGCGTAGACTGTAGTTCCTCTGGTGGCCAGAAGCTGCAATAGCGGGAGTATACTGTTGTACCATATAAGTGCGATCGTTTGTGTGTGGGGGTGCCATACTGACAGGTACCGTACCGTAATCAGTGTACCGTAGGGCAGTGTTCCCTCTAAATTTTTTTTGGGGGGGAGCGGAAAAGTATAGTGTCTGAGCGGCAGTCCCTTCGGGACTGAGCAGCACAGAAATAATAAATAAATAAATAAATAAATAAACAAACAAACAAACAAATAAAAAACCCACCCTGTTTTGCCTCAGAGAATTTCAAAATAAAATACTGTACTGTGTGTCTATAACAGTGAGCTCATAATAGGGCAACTCTATCAATATCAAAATGCCACTTAAATAGTTGAGCTAGTTTCAAACTAGATTTTGATTTTCTTTCTCTCTTCCTTACTCCCATTCTTTTTCTTTCTCTTTTTCTTCCTCTCTTTTTTCTATCTGTTTCTCTCTCTTCCTCTCTTCCCCTCTCTCTCCTTCCCTCTCACTCTTTCCCTCTCGGCTTCTGGGCAGGTTTGGAAAACCCTGAGTTGATGATGATTTTTAAGTGAGCGATTGCTAACTGCTCAGCTTAGAGGGAACTATGCCGTACGGTACACTTTCTTTGGGGGTGTCAGCTTTTCTGCCTGTGAATTTGTCTTATTTGAGAAATATAAGGCACCCCCCGAAAATAAGATGTAGCACAACTTTTGGAGCAAAAATTAATATAAGACAGTGTCTTATTTTTGGGGAAACATGGTACATACATACATACATACATACATACGTAAGAGGGAAAGAGGGATGGGAGACAGATAGATAAATTAATAGATTATAGATAGTTGATAGATGACAGATGATAGATAGACAGACAGATGATAGTGATAGACAAGGCAAGACTAGACTAGACTAGAGTAGATTTCTTTATTGGCCAAGTGTGATTGGACACACAAGGAATTTGTCTTTGGTGGAATTTGCTCTCAGTGTAAATAAAAGAAAAGATATATTTGTCAAGAATCATGAGGTATAATACTTAATGATTATGATAGCATACAATTAAGCAATCAGGAAACAATCAATATTTAATATAAATTGTAAGGATACAAGCAACAAGTTACAGTCAAACCTGTACAGTCATAAGTGGGAGGAGAAGGGTGATAGGAACAATGAGAAGACTAATAGTAATAGGAATGCAGCCTTAGTTAATTGACAGTGGGGAGGGAATTATTTGTTTAGCAGAGTGATGGCATTTGAGAAAAAAATGTTCTTGTGCCTAGTTATCTTGGTGTGCAGTTCTCTATAGCGTCATTTTGAAGGTAGAAGTTGAAACAATTTATGTCCAGTAGTATGTGAGGGGTCAGTAAATATTTTCACGGCCCTATTTTTGACTCGTGCAGTGTATAGGTCCTCAATGGGAGGTAGTTTGAGAGTAATTGTTTCTTCTGTAGTTCTGATTCTCCTCTGAAATCTGTGTCTGTCTTGTTGGGTTGCAGAACCAAACCAGACAGTTATAGAGGTGCAGATGACAGACTCGATAATTCCTCTGTAGAGTTGTATCAGATGCTCCTTGAGCAATTTGACCTTCTTGGTGCAGAAAGAACATTCTTTGTTGTGCTTTTTTGATGAAGTCTTTGATGGAACGTAGAAATTTGAAGGACAGACAATAAGTGGGGAGAGAGAAAGTTAAAAAAGTGAAACAATTCTATTTAAATTAAAACTGGCTAATTCTTCACCTAATTTATTGATAAGGAAATAGTTGTAAATTTGTAATTCTGCAATTCTACTTTCGGTATTCACCAGTTCTCTAGTGCAGTAGCAAATTCCTGGTTATAAAATTTATTCAGATGTTTCAAGAGAGAGAACGTCAAAGATAGGTTTTTATCCACTGCTGCTTGGCTGTGAGACATATTTAATTGAATTCATTATGCATTTTTATGACTCTCGATAGGAAATCATGAAATATAATTTTCCCTTGCATATTCAAGTGAAATTGTGCATTGCAAAATCTTACCTTGTTTGAAATCACTGGAAATGAAAAACAAAACAAAACAATTTGCTGCCATTCCTTTTTTGATCCCTGAAGGGGCTTTACACTTTGCAAGTCTTTGAAGCAGCTGTTTCAATAAAATCTCTATATTCCAGTTGAAATACCACCTGAAAACATTTATCCACAGCATGCTCATCTTTAAAATAAGGACAATTGACTACATGACGTATATGTGTGTGTGTGTGTATGTTGTGTGGTGCTTTATATAAAATCTGATCCAATTTATCTTGGCGCTTTTTCAATTTTTCTTCTTATTGTATCTTGTTTTCTATATTTTTGCTGCTGTTACTGTTGACTTCTGTTAATTATCCCCCCCCCAAAGTTTCCTGAATCTGTTACCCAGCCTCCCACTCTTATATAGCTCTAGTGACGAAGCAGCAACTCTAAAATAATAATAATAATAATAATAATAATAATAATAATAATAATAATAATAATAATAATAATATATTAGATTTGTATGCCACCCCTCTCCGAAGACTCGGGGCGGCTCACAACAATAATAAAAAACAATATTATAGCGAAACAAATCTAATATTAAAAAGCATATAAAACCCTATCATATTTAAAAACCAAACAACACATACATACCAAACATAAAATATAAAAAGCCTGGGGGAAAAGGTGTCTCAACTCCCCCATGCCTGGTGGTATAGGTGGGTCTTGAGTAGTTTACGAAAGACAAGGAGAGTGGGGGCAGTTCTAATCTCCGGGGGGATTTGATTCCAGAGGGCTGGGGCCGCCACAGAGAAGGTTCTTCCTCTGGGGCCCGCCAAATGACATTGTTTAGTTGACGGGACCTGGAGAAGGCCAAGTCTGTGGGACCTTATCGGTCGCTGGGATTCATACGGTAGCAGGCGGTTCCGGAGGTACTCTGGTCCAATGCCATGTAGGACTTTAAAGGTCATAACCAACACTTTGAATTGTGACCGGAAACTGATCGGCAGCCAATGCAGTCCACGGAGTGTTGTAGAAACCTGGGCAAATCTGGAAAGCCCCACGATGGCTCTCGCGGCCACGTTCTGCACAATCTGAAGTTTCTGAACACTTCAAAGGTAGCCCCATGTAGAAAGCATTGTAGTAATTGAACTTCGAGGTGATGAGGGCATGAGTGACTGTGAGCAGTGACTCCCTGTCCAAGTAGGGCCGCAACTGGTGCACCAGGCGAACCTGGGCAAACGCCTTCCTTGCCACAGCCGAAAGATGATGTCCCAATGTCAGCTGTGGATCAAGGAGGACGCCCAAGTTGTGGACCCTCTCTGAGGGGGTCAATAGTTCTCTCCCCAGGGTGATGGACAGACAGGTGGAATTGTCCTTGGGAGGCAAAACCCACAGCCACTCCGTCTTGTCTGGGTTGAGTTTGAGTATGTTGACACCCATCCAGGCCCCAACAGCCTCCAGGCCCCAACACATCACTTCCACTGCTTCATGGACATGGGGTGGTACAGATCACTTCCATTCCCCGTACAATTTCTGCTGTTTGCTCTGCAATCTTCTAAATCTAGGGTCTAACAAGGTTTTGTTTTCCATAAGGTCTCCCTCCTCCTCCTCCTCTGACTCAGAAATAGTCTCCACCTCTTCAGCTTTGTCTACCTCCCCTCCACTTTCTGCCTCGGCTGGCAAGGCCATGGGCTCAGTGTATTCAGGCGGTCCTGGGTCTTCTTCTTCCTCACCATCCAACATTATCAAAGTTGGATCTAGACTCATTCACAACAACCACTGATACCACTTCAGAGTGCTTTACAGCTCTCTTTAAGTGGTTTACAGAATCAGCATCTTGCCTCCAACAATCTGGGTTGTCATTTTATTGACCTTGGAAAAGTAAACACCTGATTCAACCTTGAGACAGTCAGGACTGAATGCCTGGCAGTTGGCAGAATTATCCTGCAATACCATTATCTTGTTGGGCAATGAACCATCTTCAAGATTCTTCAAGAAAATAACAAAGTTCAGAGAGCATTAAGGAAGCAACAATTCAACAATGAGCTACAAATACACTGCTAAAAAAAAAAAAAGGGTTTAAACAACACAATATAACTCCAAGTAAATTGAACTTCTGTGAAATCATACTGTCCACTTAGGAAGCAACACTGATTGACAATCAATTTCACATGTTGTTGGGCACATTCAAGTTTGTACAGAATAAAGTATTCAATGAGAATATTTCATTTATTCAGAACTAGGATGTGTTATTGGAATGTTCCCTTTAATTTTTTTGAGCAGTATATTTTTCTTTATTGGAAGATGTTTTTCTCTCTCTTTCTCTCTTTCCCACACATCTATCTGTCTGTCTGTCTGTCTGTCTATCATCTACCTACCTACCTACCTACCTACCTACCTACTACCTACCTACCTTATCTATCTATCTATCTATCTATCTATCTATCTATCTATCTATCTATCTATCTATCTAGTCTGTCTGTCTATCTATCTATCTATCTATCTATCTATCTATCTATCTATCTATCTATCTATCTATCTATCTATCTATCTATCTATCTATCATCTATCTATCATCTATCTATCTATCCATCTATCTATCATCTATCTACCTACCTACCTACCTACCTTATCTATCTATCTATCTATCTATCTATCTATCTATCTATCTATCTATCTATCTATCTATCTATCTATCATCTATCTATCTATCTATCTATCTATCTATCTATCTATCTATCTATCTATCTATCTATCTACCTACCTACCTACCTACCTACCTTATCTATCTATCTATCTATCTATCTATCTACCTACCTACCTACCTACCTACCTATCTAATTTTAATTGAGTATAACATTTAGAAAGATGAACAAACATTAAACAAAACAAACAATACATTTACAAATATACATATAAACTTTCTTGGTACTTCTATGGTAAATTGTCTTAACATTAAATTGTCATTTATACATATAGTCCATATAAACTGTATTTCCTATTTATCTATCATCTATCTATCTCACCTTTCCTGAGCTATTTAGCAAGGCTTGATAGAAACTGACTAGGACTTTTAACAGGAAAGAAACTTCCAGATAAAGTATTATATTTTGCAGTATGCACTTCCCCTCACCCCCCTGAAAAATGCTGAAGTCAGCATCTGTTTTACATTTTTCCAATTGTGTAGGATCACCAACTGCATGTCATCCTGAACACAAGTGGGTTGAAATCATGTCAAGCCACATAAAGCTGCTTAATAGCCTTGAAGTATGTTAACACAGTGAAAAGCCCTTTTCAGAGGAGAGAAAAAAGAAAAAAAAATTAACAGAGAGTGGTTAAGCACAACGTGAATACTTAAAATGTTGTAATTGGGCTTTCTCTGAGGTGAAGGCCAGTTGTAGCAACATACTAGATAAGCCCGTAGACAATTGGAAACTGCTGTAGGTACTCATTTATAATAGAGTTTTTGACCTTATTTCCTTCCGTGTTCAGGGGAATTGTTCTTAAAAAGGAGCTTCAAACAAAATGGCAAAGGTTCTGGAGGTTTTAAAAGAGGCTGAACCAAAGCAAAAAATCCAAGCAAAGGTGGTCTTCTGGGGTTCTTTCAAGACAATTGCATTTGTATGAAATGGGAATAACTTCTACTTCTCCAGCTTCTATCTAAAATAGTTATTATGTAGTTATTAAATATTAAAATAATATATTAAAATAGTTATTATAATGATCCTGTTGTTAGTTTCTCTAAACCCCATGCCTTTTACCTTAAACTGTCTACAGTGGACCTTACATGTTTCTTAAGAGGTCCTTGAGGGGCTATGCATAAACTCACCAGCACACCTGCCATCTCTGTCCTACTGTACCCATTTGTATGTACTCGTTTTATGTGTTTATGGCTATGTTTTGCTTCTTTATATCCATTTATTTGTGGCGTGGGGATTTGCATTTCTTCTTTTGCTTATAGAGCCAGCTATGACCCCTAAACAACCCCATAGGAATCTGACAAGAGCAAATAGAATACATGTCCTTGTGCAGGAACAGGAAGCTCAAATACAAAGACCAGGAATAATATAAAAAAACCTCCCCACTCTCAACTACATTATGGGTCATCTGCCCAAAACCACAAAGCCGTGTGGTTTTGTTTCATCAATAAACCATTTTTCCAATCAACCCCCCTGTTTCTAGTGTCTTTCTCCTGGAATGGAACTGAACCAGATGGATCTTCCCCACTCCCACACACATTTCCATAATAATTTCCTTTTGCGATTAGTAGTGGTGCTTTTCAAACTCTGGAATTGTGAATGCAGCCCTCACTTTCCAGATAATCAATTAGGCCGCTTTGCAACTAATCTGTGCCGTGCCGCTAAATAATTTCTTCTTCCAAAGCTATATAAAATGCAATAAAATATTTTGCACGGCCCACTGAGAATTCTCAAAGTTAATTTGCATGAAACTTTTTAATGTTTCCAGAAAAAAAAAACCGTTGACAATGTTTACGGTTGTTCTTGTGAATAAGGTTCATGAATTGTTAATTCAAATGGCTTTTGGATGTCATGTTTAGTATCTGAAGAAATAACTGAACATACAAATGGAAATTGAATTCATTAGTGCTACAAGTGTACGGTTCCTAGGAGCCGTGTGTGTTTTGTTTACATCTCTTGATCTTCAGAGCCCGGAGGAAGATTTGACTTCGGAGTTCACTTTTAGCTGATCGGCTTTGGATTAGAATGTACCCCAAATTTGTTGCTGATCTATTTCACTGTTAATACTAGAATCAAACCATTCCCTCACATTCATCTCAATGGAAGAAGAGGCAAAAAAAATGTCCCAGAAGAACTTCCTTTCTTTCAGAATACATCGAAATTTGCATTCATTAATGGTCATTTGGCGGGACCCAGGGGAAGAGCCTTCTCTGTGGTGGCCCCGGCCCTCTGGAACCAACTCCCCCCCAGAGATTAGAATTGCCCCCACCCTCCTTGCCTTTCATAAGCTTCTTAAAATCCACCTCTGCCGTCAGGCATGGGGGAACTGAGATGTTCTTTCCCCCTGGGCCTCTACAGTTTATGCATGGTATGTTTGTATGTATGTTTGGTTTTATAAATAAGGGTTTTTAGTTGTTTTATTATTGGATTGCTATACAGTATATGCATGGTATGTTTGTGTGTATGTTTGGTTTTTTATAATAAGGGTTTTTTAGTTGTTTTTATTAATTGGATTGTTCATGTTGTTTTACCACTGTTGTTAGCCTCCCCGAGTCTGCGGAGAGGGGCGGCATACAAATCCAATAAATAATAATAATAATAATAATAATAATAATAATAATAATAATAATATTGTTTTTATCACTGTTGTTAGCCACCCCGAGTTCACGGAGAGGGGCGGCATATAAATCCAACAAACAAACAAACAAACAAACAAACAAACAAACAAACAAACAAATAAATTAAATGGATTGCTCCTGGTTCAGCTCGCTTCTGCAAACTGATAGCAGTCCCTGCCCATCGCTGGCGCCACCAATGCGCTCCCAGTGGTGGGTGCGGGCACATGCAGGCGCCATGTGTTGGCACAAAATTCAGCTTTCTGCGCATGCACAGAAGCCAAATCTCATGCTAGGATGCCTGCACGCATGAGATCTTACCAATTTTCAGCAATTTCTTTGCTGCTGCGCATGCCACCAAAAAGCAGCAATATCTCGCATGCATGAGCATCCTCTTGCAAGATTTTGCTGGTGTCGCATGTACAGAAGCCAAATCTCACAGGGGGGGAACATGTGCATGCCTCGGGGATTCACAGCTGCGTGCGCATCGCGATTTTTGCTACCACACTATAGTGTGGCCCATACTGGGTGCAGCCCGCTACTGGTGGTAGGAGGCTCAACCCACCCACCCACCCTCCCGGGAT
This sequence comes from Erythrolamprus reginae, assembly GCF_031021105.1. Lineage (NCBI taxonomy): Eukaryota > Metazoa > Chordata > Lepidosauria > Squamata > Dipsadidae > Erythrolamprus > Erythrolamprus reginae. Next base: position 20,367,431 of record NC_091956.1, on the reverse strand, counting down.
GCTCCATCCACCCAGCTAGGATGCTTCTGCGCATGCTCAGATGCAATGGGATTTAGAACCAACTACTGGTTCTAACATTCACATTCTTGTTTAAAATAATTTTTTTTTTTAGATTTAAAATTTAAAAGAAAATATAAACGTAGAAAAAGACAAAACACAGAAGAAAAAAAACATTAAAAAACCAGACAGGTACATACACATAACAATAAATACACTTACAAAAACAATACTATATCAAACACCTTCCTTATATCCTTGTATTAACGATTAAGATAAGGCGGTAGGAGTGATAACAGATTTATATATTCAGAGAAATTAATAACCAAAACCTTTTGATTTTTACCGAGTGTATTTGCCAAAACAAGTGGGGGATAAAGGAAGAATAACATTCACATTCTCAAACACTGATAGATGGGCAGTCTCAGTCTCAGCCCGGGTTTATTTATTAATTTATTTATTTATTGGATTTTTATGCTGCCCCATTCTGAGGACTCGGGGCGGTTTAAATTAATCTAAATCATACGAACTTTAAACAAATCTATTCCTCATTTGTGTCTTTAAAAATAAATACATGTGATTTTTTTTCTCACTATTGAACTATTTACAAGATTTCAACTGCCTGATTTTATAAGGACTGAGTATTTATTTATTTTATTTCTTATTAGAGTTGGAAGGTGTTCTGCCGGGCTCTCTGATAGGAGCCTCCCGAAAATTCAAGGGTACAAATTTCAGACACACACACACGTTTGAAAATTCAAAACAATGTTCATTATCACAAAATTCTAAATAAACTAAGCACTTTTTTGTATTGCAAAGAGCACTCGTCCCAAAACAAATGGATAGTCTGTACAATTTCCCTTAAGCAGTCATTAAGTACTTAGCTAGCAGCTGTGAAGAAACTTCACACCCCTTCTTCTTCCGACGAAGTGAGACACACACACACATACCTTGCTCTGCTTTGTTTTCCAAGGTGTGAAAAAGCAACAAAGTCCAGAAAACACAGGATTTCTGATGAACTCCGATCAGATATTCTTCCACAACGTCCAAACCCGCATGCTGCTATTTATAGCAGCAGCCCTAATTACTGGAGCCCCACCCAAACACAGGTGGCCTCACTTATTTCCTGTAATATGTTCTTACTTGGTCTCTTCTATGCATAATTCTGTGCTTGCGTGGGTCCAAAATGTCATCATCTGAATCAAGGGAAGATAAGGGAGATTGACTGCCTGGGCTGTGTGCCAAGCCCTCCTCTGCCGAGTCACTCCCACCTTCTTCTTCGTCTGAGGAAACTAAACTCTGAACTGATTCTGTTGGCAAGAACACAGGCCTGTGACATGTTGAATTTTCCCCTGCATCCACCTCCACATTCCCTGGGGCAGGAGCTGGGCCAGAGCCAACCACAACAGAAGGGATCTAGTCCAGCCCCCTGCTGGTGCAGAAGACCCTACATCACACTAACCCAATAGCAGTCCAGTCTTTTCTTGAAGGTCACTAGTGTTGGAGCATTCACCACCTCTGCGGGCAAGTGGTTCCACTGGTTGATCACTCTCACAGTCAGAAAGTTCCTCCTTATTTCCAGATTGAATCTCTCCTTGGACACCTTCCATCTGTTGCTCCTTCTCTGGCTCTCTGCTTTATTAAGCAGATGTGTGTATCTGCTTGCATTTTGTTTAGTTTAGCCTGAGATAAATTTTGGGATTGTTTCGTTAATTCAGTTTCTGGTATAATCATTGATATTTGACCAGGAGTGAAATGCTTCCGGTTCACTTGTGCCTGTCCCTCGTCGGAGAACCTGTTGCAAAAGGAGCACAAGGCTCCACCCACCTGCTCAGACGCCGCCATTTGAGTTCTTTTACCCTCTGCACATTGACAGAATGCTTTACGCATGCACAGAGGTTAGAAGAACCCAAATGGTGGTGTCCAAGTGGAGTCTCACGCTGCCTTCACAACCAGCTCTCTGACAACAGACATGAGCGAACCAGGAGCATTTTATTCCTGTATTTGACATATCTGACAGCTGAAACACAGTCAGTGTTGACTGTGGGATGGTGCTGATAACTGATGAGTTGATTAAATTGCATTTTTTTTCAGATTTGTTAACTTCATCGCCTGATGAAAGGAAAAGGCTTCTTTATTATTTTAAATTAATACCTGAGCTAGAGAAAAGTGCTTTTTCCCCCTCAGCATAATTTGAACAAAAGTTGGAGGAGAGTTGACAATGTAAAAAAAAAACACCATGGAGTTTTTGTTGTTGTTGTATATATTCTTTTGAAAACGCATGAAAAGTTGACAGACTCTGCCTTATGCACAGAGCATAATTAATCTTAAATTAGTTCAATCTTATTTCCTGCTGAATAAAGGAGATTCAGACTGGTCCAGTTTGTGAAGCCAATAAAAGAACATTTTGTAAGGATGTTTAAATCAAGCACCCTGATTAAATTTGGCTGCTGGAAGCTTCATGATGACACCTAGGTTAGTTTTCTTAGCAATGATATGGAAATTATTTGTCATTGCCAGGAATTGGTTCTCAGGTGCTTATTTAGTTTAGCCACACTATTTTTGGAGGTGGTTCACCCAAGCACTAGTTTTCTTTAATGAAAAGAAATACTAGGAATGACTGTTGTGAATGGTCCATGGCCAGCTCAGTTAGTCACAGATTCTGAGGAGGGTGAACATAGAAACATAGAAGACTGACGGCAGAAAAAGACCTCATGGTCCATCTAGTCTGCCCTTATACTATTTCCTGTATTTTATCTTACAATGGATATACGTTTATCCCAAGCATGTTTAAATTCAGTTACTGTGGATTTACCAACCACGTGGATTTACCAACCAGTTGCTGTGGATTTACCAACCACGTCTCCAAAGATCTACTACTCTTTCAGTAAAATAATATTTTCTCATGTTGCCTTTGATCTTTCCCCCAACTAACTTCAGATTGTGTCCCCTTGTTCTTGTGTTCACTTTCCTATTAAAAACACTTCCCTCCTGAACCTTATTTAACCCTTTAACATATTTAAATGTTTCGATCATGTCCCCCCTTTTCCTTCTGTCCTCCAGACTATACAGATTGAGTTCATTAAGTCTTTCCTGATACATTTTATGCTTAAGACCTTCCACCATTCTTGTAGCCCGTCTTTAGATCCGTTCAATTTTGTTAGTATCTTTTTGTAAGTGAGGTCTCCAGAACTGAACACAGTACTCCAAATGTGGTCTCACCAGCGCTCTATATAAGGGGATCACAATCTCCCTCTTCCTGCTTGTTATACCTCTAGCTATGCAGCCAAGCATCCTACTTGCTTTTCCTTCCACCCGACCACACTGCTCACCCATTTTGAGACTGTCAGAAATCACTACCCCTAAATCCTTCTCTTCTGAAGTTTTTGCTAACACAGAACTGCCAATGCAATACTCAGATTGAGGATTCCTTTTCCCCAAGTACATTATTTTACATTTGGAAACATTAAACTGCAGTTTCCATTGCTTTGACCATTTATCTAGTAAAGCTAAATCATTTACCATATTACAGACCCCTCCAGGAATATCAACCCTATTGCACACTTTAGAGTCATCAGCAAATAAGCAAACATTCCCTACCAAACCTTCCCCTATGTCACTCACATCCATCTTGGTACCCTAGGCCAGTATTCTTGACAGCTGAGTCAGAGAGTGAGAGATAATTGGAACCTGAAAAAACCGGGGAACCACCAGAGACTCTAGAAACCCCAATTATGATAATTTCTGAGTCAGAGGAGGAGTGGGGAGCAGGAGCCCCTATTAATACCAGGGTTAGCAGCTCAAGAAGCAGACAGGAATATCTTTATGGGAAAAGTTCTGGAAGGTGAGTCTATGGAACAAAGTCTAGACATCTCTAGGAAACAGTTGACCACACAGACAGTATATAAGTGAAGATTTATGGGTAAAGGGACATGGAATTTCAACGTTTGTAATGGTGGAGGTCCTAGATCTAGTGTTCCAGAAATGCTTTGCTGGCAACCTGCTGTTATCCCTTTAAGTTCATAATGCAGAGATGCAGCTGTCGGAGGAAAACCTGAAGATTTGTGAGTGTGTGTTTAAAAAGACATTAGAGCCCTGAAGAATATCTAAATTGGATTTGGCTTCCATCCGCAGCTGCTTCTTATATAATAACCAATTTGACCAGGAATCGCTGCCAACATGGACTGAAATCCTGACTCTGTCTTGTACAAATCAGGCTTAAATATAGTTTGTTTTTGGTATGAATTTTCTGTGAGTGGGTACTTCTTTGTTCCGATCCGAATAGGTCCAAGCAGAACACTGAAGTGATAGCAGTGTTCCAATATCCAACAAATAATTCCCTCAACACTGTCAAAGTATTTCCTAAGTCTACTATTAATCATCATTCTCATCATACATCTCCACCCACAATTGACTGTATGACTTTGTGGCTTATACCCTTGCAATTTATATTGACTGGTTCCTAATATGATTTGATTGCTTATATGTACCAAGAATATCATTAAGTGTTGTACTTTATGATTCTTGACAAATTTATCTTTTCTTTTATGTACACTGAGAGCATATGCACCAAGACAAATTCCTTGTGTGTCCAATCACACTTCTATTCTATTCTACTCTACTCTACTCTACTCTACTCTACTCTACTCTACTCTACTCTACTCTACTCTACTCTACCTTACCCTACCCTATCTCAGGGGCTGCCACAAAGCAAAGAGGATCAAACTATCCTCCAAAGCATCTGAAGGCAGGATAAGAAACAATAGATGGAAACTAATCAAGGAGAGATCCAATCTAGAACTAAGGATACATTTCCTGACAATGAAAACCATTAATCAGTGGAAGGCCATGCCTCCAGAAGTTGCATCACAGAAGGGGGCAGTCACTTGCCCGGAATAATATAGAGTTTCCTGCTTGAGCAGGGGGTTGGACTAGAAGACCTCCAAGGTCTCTTCCAACTCTGTTATTCTGGTATATACATGAGGCTCAAGATATGGATACATCCTGTTTGAAAGGACTTTAAAAATTCACGAAAACAACCTGGATTTTTAAAGTGACCTTTTCCCACTTTGGTGTGGTGATTAAATGCATTTTAAACCATGGCCCCTAGTCCTGCTTTAGACAGTAAGCAGCCTGGCTAATTTTGAGCCAGTTATTCCTTCTCAGCCCTAGAAAAAAGCCAGGAGAAATCACTTCCAAAACATACTGCCAAACAAAATGCGTTGCTATAAGAAGTCAAAACTGATTCAAGGAGATGTACAGTACAAGGATATGCAGGCGCAGACTTTCCAAGTATATGGTATGCACAGCATGTCTTCATCTCTTTCAATTTTTAAAGATCTGCCTGAATGGTGATAATGACCACAACAAGGATAAAGATTGCATTGACTATCCTCAGTTTTGTGTGAAATCTGTCTCCCCCCCCCCTCTAAAAGGCTTGCTTTAGGCTCCTTCAAGAAAGGTTGAAGTTGGTAACATTTCAATGGGTTCCTTAATCTAGAACTGAGAGATATCCAATTAATTGCCATTCCTGCTAAAATTTTAGACAAGCAGATAAAAAAAATTCCTTCCTCCCTTCCTCCCTCCCTCCCTCCCTCCCCCCTCCTTCCCGCCCCTTTTTATTTACTTATTATTGTCACTAAACCATTCAACTGAAAGGGAGAAAGCTCTTTAACAGTGCTAATAGTATGGCAAAAAAGCATACTTTTGTTGGTTTTGTGCATAATATATTTATTTCCCAGTATAATTGTACACAGAAGAATCCCTCCCTCCTGCCATCCATCCATCCATCCATCCATCCATCCATCCATCCATCCATCCATCCATTCATCCATCTATAATGATGATGTTAGGCTCCAAAATCCAAGAAAGACATTGAGTTATTTCAATGCAGTTTTCTCTATTGTTCTTCAACCTATGAATAGATTACATTGATGGTGAGGCTATGGCATATGTGCCAGAGATGGCAAGCAAAGCCATATCTGCTGACACACAAGCTGTTGCCCTAGCTGATCTACAGTGCACATGTGAGCACCAGCCAGCTGATTTTTGGCTCAGGCAGAAGCTCTAGGAGGGCATTTTAGGGCTCCAGGGAGCCTTCGGGGGAGTGGGGGAGGGCGTTTTTGCCCTCCCCAGGCTCCAAGAAAGTCTCTGGAGCCTGGAGAGGGCAAAAAACAGGCCTACTGGGCTCACCAGAAGTTGAGAAACAGGGGAGCAGGATGGGTCATATACATATGCACAAGGAGAGGCAGTTGTGGGGGGCAGGCATGCAGAGGGCATTGAATTATAGATGTGGGCACTAGTGCATGCGAACATGCTTTTGGCACCCAAGGAAAAAATATTCACCATTTTTATTATTTATTTATTTTGTCCAATACACAATACACATTTAAGAGAATATACATGTAGTATTATATATAAAGAAAAGGATATTCATTATTGTAAATGTTAAGAAATAATTTGTTAAACTTTTCATTATAATTTTGTACTTAAATATGTATTCTTTTTTCTGTATTCAAATTTATACTTTTGAGATAAGCGGGGAAAATACAACCCCACTTTTATGTTAAATGTATGTCTGTCTGTTCGTCTATTTTATGAAAATTAATAAAAATATTTGAAAAAAAAAGAAAAGAAAAGGATAGAAGAAAAGATATAAAAATAGAGGAGAAGATATAAGAAAGGAAGAAAAGATATATGAGATAAGGAGAGACAATTGGACAGGGGATGAAAGGCACACTAATGCACTTATGTATGCCCCTTACTGACCTCTTAGGAACCTGGAGAGGTCAATCATGGATAGTCTAAAGGAGAAATGTTGGGGGTTAGGGGTTGACACTACTGAGTCCGGTAATGAGTTCCACCCTTCGACAACTCGATTGCTAAAGTCATATTTTTTTACAGTCAAGTTTGGAGCGATTAATATTAAGTTTGAATCTGTTGTGTGCTCTAGTGTTGTTGCGGTTGAAGCTGAAGTAGTCATTGACAGGCAGGACGTTGCAGCATATGATCTTGTGGGCAATACTTAGATTGTGTTTTAGGCGTCGTAGTTCTAAGCTTTCTAGATCCAGGATTGTTAGTCTATTTTCGTAGGGTATTCTGTTTCGACAGGAGGAGTGAAGGGCTCTTCTGGTGAAATATGTTTGGACATTTTCAAGGGGGTTGATGTCCGAGATGTGGTATGGGTTCCAGACAGATGAGCTGTATTCAAGGATGGGTCCGGCAAAAGTTTTGTAGGCTCTGGTGAGTAGTGTGAGATTGACTTCCATAGACAGGAGAGAAGGAGCAGAGAGAGAGGCAGAGACAGACAGACAGAGAGAGAAAGGGAGGGAAGGAGAGAAGGTGAAGGAAGAGAGAGTTTGTGTGTGGGGAGGGAGAGCTACCGAATTTACTGCCTTACCTCATGAAAAGTCATGGTTGTGGGTTTAGTAGAGTGACTTTTGCCCTCCATTAAAACCATTGCCTGATATAATTTCCTCTACCTCAGCCTAGCAAAGAGGTCATTCTCTGGATTGTTTTAGTCTCCAGAGAATACTCTTTCTCATTGCTTCTGACTAGAGTTTTTCCATCTTCCCGAATGTTAGCAGCTTGGCACAAAAATATACCTAAAAATATGTGGTGCTCCAAACATTAAAAGGATGAAACCAAGAAAACTGCGTTTAAAGCTCTATTCCCCACATGTGTGGAAACTGGCAATAAAAAGAGACATTTCACCAGAAGAGCCCTTCACTCCTCCACTCGAAACAGAATATCCTACGAAAATAGACTAACAATCCTGGGCCTAGAAAGCCTAGAACTTTGACACCTAAAACACGATTTGAGTATTGCCCACAAGATCATATGCTGCAATGTCCTAGCGGTCAATGACTACTTCAGCTTCAACCGCAACAACACAATAGCACGCAACAGATTCAAACTTAATACGAACCGCTCCAAACATGACTGTAAAAAATATGATTTCAACAATCGAGTTATCAAAGCGTGGAACTCATTGCCGAACTCAATTGTGTCAACCCCTAACCCCCAACATTTCTCCCTTAGACTCTCCACGATTGACCTGTCCAGGTTCCTAAGAGGCCAGTAAGGGGCGTACATAAGTGCACTGATGTGCCTTTCGTCCCCTGTCCACTTGTCTTTCCTTTCTCTCATTTATCATATATATTTTCTTTCTTTCATATATCCTCTCCTCTAAGTTCACTTTACCCTTGCATGTCTATTTTTCTTCCTATGTATTTGTGTATTGGACAAATGAATAAATAAATAAAATAAATAAATGCCATGTTTTGTAAAATTTAAGGCCAAGTATTTAAATAGATTAGTACTATTGACGTGTTTTTTAACCAAGCTCTTTTAGGGTCTTGTCATAAGTCTTGGATGTCCTTAATGTCAAAAAAAGGAAAATTCGTGTTCTACACATTTATATCTAATGAGGGAAGATGCATGATTTTAAAAGAAATTAAAAAGCTGTGAGCAATAGAAAACTGGAATGTTTGATGTGATCAGTGGCATATGAGGTGGTTTGGTAAGCAAGGATATCAAAATCCAACATCTTCAGGACTTTATAAATAAAAAATAACTTGCAAATTTGAAATGGTGCATAATCACTCAAGCAGCAAGTATTCAGCCAAGATGCATTGATTTTTTTTTAAAGAGGATGACTAAATTAAACAGCTTAAATCCATAATGACATAAATACTAAAAACTAATTAAAAGCAGCACAACTTCAAATACTTTTGCTTTGGCCAAATTGTGCTGAGTTCGCCTGGCAAAAAGTCTTCAAATAATACAGCAATTTATGATGTTATGTTGGAATTATCCACCCTTTGATTCAGCTGAATAGATTAATTGGTCTTATTATTGCTGCTCACCAGCAGTGTCAGGAGGAGTCAAGTAAGGAATCAGAAGGAATCTGAAATCCCTACATGGGCACAAATGACAAAATAGCATTGAATCTTATCTAGTCTTATCTAGGTACAAACCATCAGTCTAAGACGTTTCTTTTGTATATATCTGGAAATGTATTCCAGATATATACAAAAGAAACGTCTTAGACTGATGGTTCTATAGCATATTTGTTTGTTCATTTATGATATAATAGAAAAGCTGTGGTGGTGCAGTTATTAGAATGCAATACAGTGATCCCTCGGGTTTCGCGAGGGTTCCGTTCCAAGACCCCTCGCGAAACTCGATTTTTCGCGATATAGCGGTGCGGAAGTAAAACACCATCTGCGCATGCGCGCCCTTTTTTTTCATGGCCGCACATGCGCAGATGGTGGAGTTTGCGTGTGGGCGGCGGGGAAGACCCAGGGAAGGTTCCTTCGGCCGCCCAACAGCTGATCTGCTCCGCAGCGCGGCAGCAGCGAGGAGCCGAAGATGGGGTTTCCCCGTTGCCCAGGCAACGGGGAAACCCCATCTTCGGCTCCTCGCTGCTGCCGCGCTGCAGAGCAGATCAGCTGTTGGGCGGCCGAAGGAACCTTCCCTGGGTCTTCCCGCCGCCCAGGCAAAGGGGAAACCCCAAGATCGCTTGCCGGTTGCCCATTCACCCGGCCGCCCGGCTGCTCGCTTGCCCGTTCACCCGCCCGGCCGGCCGCTCCGCTTGCCCGTTCGCCCGCCCGCCCGGCCGCTCGCTTGCCCATTCGCCCGCCCGCCTGGCCGCTCCGCTTGCCCATTCACCCGCCCGCCCGGCCACTCTGCTTGCCCGTTCGCCCGCCCGGCCGGCCGCTCGCTTGCCCGTTTGCCCACCCGCCTGGCCGCTCCGCTTGCCCGTTCACCCGCCCGCCCGGCCGCTCTGCTTGCCCGTTCGCCCGCCTGCCCGGCTGCTCGCTTGCCCGTTCACCCGCCCGCCCGGCCGCTCCGCTTGCCCGTTCGCCCGCCTGCCCGGCTGCTCGCTTGCCCGTTCACCCACCCGCCTGGCTGCTCACTTGCCGCTCGAGAGCAAGAGGGGGAGAGATAGAGAAAGAGAGAGAAGGAAAGAAAGAGATGAGAGAGGGAGGAAGAGAGTGTGAGAGAGGAAGAAGCAAGATAGAGAAAGAGAGAGAGAAAGAAAGATGAGAAAGGAAGGGAGTGACGTCATCGGGTGGAAAAATCGCGATATAGCGTTTCGCAAAGATCGAGATCGCGAAACTCCGGGGATCACTGTATTGCAGGATAATTCTGCCAACTGCCAGCAGTTCGAATCCAAGTGCTATTGTCCAAGTGCTATTGTTATTGCTAGTTAGAACAGATGTGGGGTTTCGGCATGTCAGATATGGTTATGAAAAATCAATTAAATAAAGTATTAAAATATTTTTTCTGCCACTGATAATTTGTTTTGTTTAAAATGCATTACCTCTCTTTAATTTATGTATTACTGTCACTAAACCAATGATCTGCAGGGGGGTGTTGCTTTTGTACATAATACATTCATTCCCTGGTAAAATTGTATAATTGTACAAAGAATTTTTCTTCCTTCCTTCCTTCCTTCCTTCCTTCCTTCCTTCCTTCCTTCCTTCCTTCCTTCCTTCCTTCCTTCCTTCCTGGATCTAAGTGATTCTTTAAGCTGACTTTTTTAAAATGCAAAATTGCTGCTTGAAAACCAGCCTTTATAGCTAAGAACCTGAACATTTTTTTTGCTTGTGGATAATAGTAATAGTAATAATAATAGTAATCATCATCATCATCATCATCATCATCAAAACAGCAACAACAATAACAACAATAACAACAATAACGCTAATAACAACAAACAGCAACAATATTAATACAGTACACAATAATAATAACAATAACCACAACAATCTCTATTCATCTATGTATCTATCCATATGTCTACCATCTGTCTGTCTGTCTGTCTGTCTGTCTGTCTGTCTGTCTGTCTGTCTGTCTGTCTCACTCTCTATCTATCTATCTATCTATCTATCTATCTATCATCTATCTATCATCACCATCATCTAGCATCTATCTTTTATCTATGATGGGTCATTGTTTTTTTTAATAATGACACTAAATGTAAATAAATAAATAAATAATAAATATTTTTTTGTCATTGTATATTGTGTGTGTATGCATACATACATACATACATACATACATACATACATACATATGTGTGCACACATACACACACAGAGTACATCCATACAACATAATTCATATGATGCCTAAAGGGATTAAACATATTTTGTTCAAAGTGCTTTCAGTGAAATTCTGACTCATATTATTTAAACAAGCATGTTACATCAGCCAACGCCTTAAGAGCCAAGAGAGGGAAATAAGGAAATTATATTAGGGAAATGAGCTCAAAAATATGCTGACAATTGTTATTCAGAGAAGGCACTAGTCAATCATGCATGGCATTTTTCAGAGAAAGATGATATATCAGCATCGAGAGAGAGAGAGAGAGAGAAAGTGTGTGTGTGAATGAGAGAGAGAGAGGAGAGGTGGGGGAGATTTTTTCATAGAAGAGGCAAAATGTTATGACTTGACAGCAATATGGACAGGAAACCGAGGATAATTTAGGATAGGATTTTTTTTAGAGATGAAGAACTGAGTAAGTAGGTCAATAGTTTCTAAATATTTTGCATTTGACAAATTCCTGCCTATATTGGTATTATTCAGAAGCCCCAAGTATTCCAGTACACTAGTATACAGTACATGGTCTGTTTATGTGAAAATTGTTTATTACTGTTCAATGGAAGTGAAAATGTCTACGAATTAACTTTTTCAGAGCTGCGTACTATACATTCAGTTTTCATAGAACACATATGTAATGTGGTTCCAGACAGGTGAGTTGTATTCCAGAATTGGTCTAACAAATGTTTTGTAAGCTCTGGTTAGCTGTGTAATATTGCCAGAGAAGATTAAACAAACAAACAAAAAACCAGCAGAATTTCTGTGTCACCATCTTTTTAGACTTGCCCCTGCAGATCCCCTGAACCAGAGTTGATATTTAGCTGGTTCACACCGGTTCAGGTGAATCAATATTAGCAAGATAATAAGAGTGAGAAGTAATCAGTGGTGCTCAACATAACTCACAGAAGTTTTTATTATTGTGCAGAATCCAGCTGAGATCTGAATTTTTATGCGGCTTTCATTGTGGATTCAGGATACGCAAACTTACAAATGAAGATGTCAGCAGGGGATGTCAAAATGATGTGAACAATGCTTCCTTCCCTTCCACCAAGCCCAATTTGTGACTGGTTTTCAACTTCCGTACTTCGTTATACGGTTTCTACTTTTCTCTGCTTCCTGAGCCCTGGTGTTCTCAAGAAACCCAGCTTCATGCCAACGAGGAGATGTTCTATTAGGTGAGGAAATCAGAGATCTTTCTGAACTATTAAACAAAAAACAAAAAGAAGAAGAAGAAGAAGGCCTCGAAATTAGAACACAGCTTGGTTGTCTTGGGGACAAGGAAATTGGAAATTGTGACAGACAGGGTTAGTATGGTTACCAAGGGAACTTTTGAGTACAGAAAATTTTAAGTCATTTATTTAGCATAACCTTGGTTTCAAATATAATATTTGCTGCCACTGAATCATCAGAAGAAATTTCTTGCTTTGTTATTCCATTTTTATTCTCGCATGTCTCCATTTTGTTCAGGCCTTAATCGTGCATTATTTATTTTACTTTAGATCACCTTTTTTCTTTTTTTTTCTTTCATACTTTGTTATTTTTCCCCAACCCTGATTTTCCTCGTTATTGTCAAGATTTTTTTTTATTTTTTTTTACCAGTGTTTGGGTAAAATAACCTGACATTTTCCAGGAACCATTGAGAAATGGGGTTTCTTCCAGTTACAAATGGAAAACAAAGGGTACCATCCCCATCCTTATTTTGCCTTACTTATATAATATTCTGTAAAGATTTAAAGACCAGTGCACTTTTTTACTTAGTTCTGAATTATGTTTGGCCACTCTGGTTTCAGAATGCAATTGATAGAATAGGATAGGATAGCAGAGGAGAGAAGTTGGAAGGGGAGGGACAGGGAAGGGAAGGGGAAAGAGAGAAGAGAAGGGAGTATGGAAGGGAAGAGAATATGGAAGGGAAGGGAGGGAAGGGAAGGGAGGAGAAGAGTAGAGTAGAATAGAGTAGAGTAGAGTAGAGTAGAGTATAGAGTAGAGGAGATTAGGGGAGAGGAGAGAAGGGAAGAGAAGAGAAAAATGAATAGAGTAGAATAGAATAGAATAGAATAAGGGAAATTTGAATGGGAATGGGAAGAGAAGAGAAGAGGGAAGAAAAGAGAAAGAGAAAGAAAGAGAAAGAGAAGAACAGAGTTGGAAGGGAACTTGGAGGTCTTCTAGTGCAACCCCCTTCAAGCCGGAAACTTTATACCATGTCAGACAAAATGTTCAATCTCTTCTTTAAAACCTCCAGTGTTTGGAGCACCTACTTATCTAAAGGCAAAATGTTACACTGATTGAGGGCTCTCACTGGGAGGAAATTTATCCTTATTTTTTATCCTTAACTCACCGGCTGTTAAGGATGCACACAGGACAGGCTACTGTGGGCCTAGAGGTGGAGCTCTTGCCTCACAAAACCACAAAAAACCAGAAGGGGGTATTGAGTTCGATCTCAGGTAGAGTCAGATGTAAGTCTCTCCTGCTTGGGCAGCAGGTTGGGCTAGAAGACCTGCAAGGTCCCTTCCAACTATGTTAATCTGTTAACAGGCTGAATTGCTTGTTGAATCGATTGCTTGCAGCTGGCAGATAAACAAATTGCTCATTGGTCACTCAATTCACTCAGACTGTCCCAAAGATGCTTTTTTGTTGTTGTTGTTTTTCTTTTGAAGACATTTCACATCTCATTCAAGAAACTTCTTCAGGATCCTCCTGGACAGGGAAATATGTTAATCCCCATGGGATGAGTTGATCTTCTTGATTTGTAGTCAAGAAATAAAGCTGTACTCAAGCGATGAGTTGTAGTACAAATTATAGTCCACTCGCTTTGTGTCCTAGAGTGCTTGTCTACTAGTTTCTTCTAAAATATACTTTATTCATTGTTTTTCTTTGGGTCTTTCCTTTGTCCTTCAGTCTTTGCTCTAAGAGAGACTTACAGTCGTTGCTATATGGGAACATTTAGGATTACCAATATTCTTAATAATACCTACAATGGTTCAAATTATATCATGTTTGCCTGAAAATAGGACTTCCCTTGAAAATAAGACTTCCCCTGAAATTAAGCCTCCCCTCCAAAAAATACTTTTCCATATCGTTTGGAAACCAAGGACCCAAAGTATGGAGGAAGAATGGAGAGGCACACACTGCAACATGCTTGAGTTCCAGTATGAAGTTTCCACAGTCTGTGTTCATTTGGGGAGTCATATCATCTGCTGGTGTTGGTCCACTGTGCTTCATTAAGTCCAGGGTCAACACAGCCATCTACCAGGAGATTTTGGATCACTCCATGCTCTCATCCTCATACGAACTTTATAGGAATGGTGACTTAAATTTTCCAGCAGGACTTGGCACCTGCCCACACTGCCAAAAGCACCAAAACTTGGTTCAATGACCATGGGATTACTGTCCTTGATTGGCCAGTAAACTTGCCTGAACTGAACCCCATGGAGAATCTATTGGGCATTGCCGAGAGAAAGATGAGAGACATGAGACCGAACAATGAAAAAGATCTGAAGGCCACTATTGAAGCATCCAGGTCTTCAGCAGTGCCACAGGCTGATAGTGTCCATGCCATGCTGCATTGAGGCAATAATTGCTGCAAAAGGAGTCCAAACAAAGTACTGAGTACATGCATGCTTATATTTTTCAGAGATCCTATATTATTTTATGTATAACCCTTTTTTAATCGATCACGTGCAATATTCTAATTTTCTGAGATGGGGATTTGGGGTTTTCATGAGCTATACCCTATAATCATCATAATTATGACAAATCATGGCTTGAACTATCTTGCCATGCATGTTATGACTATTTCTTATATATTAAGTTTCAACTTTTAAGTTACATTACTGAAATAAATGAACGTTTGCACCATATTTTAATTTTTTTAGTTTCACCTGTATGTCTGTATTGTATTGTTTGACTGTGTTAGGAAATGAAGCCCATTTCCTTAATTTCTTCTCCATACTGAATTTTAAACTATTAGATGCCTCTACAAATAGAACGGACTTCCATTTAGCCTTAACAACTGCATGAAAATGCAGAGTTAAATCCATGCCTGTTGATATTTTTTTTTTGCATAACAATGCTATAAAGTTTATTTAGCTTACAAAATAACCTTTAAATATATTTTGATGTGCTTCTCCTAAGCTGAGGAGTACAAAAAGAACATTTGAGAAAGGTCAGTCTTAGAAGATAACTAAATTTCTACCTACACAATCTTATAAAGAGTGTTTAAAATCGCTCTGCATTCTTATTTCAAACTGATCACGTACCTTGCAGGTTGTAAGACTATCAGGCTCAGAGAAAATAAAAATGAACAGGCTTTGCACAAAACAAGAATAATAATAATAATAATAATAATAATAATAATAATAATAATAATAATAATAATAATTTATTAGATTTGTATGCTGCCCCTCTCCGAAGACTCGGGGCGGCTCACAACACGATAAAAACAGTATTATACAGGCACAAATCTAATATTTAAAAAAAAATTAAAAACCCTATCATAATTAAAAACCAAACAGCACATACATACCAAACATAAATTATAATAAGCCTGGGGGAAAGGTGTCTCAAATCCCCCATGCCTGGCGGTATAGGTGGGTCTTAAGTAGTTTATGAAATACAAGGAGGGTGGGAGCAGTTCTAATCTCAGGGGGGGGTTGATTCCAAAGGGCTTGGGCCGCCACAGAGAAGGCTCTTCCCCTGGGGCCCGCCAGACAACATTTTTTAGTCGACGGGACCCGGAGAAGGCCAACTCTGTGGGACCTTATCGGCCGCTGGGATTCATGCGGTAGCAGGCGGTTCCGGAGGTATTCTGGTCCAATGCCATGTAGGGCTTTAAAGGTCATGACCAACACTTTGAATTGTGACCGGAAACTGATCGGCAGCCAAGTTGGAAAAAAATATTAATTTCAGCTGATAGAGATCCATAGATAGCCAACCTGAGTCTTCCAATGTTGTGAATTGAAAGTAACTGGCTAATGGAAGAAATGTGTTTGATAATTCAGATATATTTAGATATTAATTCAATAAGGAAGTAGAACGATGTACAATCAGTAATTTCAATATCTACATGTTAACAATGTGCAGGGAACGGTATTTTTCCATTATGACTGCTCATTGATGTATCCTTCAGGTGTTCCATTCATTTCTTCCATGTTTCTTTAACCTGTAACCTAAGGGGGGGGGAGTAAATTATCTTAACATTGCATCATTTTTACCAGGTAGTTGTGCCCCTATCTGGACCAGGAGGTCCTTTGGGCTGTTATTTGCCTTCCCCAGGCTTCTCAGGAGGCTTCCCTTAAGCCTGGGGAGGGCAGAAATGGCCCCCCCTCCAGAAGGTTGGAAATCAGTGCATATGAATGCTGGAGCTGACATAGGGGAACCCCACTTTGCAACACATCAGATATGGTTCTGTGTGCCACTTGTTGCACACATGCCATAGGTTTGCCATCACGGCCCTATGCATTACCCTTGGAGAGTACAGGCAACATCTCTGCTAATTTCAAATTACCTAGACTAAGTCCAATAGGCAACTGCACATTTCTGTAGGAGAAGGAATGGCAGAACCTTGGGGATAGAATTATAAGAGGGATCAGCCTTGGAGGCTAAATCCACTTGTGGCTATGTAGAGTTTCTGGACTCATCCCTCATTTAACACCCCCTCTTTCAGGTTCTGGCACTCCTTCTCTTACAGTTCCCAAGAATATGAAGCCTCTTGGGAGGTGGCAAAATTTTATGCTGTAGCAATGTATCCATCAACCTTGGCTGTGAACATAAGGTAGGTGTATTTTATTTCAGTAATGAAAATGTTCTTATTTCATATTTTAGTTTTGATGAGCTGGGATGGTGCAGCAGGTAGAGTGCTGTACTGCAGGCCACTAAAGCTGACTGTAGATCTGTAGGTCAGCGGTTCAAATCTCATCACCGGCTCAAGGTTGACTCAGCGTTCCATCCTTTTGAGGTGGGTAAAATGAGGACCTGGATTGTAGGGGCAATATGCTGATTCTGTTAAAAACTGCTGTTGCTAACATGGTGTAAGCCGCCCTGAGTCTAAGGAGAAGGGCGGCATAAAAATCAATCAATCAATCAATCAAACAAACAAACAAACAAACAAACAAACAAACAAACAATTGTTTCATTTTAAAAAATGGCTTTGAACTTTTTAGGGGTCAGGTACAAGAACACAGGAACTAGTATACTCAAAAGTATTATGAGTTTATTTTATGCTTCTCAGAAACAAGAATCTGAACTATTAACAGTCAAGACTTAGGTTTCATACAAGGCACAAAGACACCAGCCCTATACTTCAGTCTAATCCTCTCCTACATCAATTGGGTACGCTACTGTAACAAAACATATAACTCTTCCTTGTTAAAAGCTGAGAGGAGGAGAGCCTGTGGTCTAGAGATTAAAGTAGGCAGTGTATGTGCATGTATACGTGTTTATGTGTATATATGTTTGTGTGTATGTGTGTATATATATATATATATATATATATATATATATATATATATATATATATATATATATATATATACTGCTCAAAAAAATAAAGGGTACACTTAAACAACACAATGTAACTCCAAGTAAATCAGACTTCTGTGAAATCAAACTGTCCACTTAGGAAGCAACACTGATTGACAATCAATTTCACATGATGTTGGGCATATTCAAGTTTGTACAGAACAAAGTATTCAATGAGAATATTTCATATATTCAGATCTAGGATGTGTTCTTTGAGTGTTCCCTTTATTTTTTTGAGCAATATATATGTGTGTGTGTATTTATGTATATATATGTATATATGTTTATGTGTGCGCAAGTGTGTAGGTGTGTGTATTTGTGTGTATGTATGAATGAATGTGTATGTGTGTGTGTGTGTGTGTGTGTGTATCTATGTGTGTGTGTGAATAAGTGTGTGTATAGATGCACACACACACAGATACACACACAAACACAATTATCTCACAATGTGCCAGGGGGTTTTCAAACGTCCCCCATTTCTTTATAGCCACAGGCTGCTCTGACAAATCTCATGTCAATCTTCTCCTGTCACACAAGATAACTGCTCCTGCACAAGTTTTATTCAGCAACAGTTAAAACCCACAAACAGTTGCAGGTTGATTTATATTCTGCTGGCATTGCATTATGAATTGTGGGAAATTTTTGGGGGGTTGGAGGATGTTGGGGTTTTTTTTTTGTTTTTTTTGCGATTTAGGATGTTAGATCGCAATTATTCCACAGTGCATTTGTGCTGATGCTTAAGTGACTTTGAAGCTTTGGTGCTGATAACTTTGGCTGCACAGAAAGGAAACCACACACATACAAACACGCTCTTCACTTTTCCAAGTCACATTTCACCGCACATTTCCCCAAAGTGATCGGAAGTTTGAACCAGGCATGGGTGATTAGCTGTTACAGTCCATTTTGCTGTGCCATCAAGCTTGCCACACCAGTAAAATAAAGAGCCATGCATCATGTTGAATGCACTCCACGACTGAGAATGTTGAAAGACACAGCTCATTGCCGTTCCTTCCTCAAACATGGGTTAACCTCTGCAATGTGATAAAATGGAAAAAATACATCAAGAAAAACAAACTCATCAAGCAGAAATGGCTTATTTGGAGGAAAGTTAGTTACCGTATTTTTCGGACTATAAGACATACTTTTTTTGTCTCCCAAAAGGAGGTGAAAATGCCTGTGCGCCTTATAAACCGAATATTATTAGGTAGGGTAGTGATTTCTGACAGTCTCAAAATGGGTGAACAGTGCAGTCAGGCGGTAGGGAAAGCAAGTAGGATGCTTGGCTGCATAGCTAGAGGTATAACAAGCAGGAAGAGGGAGATTATGATCCCGCTATATAGAATGCTGGTGAGACCACATTTGGAATACTGTGTTCAGTTCTGGAGACCTCACCTACAAAAAGATATTGACAAAATTGAACGGGTCCAAAGACGGGCTACAAGAATGGTGGAAGGTTTTCAGCATAAAACGTATCAGGAAAGACTTAATGACCTCAATCTGTATAGTCTGGAGGACAGAAGGAAAAGGGGGGACATGATCGAAACATTTAAATATATTAAAGGGTTAAATAAGGTCCTGGAGGGAAGTGATTTTAATAGGAAAGTGAACACAAGAACAAGGGGACACAGTCTGAAGTTAATTGGGGGAAAGATAAAAAGCAACATGAGAAAATATTATTTTACTGAAAGAGTAGTAGATCCTTGGAACAAACTTCCAGCAGACGTGGTAGATAAATCCACAGTAACTGAATTTAAACATGCCTGGGATAAACATGTATCCATCCTAAGATAAAATACAGAAAATAGTATAAGGGCAGACTAGATGGACCATGAGGTCTTTTTCTGCTGTCAGACTTCTATGTTTCTATATTGCTAAAGCCTCCCCCACCTACTGGCTGGTTTTTTTGGTCTCTCCAAGCCCTGTTTCCAGGCCCTTTTTCAGTATTTCTCAGACCTTTTATTTTGGGGCTGTTTTGGGGGCTTTATTTGGCCTGTTTTTAAGGCTTTCTCAGGCCATTTTTGAGGCTTTTTCAAGGCTGTTTCTCTCGAAAAGAAATGGGCTGAAAAAAAGCCTTGAAAATTGGCCAAAAAAACTCGAAAATGGGCAGATAAAAAGGCTGGAAACGGCCTGAGAATGGGTTGCATGGAGGCCAAAAGCTTTTTTGTTGTTGTTTTCCTTTCCAAAATATAGGTGCGTCTTAATCAGATGCATCTTATAGTTCGAAAAATATGGTAAATCAATTACAGTGAACCCTCGATCATCGCGAGGGTTCCGTTCCAGGACCCCACGCGATGATCGATTTTTAGCGAAGTAGCGGTGCGGAAGTAAAAACACCATCTGCGCGTGCGCAGATGGTGTTTTTGCTTCCACTGCCGCCCGCCCTTCGCCCGCCCACCCCGTTGCTCGCGCCTGGGGTGCGCGCGCGTTTGGGGACTCCCTAGATCCGCTCCCCAGCTGGGGAGCGGATCTAGGGAGTCCCCAAACGCGCGCGCTTTCCCCAGCAACGCGCGCGCGGTGGGGACTCCCTAGATCCGCTCCCCAGCTGGGGAGCGGATCTAGGGAGTCCCCAAACGCGCGCGCTTTCCCCAGCAACGCGCGCGCGGTGGGGACTCCCTAGATCCGCTCCCCAGCTGGGGAGCGGATCTAGGGAGTCCCCAAACGCGCGCGCTTTCCCCAGCAACGCGCGCGCGGTGGGGACTCCCTAGATCCGCTCCCCAGCTGGGGAGCGGATCTAGGGAGTCCCCAAACGCGCGCGCTTTCCCCAGCAACGCGCGCGCGGTGGGGACTCCGTAGATCCGCTCCCCAGCTGGGGAGCGGATCTAGGGAGTCCCCAAACGCGCGCGCTTTCCCCAGCAACGCGCGCGCGGTGGGGACTCCGTAGATCCGCTCCCCAGCTGGGGAGCGGATCTAGGGAGTCCCCACCGTGCGCGCGTTGCTGGGGAAAGCGCGCGCGTTGCTGGGGAAAGCGCGCGCGTTTGGGGACTCCCTAGATCCGCTCCCCAGCTGGGGAGCGGATCTAGGGAGTCCCCACCGCGCGCGCGTTGCTGGGGAAAGCGCGCGCGTTTGGGGAGAGCGCGCGCGTTTGGGGACTCCCTAGATCCGCTCCCCAGCTGGGGAGCGGATCTAGGGAGTCCCCAAACGCGCGCGCGTTGCTGGGGAAAGCGCGCGCGTTTGGGGACTCCCTAGATCCGCTCCCCAGCTGGGGAGCGGATCTAGGGAGTCCCCACCGCATGCGCGTTGCTGGGGAAAGCGTGCGCGTTTGGGGACAGTGCGCGCGTTTGGGGACTCCCTAGATCCGCTCCCCAGCTGGGGAGCGGATCTAGGGAGTCCCCAAACGCGCGCGCGTTGCTGGGGAAAGCGCGCGCGTTTGGGGACTCCCTAGATCCGCTCCCCAGCTGGGGAGCGGATCTAGGGAGTCCCCAAACGCGCGCGCTTTCCCCAGCTGGGGAGCGGAGCTGGGATGTCCCCAAGCGCGTGCCGCCCGCCCGCCCACTCCGTTGCTCGCGCCGCCGCTGGGGTCTTACGGGGGCAAGAGGGGGAAGACCCAGGGAAGCCTCTGCCCGGCGGGGAAACTCCACCATCTATGCATGCGTGGAAGGGCACACATGCGCAGATGGTGGAGTTTACTTCCTGGTTGAAAACTCGCGAAATAGCCCTTTCGCGATACTTGAACACGCGAAACTCGAGGGTTCACTGTATAACCATTTGCTGTATAGAAAGAATTGCACATTTTATAAAGTCATTCCTCCCTGGAGGCCTGGCCAGGAGATAACAGATGGCTGGCAGCCAAGAGGCAGCCAATTAGCAAATTCTTTCTTTTAGATAAGGCCCATAAATCACTCACATAACCTCACAGATCTCCAGATTTATTTTCCTTCCCATTCATCAGCAACTCTGCATAACTATTGAAGAAGCCATGGCAGTTTCTCAGCATGGTATTTCTGGAACTCCATATCTGAATGTTCCTCCATGACAAATGTTGCAGACCCATGCCTCTTTACCCAGAAACTGTCCCTTAAATACATACTGGCCGTGGTCAACTGTTTCCTAGAGCTATGACTGCCTATCCTTTTTCCATAGACTATATTCTAAAACTTTTCCCATAAAGCTGTTCTTGTCTGCTTCTAAACCTTCTGACCCAGGCACCTAATAGGGGCTCCTGATCCTCAATGTCCTCATCCCCCTCTGAGTCAGACATTACCATCCTTGGGATTTCTACAGTCTCTGGAGGTTCCTCAGGTTGCAGCTCTCCCTCATTCTCAATCTCTGATTCAGATGGTAAGAACACTGGCCTAGGGTACCAAGACGGGCCCGGTTCATCCTTCTCAGAATCTATGACTTACTGAGCTGGTCATGAACCACTCACAACACAAAGATTTCTGGTGAAGCCAGAACAACACAATTCTCACTGTAAGTTGTTCTTTCTCGAAAGTCTATAGAGATTCTCAGTCATCCAAGTCATGGTTGTCCAAAAAGTGGTGTTTTTTCCCCCAAGAGGCAACTGGATTTTGTTTTTGTTTCCTTGAAGATATTTGACTTCTCATCCAAGAAGTTTCTTCAGCTTCTTGGATTTATGGAGGGATTTATATTCCTTGAACACAACTGGTTATTTGCATTCTTTTAGTGGGTTGTTAAGTCACTTTGAGGTTTATCTGTGTTATCAGGGTCACCTGAGAGGTGCAAATTGGTGAAGAGCCTTCTTGAACTGTTGAAAGAACTGTTGAAAGGTAAGATTGGATGAGAAGTGCAATGTCCTCAAAGAAAAACCAACAGGTCCAGTTGCCTCTTGAAAAATGCATTTTTGGGACATTTTTCTTGTTGTTGTTAGTTGCGAAGTCATGTCCGACCCATTATGACCCCATGGACAATGTTTCTCCAGGCTTTCCTGTCCACTACCATCCCCCAGAGTCCATTTAAGCTCACACTGACTCTCCATCCAGCCACTTCATTCTCTGTCATCCCCTTCTTCTTTTGCCCTCAATCTTTCCCAGGATTATGCTCTTCTCCTTGAAATTAGTCCAAAATTCCTTAAATGTTCTCCTGCTGGCCGAATGTCTCAGAAGATTCTCAGTCATTCAGATAGCATTATCTGGAAATTGAGTCATTGCATACTGGATTTATTTTCTTGTTGGTTCAAAAAGTTTTGCTGCTTATCCAAGTAGCTTCTTCAATCTGAGCAAGTTGGTTATGTGGAAACCTATCTAGGATAGCATATATAAGGGTGACCTAACAAACCTGCTCAGGTGCTTTGGAAAATAGGTTGACTCCCTCTTCTTTGTGGTAGCCCCTCTAATATTGGAACATCACTATCTATCCTTTTCTGATAGAAAGAGAGAGTAGGAGTGACTAAGAACAGAGCTGGACCAAACATTTATTTAGAGCTAATCATGACAGGAAGCTGAAAACTTTTCTAATTTCCTTTTGTAATGATGAATTCCATCTCTTAGAAGCAACCCATCAAACATGGTGAAAGTCATCCCCAGAACTTCTAATGTATTAAAACTAGGGACAAGTTTAATGATTAATTGCAATACAAGTGACAAGTTGTAGAACTGTCTAATCAAAACTGTTTACATTTCTATCTATTGCAGATTGAATTAAATATTCAAGACGTAGGCTGGGTAACTAGAAACTAATCTGGACCATTTAATTCCATCTTTTGTTGAAAATAAGGGGGGGGAGATGAAAATATGAGACTTACAAATTAACTCATCAGAGAGATAGTCAAAACTACATTATTTGAATTTTGACAGATTAAATTGACCAAAAATACAGAAGGATAGTTCATACTCTATAGCAGTGTTTTTCAACCAGTGTGCCGTGGCACAGTAGTGTGCCGCGAGACATGGTAAGGTGTGCCGCGAAGAAGGAAGCTCAGGTTCCGGTCTCCCAACTTTTTGCTGAGAAAGAGAGTGAGAATGAGAGAGAGAGAAAGAAAGAGAGAGAAAGCAAGAGAGAGAGAAAGAGAGAGAAGGAAAGCAAGAGAGAGAGAGAAAAAAGGAGAGGAAGGGAGAGAGAAATGAGCAAAAAGGGGAGAAAAAAAAGATAAATGAGAAAATGATTGAGGCAGAGAATGAGAGGAAAGAGAGAGAAACAAAAGAGAGAGAGAGAGAAGTGACTCTTGATTTAAAGCATATGATAAAAAGCACCCAAAGAATAAGAGAAAAAACCCAGCCCTTGCCTGTTTTTGGAAATGGTTCAAGAGTGTGTATACGCACACACATACACACACACAAGGGTGGGGAGGAGACAGGGATGGAAAAAGAGAGGAGAGTGTCTTAGGGTGTCATTTTGTGTCATTTTGGTTGGTGGTGTGCCCCAGGATTTTGTAAATGTAAAAAATATGCCGCGGCTCAAAAAAGGTTGAAAATCACTGCTCTATAGGACCCACTTGCATGAGATGTCATCTTCTCTGGGCATATACATATGGTCCAGAATTACATTTCATAGTGTAATTTACTAATACAATTTATGTCACAATTTATGCCATAATTTATAACATAATTTATTACAATATATATGGATATATAAGAATTTCCAATTGTGGTGTTTTTTTTATTTTAGGAAAGATTATTCATTCCAGATTAGGAAAGCCAACCCCAATAAAATTCAAAGTGGTTTTGATATGATGACTTTAGTTTCCCTAAATCCACTACAAAACTTCCCTTCGGTTTTTGTTCAGCTCATCAGGTTCCATGTAGGCATAGATAAATATGTAATGGGTCAAACTGAGATCAGTTTTGTTAATTTGTTGGTTTTGAATATATTTATAGTGTGTGTGCTTGTGTCTTTGTAAAAAGAAAGAAAAGAGAGAGAGAGAAGAAAGAAAAAAGATACATAGAAAGAAAGAAAGAAAGAAAGAAAGAAAGAACGGAAGGAAGGAAGGAAGGAAGGAAGGAATAGAATCAAGATCATACAAAGTGTTAATATCATTTTATAATGCCTTGGTAAAACCAACTTGGAATATTGCATCCAGTTTTGGTCTCCACGAATTTCTTTTAAAATGTTGAATCTCTAGAAAGTGCAGAGAAGACCCAAAGGTGATTTTTCAAGAGGCAACTGGACTTTCTAAAGTTCAGTTGCCTCTTAAAAAAGCACCGTTGGGTGAACCATGACCTGCTGGATGGCTGAGCATCTCTGAGTCTTGCATGTGTGAGCACGCATCCCAGCATGTTTTTGCTTCTGTGCATGCACAGGAAGCAAAATCTGGTGAGGGGACATGTGCACGTGTGAGATTCCACGCATGCGCAGAAACAAACAAATGCTGAAATCTCAAGCGTGTGCGTGTCCCCTTGTAAGATTTTGCTTCCTGTCCATGTGCAGAAGCAAAAACATACTGGGATTTGTATGCACGTAAGATACCTGTAGCTGCGCGCGCAGCTCAACTTTTGCTACCAATGAGATGCCCTTTACTGTTCCGATAGGAACTAACTACAGTGGTACCTCTACTTAGAACCTTAATTTGTTTTGTGACCAAGTTCTTAAGTAGAAAAGTTTGTACGAAGAAGCAATTTTTCCCATGGGAATCAATGTAAAAGCAAATAATGCGTGCGATTGGGGAAACCACAGGGAATATCTCCGGGACTGCCTTCTGCCGCACGAATCCCAGCAACTGGTTAGGTCTCACAGAGTTGGCCTTCTCCGGGTCCTGTCGATGAAACAATGTTGCCTGGCGGGGCCCAGGGGAAGAGCTGGCTCTGTGGCAGCCCCGACCCTCTGGAATCAACTCCCCCCGGAGATTAGGACTGCCCCCACCCCCCTTGCCTTTCTCAAACTCCTTAAAACCCACCTCTGTCATCAGGCATGGGGAAATTGATTCCCCTAGGCCATTTCTGCTTTATGTATGGTTTGTATGAGATGCATGATTGTTTTTACATTAAGAGTTTTAAATCGTTTTTAATCATTGGATTTTACTATTCTGTTGTTGTGAGCTGCTCCGAGTCTCTGGAGAGGGGCGGCATACAAATCTAATAAATAAATAAAGGGTGGAGGCCCTGTTTCCTCCCAGGAGATTCCTAGAGAGGCCCCACGGAGGCTTCTCCCCACCTTTTCTTGCCCTGTTTCCTCCCAGGAGATTCCTAGAGAGGCCCCATGGAGGCTTATCCCTGCTTTTTCTGGCCCTGTTTCCTCCTAGGAGATTCCTAGAGAGGCCCCATGGAGGCTTCTCCCCACCTTTTCTGGCTCTGTTTCCTCCCAGGAGATTCCTAGAGAGGCCCCATGGAGGCTTCTCCCCACCTTTTCTGGCCCTGTTTCCTCCTAGGAGAGTCCTAGAGAGGCCCCGCAGACACTTCTCCCTGCTTTTTCCAGCTCTGTTTCATCCTAGGAGATTCCTAGAGAGACCTCACAGAGGCTTCTCCCCATCTTTTCCGGCCCTGTTTTCTCCCAGGAGATTCCTAGAGAGGCCCCACGGAGGCTTCTCCCTGCCTTTTTACAGTTTCGGAGGCTCAGGTTTGTAAGTGGAAAATGGTTTTTGAAAAGAGGCAAAATAATCTTGAACACCCAGCTCTTATCTAGAAAAGTTCGTAAGTAGAAGTGTTCTTAGCTAGAGGTACCACTGTACTTGTGTTCCACCACTGGAAGTTTTTAAGAAGAGATTGGATAACCATTGTCTGAAATGTTGTAGGAGCTCCAAGATCCCTTCCAACTCTCAGTTAAATAATAAAGTCATAAATGAAAGAAATAAGTGTTGGGTCTCCTGCTTGTGCAAGGGGCTGAACCAGAAGACCTCCTAGATCCCTTCCAACTCTCTGTTATCCTGACAATAAAGCTATAGATGCGCATGTGTTGTAGGACTGCATCTGCCTAAAAGATAAATACAACCACTTCCCTTTCAGGCCATACCCAGCTGTTCCAAAACCATCAATTCTCATCTTTTGAATGGTGATGGTGGGAATTCATTGTCCTCTTCGAATACGCAGGGGCTCTACAATAGTCCAAAGTGGAATCTGGTTCAGTTAGTTTGCCTTGCTGGACCAAAGCTGTCTGTGAAGTTTCCAAAAGATGCCCTAATTCAGTGATGGTGAACCTTTTCTTCCTCGAGTGCCAAAAGAACATGGGCACATGCTATTGTGCATGTGTGAGTGCCCACACCCATAATTCAATGCCTGGGGAGGGTGAAAACAGCTTCCCCCACCCCCAGGAGGCCCTCTGGAGGGCAGAAACGGCCTGTCTCCCAACTTCTGGTGGTCCCAGTAGACTTGTGTTTCTCCCTCCCTAGGTTCCAAATGCCCTTCCCCATCCCCCCAGAGGCTCTCTGGAAGCCAAAAATGCCCTCCCAGAACCTCCATGTTAGCCAAAACTCAGCTGGCTGCTACACACATGCACTTTGGAGCTGAGCTAGGGCAATGCTCGCGTGCCAGCAGATATGTCTCCGCGTGTCACCTGTGGCATCAAGTTTGCCATCACTGCCCTAATTAATTCATGAGCCACAAGCCAAACTTTCAAAGAGATGCAGCCATTTATTAGGAGCAACATTTCAGCAGTGCTCCAATGCAGTCAGAACTCAGCTCCCATGTAGCCTACGTGTCCTCATGACCAGGGGCTGATTCCCTTTACTGCTATTACCAATGTGCTGCATGCACCATTTCTGTTCTCCTGCGTGCACACGCATGTGTCCCAGCATGATTTTGCTTCTGCACAGAAGCAAAAAAATAATAATGATGAAATCTCTTGTGCATGCCCCATCGTGAGATTTGCTTCCTGTGCATGCACAGAATAAAAAACACACTGGGCCATGCACCTGCGCATGCAACATAACAGAAGCTGCATGTGCAGTGCAACCTTTGCTACCGGGGCGCCGTCCTCATCCATACCGGTAGATACCCAATACTGCTCATAACCATGTTTTCCCCTGGACTGGATATGTTATAAATCACATTCTCTTTTTTTATTTAAATATTTTTATTAAATTTTTATTACAACAAACAAACAAACAAAAAAATCTTGAAGAAAAAGTGCCCAGTACCAATAAAACCCACCTCCATTTAGGGGGTTAAATTATTTCCAATAAATTTCAATTTCTTCCTTAGCTCCGGTTTACATTTCTTTACATACAAAAAGTGATTGGAATTTATTTTTCACATTGTCGTCATAAATTCTACTTAAGATATAATTTTTTACCTTATTCCATCGTGCCATCAGCTTCTCCAATTTATTTTCATCAAAGTTATTTAATCTCATTTCCATAATTTCGAAGTGGATGTGGTCCACCATATACCAGTACCAATTCTGGATTGTCCATTTATTACTATCCTTCCACCCTAGTACCACTACTGCTTGAGTGCTTTCCAAAGCTGCTATTTTGATTTCTTTAAATTCTCGTAATTCCCCATGTTTAACTAGTGTTGCTAATTCTTTCGTGATTATCCAATTAATGTTTAGCATATTGTTAATTTCATTCTGTACTTCCTTCCAAAATTTTTGAACTTCAACACATTCCCAGAGCATATGCATAAAAACTCCTTTTATTTGGCAACCATGCCAGCAATTTCCTTTTCCTTTCCTCTGGAAGTGTGCTAGTTTTACTGGCGTAAAGTACCATTTATGTAAAAATTTCCTTCTCATCTCTCTAATTCTTGTGTTCTTTATCTTATATATATTTTCTACTACTTCTTCCATCTCATTTTCATTGATCTGTACAGTGATCCCTCAATTTTCACGATCTCGATCTTCGCGAAACGCTACACCACAGTTTTGAAAAACCACGGTTTTTCAAAAAATAATAAATTAAAAATACGTCCGCGTTTTTTTTGCTATACCACGGTTTTTCCCACCCGATGACGTCATACGTCATCACCAAGAGTCACTTTAGTAATTTAAAAATTACAACGCCATCCATTTCCAAAGGGGAGAAAGATTGATTTCGCCTGAGAGAAACTGCTCTCCCCCACACACACACAAGCCCTCCCCGGGACCCGCACACGAAATTCGCGGTGCCCCCCCTTCGTTGGAACCCCCAGTTCCCCCTCTTTTTTTGCCCCCCTCCCGCCCCATCGCTTGCCCGCGGGGTCCGCCAGATTTGCATTTCTCACATAAATTTCACCAAGAATGGGAAAACACGCGTTGGATGGTCAAAAAAACAAACCCCGGAACGAGCTATTATTGGGCGACGAGGGAGATGCATTTAAAAGGCTAAAAAGGAAGGGATGGAAATTCAATTACTTAGCCGGTGAGAGGGGTGGATCGGGCGGGCGGGCGAGCAGCGATCGGGCGGTAGCGGCGAGGGCGCCAGAGGCGCTGGGGGGGCGGGGGCAGCCGGCATTCAAAGCAATCTGTCGGCTTCCACACTTTTGTCGCTCCCTGCCTCCACCATCTGCGCATGCGCGGCCATGGAAAAAAGGCGTGCATGCGCAGATGGTGCTTTTACTTCCGCACCACTATACTGCGGAAAATCGATTATCGCGAGAGGTCTTGGAACGTAACCCTCGTGATAATCGAGGGATCACTGTAATTCATTTTGCCAGTATCTTGTTAGGCCTTTAATCACTTCCTCTTCCACTTGTAGTAACATGCTATAAATCTTACTAGCCTGTCCTTTTGAATCATTCATCTTTTCTTTCAATATTTTCTCTAGACAGTTTTCTTCTCTCAAAAATGCTTCTTTAATCTCACTTTTCTTCAAATATTTGCATATTGCATTCATCTGCAACCACATTCTCCTACTAACCACATTGGTGGGCTTTGAAACTCGCACAGCCCCACACCTTCTGTTTATGACCACTTGAAAGCTTTGCAAGTTGACACAATCATTTATGGAGATGAGAACACCTTGAAAGTATTTCATGGAACAATAGAGTCCCCTGTTTCTATATTCCAACTGTCCTGCAGCCCTAAACTTACTCCCAATTGATGAGAAACCTTCCTTCAGTTGAAAAAGGCAATTTCCAAATGAAAACAGATTGGTATTAAAGAAGAAAGAAAGAAATGAGAAGCTAGCAGAAGAAATGTTGAATGTTTGTCATTATATTGTAATGGCGCACTTTGTTATACCACAATTCTTTGGAGGAATTCCTATTGAATTGTAATAAACAGCCAAAGGTTGGGGCAAAATATGACCAGCTATCCTTAAACCAATTTAGGATCTTTCTCCCTGCTGGGGTATACAAACCACCAAAGACAATCGCATCCTTTTCTGTAACAATGGCAAAAGTGTATTGATTTTAAGTCCCAATAAATTGCTCTTTTAATACACCTCTCAATTCAGCACAAACTGTTTAGAGGCATCCACTTGCTGATTAGATTTGCTTTCTCACTGGGATAAATAGGAGAGGTTCCATCCATTATTTAATATAGTTACGCAAGCAATGTCCTGCTTCTCCCTCCATCCCAGATGCATTCAGATCAATAGAGAAGGAAGGGGAAACAAAGCCAGACATAACCGAATTAAGTCCAATTGAATAAGCACTTAAATGAATGTCCTTCTTTCTTCTAATAGTGGTTTGAGAAATAATGCTAATTTTCCTGTAATAGTGGTTTGAGAAATAATGCATTAACCCCTTGCCAGCAATTTTCAATTAGTCAACATCTGGACATTATTAGCATTTTATTTTATTTTTAAAAAAAGAAGAGACACACTTCTTTTATCACCCTGAAATATTACTTCTGGATTCTGGTCTCCTTCAATATTCTATCACAAGGAAGAGTTTGGCTATTAATTGCCAACCCTTAGCTCTCCCCTTCTCACATATTGAATATTTAATTGAATCTGCAGGAGAAAGAAATATAAACTCTCACTTTCTCCTGAGATATTCTGATCCAATTCCATCACTGATGTATCCCCTGGGAATATTTAAAGTCCACCTTTTTATGGTGGTTTTCCATCTCCAGTTCTTTTATTTCATTATTAGGTAGACAATCACTGAGTCTGTCATCTGAACCTCTATAACTGTATGGTTTGGTTCTGCAACCCAACAAGAGTGACACAGACTTCAGAGGAGAATCAGAACTGCAGGAAACACAATTGCTGCCAACCAGCCTTCCATTGAGAACCTTGTAGACTGCACGAGTCAAAAGGAGGGTGGTGAAAATATTTACTGACCCCTTGCATCTTGGACTTAAACTGTTTCAAGTCCTACCCTCGAAACATCGCTACAGAGCACTGCACACCAAGACAACTGGACACAAGAACAGGTTTTTCCCCCGAATGCCATCACTCTGCTAAACAAATAATTCTCTCAACACTGTCAAACTTTTTACTAAGTCTGCACTTCTATTTCTACTAGTTTTTCTCATCATTCCTATCACCCATTTCCTCACACTTAGAACTGTATGACTGTAACTTGTTGCTTGTGTCCTAAGATTTTTATTAATATTGATTGTTTCTTCATTGCTTATTTGACCCCTATGACAATCATTAAGTGTTGTACCACATGATTCTTGACAAATCTATATTTTCTTTTGTGTACACCTGAGAGCATATGCACCAAGACAAATTCCTTGTGTGTCCAATCATGCGTGCCACTACCTTTCTCTCTCCTTCTCTGTGATCTGAAAGTGCAATTTAAAATGGCTTTCCACTCGTTTTTATCCTTCCCAGTCTAGTCCTGCCCCAGCCTAATCTGTGAGTGGTCTGTGCTTGAACACAAACTGCCAATAAAATTGTCCCTTACAACTTGAACTCAAACAGCCAATAAAATTGTCACTTACAGCCAGTAATATCTGCCCCACCTCCTTGAATTCAAAAAATACAAAATGAAACAAGCACTACCTTTCTCTCTCCTTCTCTGTGATCTGAAAGTCTTGTGTGTGTGTAGGTGTGTGTAGGTGCCCTTGTGAGATTTTGCTTCCTGAACATGCAGGAAAGGAGAAAGACAACAGTCAGCAAAATGGTTTGCCTTCTGAAATAAAGACCTGGTCTCTATGCCACTAGGGAACTTGTCTTTGCTATTAATCTATACACAGTCAAATCACATTTTTGATGCTCGTGAATGAACTGTCGAAAGGACTTTTCACTCACACTGCATATTTCACACCCTCCCATCTAGTTCGACTCCAAAATAGTGATCTCTAGCACGATAACTCTCTGGAATAATTTGAAGAACTGATTTCTTCCCCCCACCCCCACCGTCCCATATCTGTTCTGCTTCATGTCATTTTTGAGAGCATAAAGAAAGTTTATGTTGTGTTAACATTGGGAATTGCAAGATGTATAATTATGTTAGGGAAAGTTCCGGCAGACCAAACTGCAGATAAGAATATCTATCGTCAGCAAAGATGATAAAGAAGAGGCCCAGACAGGAGTCATTTTCAGCAAATAAATTGTATTTTATTCAGAATGGCATCATGACGCTATTTCCCCATAAATGTTATAGACTCCCATTTGAGTTCTTGTGAAGCATAATGCTTTTCCGATGCTTGCTGCTAATATTCACTGTGATTTTGCTTCACTTAGGTCAAAATAATCAACATATAATATAGTGGTAGAAGAACATCTTTCATTATTTCTAGACTATTTTTATTTTTTTATTTTTTTTTTCTTTAAAGAGGCCAGAATATTTCTTTTAAAAACTTGACATGTCTGGTCACTAATTACTGAAATAACTGGAAACTGCACCCAATATTGTATAGAGGCAAACTGACAAAGTGATTTTGGGGTATTTATGTTTTTTTTAAAATCTATATAAGATCTGGGATAAATAAAAATAGCAGAAATATGAAATTAGATAGATAGATAGATAGATAGATAGGTAGGTAGGTAGGTAGATGATAGGTAGGTAGGTAGATATATATATATAGATAGATAGATAGATAGATAGAGATAGATAGATAGATAGATAGATGATAGATAGATAGATAGATGAGAGAGAGAGAGAGAGATTAAAGGAGTAGGAGAAAAAAATTAAATTAACTTTTAATTTACTAAATTAACTAAAAATTAACTTTGATTTGATGCCACTCACTCACTCACTCACTCAATCAATCAATCAATCAATCAATCAATCAATCAATCAATCAATCTGCCCAGCCCTCTATTCCTTCTTTGGCATAAGCAATTTTATGCAAACAAAGGAGTTGAGTAAGAAGTAGCGAGTAAAACAGGTTAATAGCAGGGGATACTATAAGAAGGAATGAAAAGAAATACAGCTAATTCTATTTTGCACCAACATGATTCCATAAAACAATTTCACTAGGGTTTTTTAATGTTTGTTTCCTTTCACTAAGCCATTATCTGCTTTTTATTTTTTTAAAAACCAAAACCCTTTTCTCCTCTGTGTTTCTAAGGTTTATCAACTGCACTTCACCACCTAATTTTTCAGTCTTCTCTTTCTCTCTATCCATTTTCTCATCCTTTATTTATTTGTCTTGTGCTTTGATCTTCATTCACTCAATCTATATGAACAAATCCCTTTGATTTATCTCTTTCATGCTGGTCAATTTTTCTTTTCAGTCAACATCCTTTCACTATCAAGTCATCTTCACCGTTCTCTTATTGTTTTCCCCACACACCATATTGATCATACATTTATACTTCTGACATGCCAAATTTTCATTTCCATATAACAAAGAGAGGGTAACAATGAATTGGCAACCATTTAGAAAATGTTTGATAAAGTGAGTCATTCCATTCTCTCAGATATTCCAGGTAGAATTGAGGATAGGAGGTTTTAATGACTAGAGATATATATCAGTTAAACCTTAATCATCCAGCTTTAATCGAATAAATCAGAACTAAACCAAGATTTGTCACATAAAGTTTTAAGCAGGATGCATCTCTTGTATCTAGGTCAGTTTCTTTTTCCATAAACTCCTTTTGCATAACGCACTACAAAATTATAACTGGAACCTATTTTGGTAAAGCTACTGAGCTTCCCAGTAGTTGAATTGAACAATATAATACAGTGGTAGATCAATACTCATTGTTAATTGGTTTTGGGAAGTGCAATTAGTACCAACAAGGAATATTGTAGTGAGTTACTGTTCTGTCTGGGTGCCCCCAGACTTCAACACCAACTGAAAAAAGCAGGCAGACACGCTGGTAAAAAGCAAAGTCACTTTATATCTTTGAAAACAAACATAGAGAACAAAAACTGTTCTTACAAACTGGAATGCTATGAGGCTTCACAGAAGAGTCACGACGGCCAGACAATACAACAGGCTTCTTGCTGGCACACACACCACTGTAGATAATAAAACCCACACCTCCCCCAAGTTTTCAGCCTTCAAGGCCACAAACCAGAATTAGAGACGCCAAGGATCGAAGCAAGGTCACAGAACTCCCAAAAGATAACTCTCCACAATACAGGAAGGGCGGGCCTGCCTTTTCAACCTTTCTGAGGAGAACCACACCCAAACCCAGCTGTTGCCTATTAGGGATGGAAATACCTGGCTAATTGTCTCCTTCATTGGGAGGCCCTTCTCTGCCTCATATCGATGATGGCTTGTGCGTTCTCATCTAAGGATTCCAGGCTACTCGCTGGGGAGAGCTCCCCCCCGGGGGTCTCAAGCTGTTCTCCCTCCTCTTTGTCCTGGCATTCCTCTTCCCCGTCTGCCTGGTCCTCCTCCTCCTCCTGTTCCTCGTCCTCCCCCTCTGAGCATGGAGCCGGCAGATTTCCAGCCGTTCCCTGAGGAGCCTCAGACTGAATCACAACAGTTACAAGGCTACCAACACCATCAAGTTCTATCTCATGCATTGGGTACCAAAAAAACATTGAGTACTGAAACCAAATTTTCATGTCAAAATGTACCACATTTGGTGGATTTCAAAGCAATTGAGTACCAAGGTACTGTTGTATAATAGATTGGGTCCAAAATACACAATACTGGTAAAACTGAAGGATCACTCTAGTTCATCTCAAATCTTGGGGAGGACATGAATGCATCTTGATTATGTTATAAAGATGGTCCACCATTTTCTTCTTCTAGGATCAAACCCCCCCCCCCCCCATTTCTTACTGTACTGTAAAGCCCCAGGATTTTCAAATAGCCTCCCATTCCAGACCTGTTGAATTCCATCAATTTGGCTATTGAAGAAACTACACAGAAATGGATCCAAACTAAATTAAGCACAATGAGATCTCATTAGAATCAATGTGAAATGTTAAGGGAAAATTACCCTAAGTCTATTGATTTCATTAGGAGCTACCTGTGATTAACTCAGGCTGCAGCCAACCTTTAAAGATGAGAATAACGGACTGGTTTCAGGTGGCACAATAAACAAACCCTTATTTCATATTGATTAGTGCACATAGTATTTTGACCAGATTGATAATGAATCAGGCTGATGGCAATAGCATTTATTGGTAATAATAAATCATATTGGTTTCTTGTGAGTGGAGCTGTTTTGCATTTAAATTATATTGGTCTGGTCATTTTATCCTGGCACATGTGTTTTAAGTTATGGGCTGGAAATACACTGATTGCAATAACAAATACATATTTCAGGGTCATGAATTTTATCTGAAACTAGTAAATCACATAAGTTCATTTACAAAGAAAATGTTCCCTTCTTCTTTGCATGGCAATTATATTTTCCTTTATTGAAGTATGCATCTGTTGGTTTCTCATGAGTCAGAATAGGTGAGATTAAAATGGGAACGCATCAACAGATTGCTATCTTGATGGCATTGCATAGACTTCCCCCCCCCTTCTCACAGCAAAATGAATAACAGAATAATAGAATTGGAAGGGACTTTGGAAGTCTTTTAGTCCAATCCCACCCCTCATCTCTGGGCAGAAAACCCTATACAATTTCAGACAAATAGTTGTCCAATCTCTTAAAAACTTCCAGTGTTGGAGCATTCATAACTGCTGGAGGCAAGTTGTTCCACTGATTAATTGTTCTAACTGTCAGGGAATTTCTCCTCTGTTCTAGGTTGCTTCTCTCCTTGATTAATTTCCATTGATTGCTTCTCACCCTGCTTTTGCAACACTCCGTGGCCTGCATTGACTGCCGATCACAATTCAAAGTGTTGGTTATGACCTTTAAAGCCCTGCATGGCATTGGACCAGAGTACCTCCAGAACTGCCTGCTACCGCACGAATCCCAGGGACCGATAAGGTCCCACAGAGTTGGCCTTCTCCGGGTCCTGTCGACCAAACAATGTCATTTGGCGGGCCCCAGGGGAAGAGCCTTCTCTGTGGCAGCCCTGGCCCTCTGGAATCAACTCCCCCCGGAGATTAGAACTGCCCCCACACTCCTTGTCTTTTGTAAATTACGCAAGACCCATCTATACCGCCAGGCATGAGGGAGTTGAGACACCTTTCCCCCAGGCTTTTTTATGTTTGGGTATGTATATGTTGTTTGCTTTTTTAAATATGATAGGGTTTTATGTGCTTTTTAATATTAGATTTGTTTTTGCTGGAATATTGTTTTTAGTATTGTTGTGAGCCGCCTCGAGTCTTCGGAGAGGGGCGGCATACAAATCTAATAAATTGAATTGAATTGAATTGAATTTTGGGTGCTTAGTGGAGTAGGTTGACTTGACCCTCTCTTCTTTGTGGCAGTTCCTTAGATATTAATATTGATTGCTTCTTCATTGCTTATTTGACCCCTAGGACAATCATTAAGTGTTGTACCACATGATTCTTGACAAATGTATCTTTTTCTTTTATGTACGCTGAGAGCATATCCACCAAGACAAATTCCTTGTGTGTCCAATCACACTTGGCCAATAAAATTCTATTCTGTTCTATTCTATTCTATTCTATTCTATTCTATTCTATTCTATTGAAATACTGCTGTCATGTCACCCCCCAGTCCTTCTTTTCATTAAACTAGTCATACCCAATTCCTGCAACAGTTATTTGTATGTTATCTCAAGTACCCTAATAATCTTTGTTGTTCTTCTCAACACTCTTTCTAGAATCTCAACATCTGTTTTTACATTGTGCGGCCAAAGTTAGATGCAATATTCCAAGTGTGGCCTTACCAAGGCATTATTAGGTGGCATTAACACTTCATGTGATCTTGAGTCTATCCTTCTGTTCATGCAAATTAAGATTGCATTGTCTTTTGTGACTGCCGTTGTTGGCGCGCTAAATTTCCGAGATCCCTCTCACAATTACTGCTATTAAACCTGGTTCTGGTAGCTGCAGCATCCTGCTGGTTCATATTTATGTGATTGTCCACTAGGTCACCAAATCCCTCTCACAAGTACCTTCTATAGTATATCTGCATATTTGGTATTAGGTACATAATAATAATAATTTATTGGATTTGTATGCCACCCCTCTCCGTAGACTCCGTAGACATTATAATAGGAAAGGCATAACATGTTAAGTGTGATGAAATATTTCTAAAACACACTATTAGAGTATTAATTTCAAGGCTAAGGACTGGAAAATAATGAAACATTTGGGGAGTAATCAAGTTAATTGCATTTAATTACTTGAATGCTAAGATAAATGAAAGTGAATCTATTTTAGCATTGTAGTATCATCCATAAATTTGTCTGGATCCCACTTATGTTAAAGTCAAAAAGAGGGCAGTGAAAATATTTACTGACCCCCTCACATCCTGGACACAAAGTGTTTCAACTCCTACCCTCAAAACATCGCTACGGAGCACTGCACACCAAGACAACTAGACACAAGAACAGATTTTTTTTCCCCGAATGCCATCACTCTACTAAACAAATAATTCCCTCAACACTGTCAAACCTTTTACTAAATCTGCACTTCTATTTCTACTAGTTTTTTTCTCATCATTCCTATCATCCTTTTCCTCCCGCTTAGGACTGTATGACTGTAACTTGTTGCTTGTATCATAAGATTTTTATTAATATTGATTGTTTATTCATTGCTTATTTGACCCCTATGACAATCATTAAGTGTTGTACCACATGTTCCTTGACAAATCTATCTTTTATTTTATGTACACTGAGAGCATCTGCACCAAGACAAATTCCTTCTATGTCCAATCACACTTGGCCAATAAAGAATTCTATTCTAAAAAAAAAAAATCTTGTTCCCCTTTATGGATTAGTGCTGGGTTAGCCTTTTTTCCAAGTCATTGGGATATTTTTCCCTGTAATATTTAAATAATCTTATTTGCAAATATTTTCACCAAACATTTATAGCAAGAGCTCAGTAATTCATCCAGTCCATAAGGGTTTTTTTACATTTAATTATTTTTGTAACTTCAGTAGTAGGTTCTAAAGTGCTTTATCACCGGTTTGTGCCAACAGCACTACCAGTTTTTAGAACTAGGCTCAACCGGTAGCAACCCACTGCTGTTTAGAGCCTCTCCTTACTTTTATAAATCCATTCATAACTGTTGTGATTCAGTCTGAGGCTCCTCAGGGAACGGCTGGAACTCTGCTGGCTCCATGCTCAGAGGGGGAGGACGAGGAACAGGAGGAGGAGGAGGACCAGGCAGACGGGGAAGAGGAATGTCAGGACGAGGAGGAGGGAGAACAGCCTGAGACCCCCGGGGGGGAGCTCTCCCCAGCGAGTAGCCTGGAGTCCTTAGATGAGAACGCACAAGCCATCATAGATATGAGGCAGAGAAGGGTAGCACAAAGAAGGGGACAATTAGCCAGGTATTTCCATCCCTAATAGGCAACAGCTGGGTTTGGGTGTGGTTCTCCTCAGAAAGGTTGAAAAGGCAGGCCCGCCCTTCCTGTATTGTGGAGAGTTATCTTTTGGGAGTCCTGTGACCTTGCTTTGATCCTTGGCGTCTCTGATTCTGGCTTGTGGCCTCGAAGGCTGAAAACTTGGGGGAGGCATGGGTTTTATTATCTACAGTGGTGTGTGTGCCAGCAAGAAGCCTGTTGTATTGTCTGGCCGTCGTGACTCTTCTGTGAAGCTTCATAGCATTCCAGTTTGTAAGAACAGTTTTTGTTATCTGTGTTTGTTTTCAAAGATATAAAATGACTTTGCTTTTTACCAGCATGTCTGGATACTCTTTTTAGTTGGTGTTGACGTCTGGGGGAACCCAGACAGAACACATAACCTGCCTTAATTTCTCCGTAATCCTTGAAAGACTTAAAAAAAAAAAAGTCATCTATTTTTTTTCCAAAAAAAAAGTCATTTCCTTTATACAAATTAAAATGGTACTGATGAAACCCTTTTTAAATAGCTATATTATCCATTACTTCGTCATTGAAGTTTCAGTATCATTTTCGTTCCTTAATTTGCTAGTCAAATTCCCTGGTTTATTTGCAAATTCATGTTTTTTTGGCTTCGTTGTAGCTCATTTTTAGTTCCATTTCTCTTACTGTTAACATTGATAGCTGGTGTTTTAAAAGTTTAATTTGATGAGACATACTGACCTTCTCTGGAGATTTCTTTCATTCTTTTTCTTGTCTATTTATCTCATCCAAAATAGCTTGTGCTTCTCTTGGCTCTCTCGTTTGAGTTCAGTATTATATTGCATAAAATGAGCTCTGATAAAAGCCTTTTCATTTGCATCCAAAGTCATTCTGAAACCAGTGGCTTCATTTAAATGGTTTTCAAAACATTATTTTCTTCCTTTTTAAAAAAATCTTCCAATATTGCTTCTTTTCGTAACAACGTTTTATTTATTTTTCCATCTAAGAAAAACTAAATGGCCTTTTATAATGTAATCGCAGGATTACGATGAAAAAATCTCTGGTAAAAATCTCTCCTTTAAAGATCTTAATAGTCAAGTTCTTTGAGATCCCAGATCGTATCTATTCTTAACAAGGATTTAAGGTGTTTTTTTTTCTGAAAAGCAGATGTATCTTCTGTAATATTTGTTTCTCCATTCATTGAAATTCTTGTTTAATATATTTTCTTTTATGCACACTAAGAGCATATGCATCAAAACAAATTCCTTGCGTGTCCATTCAATTTTAATTTTATGACCAAGATTGTGGAGTTCTTGAGAAACTTCCCCATGTCATTTAGTAGTGAGCAGGTAAATTAGGGAGCACATCAGTTGGATCTGCTTGAGATCTTCTAATAGAATGGAATGGAATGGAATGGAATGGAATGGAATAGAATAGAATAGAATAGAATAGAATTCTTTATTGGCCAAGTTTGCCTGGACACACAAGGAATTTGTCTTTGGTGCATATGCCCTCAGTCAGTAATGGCAGCCAAAATTTTACTGCCACACTGTGGGTGTGGCTTATTTGTGAGTGTAGCTTCATGGTCATGTGACTGAGTAGGAGTGCCTTGTCAGCCATGTGACCAGGTGGGAGTGGCTTGAATGATCATCATTGTTCAAGTGAACTGTTAAGTCCTCGATTTACAACCTTATCAGTGTCGCTCGTTGGGGTGACAATTTGCTTCATGTTTCCCGTGCTCTCCTTCCTGGGTCGCCCCACCACTTCAGGTTGGGTAGCTAGGGGAATGGGTGCTGCCAGAAGCATAAATGCTGTCAGCGCCATTTCCATCCACGCCTTTTGCTTGCACTTCAGGCGGGAGATGGCCATGTGAGGCTGGAGGGGAACCAAGCAGGAGAGAGGGAAGCTCGTCCAAGGCCAGGAAGGAGGAAAGAGGAAAAAAGCAAGGAGCACAGATGCAGCAGTAGCAGCAGGGGGAAAAAAGGAAAGCCGAACCAACACCAGTAATCCAGGAAGTGACAGCTGCCGATCAACTGGAGCTGCACCTGCATCTTCATTTCCACCCCATTCTGCCTGCTGTTCAACTCTGCCTATAGCCTCATTTTGATTGAATTGAAACCATTTATGTCCAGGATGTGAGAGGTTTGTAGATATTTTCACAGACCCTCTTATTGACTCTTGCAATATACAGATCTTCAATGGAAGGCAGGTTGGTAACAATTGGGGTTTTTTTTCCCCCGCAGTTCTAATTATCCTCTGAAGCCTGTGTCTGTCTTACTGGGTTTTAGAACCAAACCAGACAGTTATAGATGTGCAGATGACAAACTCAATAATTCCTCTGTAGACCTGAAATCAGCAGCTCTCTGGGCAATTTGAGCTGGACACAGAAAGAACATTCTTTATTGCACTTTTTAAATGATGTTTTTGATGTTAGGTGTAATCATAATTCATTAACCCTGGCAAAACTGAAACTGAAGGCAAATTTTCTAATGGTGCTAACTAAATAGCTGAGAAATCCCTAGCACACCTGGCAAAATATGATTTCACACAACCTGGGGGGAGGGGGGAGGCAGCAACAATAGATAGTCAACATTTGTCATGATGAGCAAGTTGCTTAAGCATTCTTAAGTGACCTCATGAAAAATAAATAGGTATCCTCCCCAATCCTGGAGCCCCCATAGAGGCTATTAAATATAGCTATGTGGTTTATCTTGCGGAAAATAAGCATACAAGATTTTCCCAAATTTTTGTTAAAGTAAAATAGTGAGGGAAATTTATGTTTAAGAAAATAGGCAAAGCATCTAGGGATTCTCAAGGTAAACAAGAAAAACCCATAAAATATTGTACACCATTTTACCTTATGGTGAAGCAGTGTTGTACAATCATTCCCATGATTTTTCACATGATGACTCACCAAGGGTTCTATTTGTTTTGGATAGAAGTTTAAAGTTAAATATTACATCTTCCATCACTGAAAACATCACTGAATTTTTTATTATTATTATTATTATTATTATTATTATTATTATTATTATTATTATTTGTTGTTGTTGCTGTTTTTGCTGTTGCAGCTGTTGTTGTTATTATTTTCTGGTGCAATAAGTGGTTAACATTAGGTGATGAAAGTTACACTGAAAGGAAAGACAAGAAACAATGGATGGAAATTAAGGAGAGAAGAAACCTAGAACTAAAGAGAAATTTAACAACAGTGGAAATAATCAACCAATGAAACAGCGTGCCTTCACTATTGGTGGCTTTCAAGAAAAGACAGGACAGCCAGTTGTCTGAAATGGTATAGCATCTCCTGCTTGAAACAGGAGTTGGACTAGAACAGCCCATTCAAATTTATTATTCTATGGTATTTGTCAGTGATGGCGAACCTATGGCATGGGTGCCACAGGTGGCACACAACCTATTTTATTTATTTATTTATTTATTTTACTTATTCGATTTTTATGCCGCCCTTCTCCTTAGACTCAGGGCGGCTTACAACATGTTAGCAATAGCACTTTTTTAACAGAGCCATCCTATTGCCCCCACAATCCGGGTCCTCATTTTACCCACCTTGGAAGGATTGAAGGCTGAGTCAACCTTGAGCCGATGATGAGATTGCCCTAGTTCATCTCCAACCTGCATGTGTGTGCTGGCCAGCTGATTTTTGGCTCACACGGAGGCTCTGGGAGGGCATTTTTGGCTTCCAGAGAGCATCCAGGGGGATGGGTGAGGTCATTTTTACCCTCCCCCGTTCCAGGGAAGCTTTTGGAGCTGGGGGAAGGTGAAATATGAGCCTATTAGACCCACCAGAAGTTGGGAAACAGGCCCTTTCTGGCCTCCAGAGGGCCTCCCTGGGGGTGGAGGAAGCTGTTTTCACCCTCCCCAGGCATTGAATTATGGGTGTGGGCACTTGCGCATGTGTGATAGCATGAGCCCATGCTCTTTTGGCAATGGAGGGGAAAAAAGGTTTGCCATCACTGGTCTATGTCATTTTTGCTGGTGGTGCTAACTAGAACCAACCTGTATTGAGAGGGAGAGAGAGAGAGAGAGAGAAAGAGAGAGAGAGAGAGAGAATTACTATGTTCGCTTAGGATTGAAAAGGATGGAAACTTCTATTCTAATCACTTTGACATTTCTTACCACTATTTCTATCTTATTTTCTTTCAGTGTTAATCATCACACTTAAGCCTTTCTACACATGACTCAGTGAAGTGAATATTTATGCAGCTCTTACATTGGCACCACGCAGAAAACCATCCAGTTTTGGTTGTGTTTACAAACATGCAAAGAGCTGAGAATTGTTAGGCTGCCTTGGAAGAGTTGTGAAAGTAAGTGGGCCACACAAGGCTGATTTGCATCTTGGTGGGTAGAAGCAGATGGCAAAGTATTCATGTTGAATTTGCA
Organism: Erythrolamprus reginae; assembly: GCF_031021105.1. Taxonomy (NCBI): domain Eukaryota; kingdom Metazoa; phylum Chordata; class Lepidosauria; order Squamata; family Dipsadidae; genus Erythrolamprus; species Erythrolamprus reginae. Next base: position 20,324,943 of record NC_091956.1, on the reverse strand, counting down.
AAGAGTGTAATTCCAGAATGTATAACAATAGAGCTGAAAGGAACCTCAGAGGTCTTCTACTCTAACCCCGTGTTGGAGGAGGAAAGTCTGCATCAAATTCAAGGCCCACAGAGATTATTATTATTATTATTATTATTATTATTATTATTATTATTATTAATTAGATTTGTATGCCACCCCTCTCCATATTTAATATATATTAACTGCTGTGGTTGGATCACAGCCAGGTCTTTTGATAACAGACTTTGAGCCAGATGAACTGCGTCCGTCTGGGCATGGTCGACTTGTGTGGCTGTCAGATGAATTGGACAATGAGGAGGAGGGAGAAATGGTGACTGGGGGTCCTGCAGAGGCTATAGAACCCCCAAATGGGGCTTTCCCTGGGTCTGATGAGGAAGAGGAGGTGAGGGATCCTATCCTGGATGCAAGAGTGAGAAGGATGAGGGGGAGGCAAGAGCAGTTACATAGACTCAGAAGGAGGACTTGAGTACAGCTGTATGCAGTCTATAATTCCAAGGTGTATAAAAGGGGAGGAGAAAGGGAAGTTCCCTTTGCAGAAAATCAACACTTGATCCTTCGAAGGAATAGAGCACATTAAGAGTCTTTGCCTTTCGTACAAATATATCTTTCTGCAATTCTGAACAATATAGTGTTAAAAAGTCTGTGAGTAATTTTGCTTTGGAAACTTTGTTTAGAAACATTGCTTATCACTTCTGACACTCGCTTTGAATTTTGGCAGCCGAAGGACATTCCTTTGTTCAAATTTGTGTTTTTCAACAAAGCTGATTATATAATAGACTGCTTCATTTCAAAACACTGTGTTGGAGCCTTAATTGGAAGTTAATTGCTGCTTGTTTGCCATGTTGGACAGAACAATTAACCACTGGGAATATTTATTTATTTATTCAATTTTTATGCCGCCCTTCTCCTTAGACTCAGGGCGGCTTACAACATGTTAGCAATAGCACTTTTTAACAGAGTCAGCATATTGCCCCCACAATCTGGGTCCTCATTTTACCCACCTCGGAAGGATGGAAGGTTGAGTCAACCTTGAGCCGGTGATGAGATTTGAACCACTGACCCACAGATATATATTTAATAACCCATTTTGTAACAACAGCTAGGATTGTATTTGCACAAAATTGGAAAGCAAGTATTATTCCTGGAGATGAGCAGATAATAAAGAAAATTTTGGACTGCACTGAAAGGAACATGTTAATATTAAGATTAAAAAATATAAAGAAGATTCATTGTATTGCAAGACTTGGGGGAAGCTCGATAGATGGTTTAAAAAGGAATATAAATAAGAAAATTTAAATATAAATGAATGATATAACTCAAAATTTTCACTCAAAAAAGATGAGGGGAGAGTGTGTGTGGTGGGAAGAAATAATTTTTTAAATTAGAAATGTATTACTGTAATAGTTAAACACAGAAAGATAAATACAAAATAGATTAAAGGAATTTATATGGAATAAAATATGAAAAAAGTAAGATTGTGCAAAAGAATTCAGGGTTTCTGGATACCACCCAGGAAAATGGAGAAAGTACAACAAAGGAAAGAAGAAGAGAAGAGAGGACTTTGAAGAAAGAAGAAAGAGCGAGGAAGATGAAAGAAGAGATGAGGGGAGAAGAGAGTAAGGAGACAGGGTAGGAGGGTGTTGTGGTTCAGCCTGAGTCTGCTCAGGGACCGGCTGTGTCTCTGCTGGCTCCATGCCCGGAGGAGGATGACAGCGAAGAGGAGGGGGCTGAACAGTCGGACGGGGGAGAGGAAAGTCAGGAATGGGATGAAGGAGAACAGCATGAGAGCCTTGGGGGGGGGGCTCTCCCCAGCCAGTAGCTTGGAGTCATTAGGTGATGAAGCACAAGCCGTCATTGACATGCGACAGAGACGTTCAGATCAGAGAAAGGAGCAATTAAAGAAGTATTATCAGCATTGAATTAGGAACAGCTGGGCTTGGGTGTGGTCCTCCTTAGCAGGGTTTAAAATGCAGGCAAGCCCTTGAAGCCATGTGGACTGTTATCAGTTGGAGTTACGGTGTCCTGCTTTGTTCTCGGCATCTCTGTTCCTGGCTTGTGGCCCAGCAGTTTGGAAGACCCGTGGGAGGTGTAGGTCTGCTATCTACAGCCTCGTCTTGGCAGCAAGAATCCTGTATTGCTGCATGGACTTTTGCCTTCATGGATATATTTGAAGATACAGCATTTTCCTGTTTGTAAGGACATTTTCTGTTACCTGTGTTTTTCTTGAATTTTATAAACTGCCTTTGCCTTTTACCGGTGTGTCTGGATTCTCTTTTTGGGTTGGTATTGGCTTCCGGAGTGACCCAGACAGAACAGAGGGGAAGTAGGGAAGAGGAGAAGGACAGAGGGAAGGGAAGTAGGTTTAGATTTGGCCTGTGGGGTTGGCCTGCAAACAGTGAAGGATCTGCCTGTGGTGCCTCTGCCAGCAAAAATGGTCTCTTGAGCACCATTTTTGGCTGCAAAAACGTCCTGCAATCCTTTGCCAATGAAAATGGAGCTTGGGAGACTGCAGGGGGTTTAGCAGGGGGTTGGACTAGGACAGTGTTTCCCAACCTTGGCCACTTGAAGATATCTGGACTTCAACTCCCAGAATTCCCCAGCCAACATTCGTCAGCACCACCAGCAAAAATGACATAGACCAGTGATGGCAAACCTTTTTTTCCCTCCGGTGCCAAAAGAGCATGGGCGCATGCTATCACACATGTGCAAGTGCCCACACCCATAATTCAATGCCTGGGGAGGGTGAAAACAGTTTCCTCCACCCCCAGGGAGGCCCTCTGGAGGCCAGAAATGGCCTGTTTCCCAACTTCTGGTGGGGCTAATAGGCTCATCGTTCACCCTCCCCCAGCTCCATAAGCTTCCCTGGAACCGGGGGAGGGTAAAAATGACCCCACCCATCCCCCTGGATGCTCTCTGGAAGCTAAAAATGCCCTCCCAGAGCCTCTATGTGAGCCAAAAATCAGCTGGCCAGCACACACATGCAGGTTGGAGATGAACTAGGGCAATAGGTTGTGTGCCACCTGTGGCACCCATGCCATAGGTTCGCCATCACTGACAAATACCATAGAATAATAAATTTGAATTCTGGGAGTTGAAGTCCAAATATCTTCAAGTGGCCAAGGTTGGGATCATGTTTAAGGCGTCGTAGTTCTAAGCTTTCAAGACCCAGGATTGTAAGTCTAGTTTCGTAGGGTATTCTGTTTTGAGTGGAGGACTTTTTGTGAAGTAGCTTTGAACATTTTCAAGGGTGTTGATGTCTGAGATGCGATATGGGTTCCAAAAAGATGAGCTGTATTCGAGGATGGGTCTGGTGAAAGTTTTGTAAGCTCTGGTAAGTAGTGTGAGATTTCCAGAGCAGAAGCTACGTAGGATTAGATTAACAACTCTTGAGGCCTTCTTAGCGATGTTGTTGCAGTGGGCTTTGAGTCTAGTTTGGTAGGGTTTTATGTTGCGAGTGGAGGAGTGGAGGGCTCTTTTAGTAAAGTATCTCTGGACATTTTCTAGAGTGTTTATGTCTGGAATGCGGTGTGGGTTCCAGACAGATGAGCTGTATTCAAGGATTGGTCAGTGATTCTACCTAAATGATAGACACTGGTTGTATAAATTAAATCCACATTTATGCACTGAATAAGTAAACAGCTTTGATGTACTACTGGTTGCAGTTCCACAGTTTATACAGTATCAATAACTTGTGATTGATTGGGGGGAGATTTAATTGCTGATACAATTAATCAACTTGGAAGGGCAGAGAAATGGCATAGAGAAAACCTCATTGAGAGAGCAAGAATGACTTATATTCTGCATGTGTTTTGAGTTATAAGGTTATATCATTTTCCTCTACTTTGAAGAAATGCCATATTTCATTACTGCAACATGAGCCCCAAAGGCAAACAGATCTGCAATCAAAAGAGCATGGTTGTTGTTATTATTATTATTATTGTTGTTGTTGTTGTTGTTGTTTGTTTGTTTGTTGTTGTTATTGTTATGTCAGTAGAACACAGCAAATGAGATCACTATGCTGGATTTCGTATTTCATGACCAGTTGGGCGCTTCCCAAGCAACTAGGCCTGCGTGATGTAGCGGCCAATTATGTTTGCCGATCCCAGTAAAGCGGCCTTTTGCAATTGACAGATGGAGATTTTGTCAATTCCGATGGTTTTCAAATGTCCGCTGAGATCCTTTGGCACTGCGCCTAGTGTGCCAAGTACCACTGGGACCACTTTCACTGGCTTATGCCAGAGTCGTTGCAGCTTGATTTTTAGATCTTCGTATTTCACTAATTTCTCTAGCTGCTTCTCCTCAATTCTGCTTTCTCCTGGGATTGCGATGTCGATGATCCATACTTTCTTTTTCTCCACAATCAGGATGTCTGGTGTGTTATGCTTCAGAATTTGGTCAGTCTGAAGTCGGAAGTCCCACAGTAGTTTTGCTTGCTCATTTTCGACCACTTTTTCAGGCTTATGATCCTACCAGTTCTTTGCCACTGGTAAATGGTAGTTCCGGCACAAGTTCCAGTGGATCATCTGTGCCACAGCATCGTGTCTATGCTTGTAGTCAGTCTGTGCGATCTTTTTGCAGCAGCTGAGTATGTGATTGATTGTTTCATCTGTTTCTTTACAGAGTCTGCACTTTGGATCGTCTGTTGATTTTTCAATTCTGGCTTTGACAGCATTTGTTCTAATGGCCTGTTCTTGTGCCGCCAGTATTAGTCCTTCTGTCTCCTTTTTCAGTGTTCCACTTGCAAGCCATGACCAGGTCTTTTCTTTATCCACTTTGCCACTTTGCCTTCAATCCTCTAATAATAACAATCTTAATGTTGTTGTTGTTGTTGTTGTTGTTGTTATTATTATTATTATTATTATTATTATTATTATTATTATTATTTACAAGCAAATAAATGTTTTTTTTCCCCTTTATAAAAGGAAAGCAAACAAAAAGGAGATCTTCATTGCATGTGGTGAGTACCATTCCTGTAAATATTTTCTTCTTGGTGCTACAGTCAAACAAATGAACAAACAAACAAGAACAACAAAAGCCTGCAAAGAAACCAAACCAAAAGGGGATCATTAGTTGCCTGATGAAATGTAGCCACTCCATTTATCAGGCTGGTGAACCCTAATATTGGAAATATCACAGAAATATATTTTAACACAATAAGGACACACTCACGCGCACACACACACACACTCAAAAGAAAAATACCCAACCAAACAATATGTGATGCGATAAACAAATTCATTATATTTTATTTTCTTAATAAGCTCTTGATAGCAATTTTCATGTGCCATAAAATATTTCTGGATGGGACCGTGGTGATTTTCTAGTCCATATCTTTGTTCAAGCTGGAGACCCTATACAGTCTCCCATGACATTGTTTACTAAGGCCGTGCAAAGGAGATTGAACTTTGATTTGATTAAATTAAATCCTTACTGTTGTGGTTAGCTCTGGCCCAGCTCCTGCCCCAAGGACTGTGGATGTGGGGGAGACATCCACATGCTGCAGGCCTGTTTTGCCCCCGGTGGAATGTCCTGATGAAGGCTCCTCTGACCAAGAAGACATGAGTGACCAGGAGGAGGAGAGTGTGGCAGACAGCTCAGAAGGAGATCAATTATCTAGCTCCTCCTTGGATTCAGAACAAGAGTTAATGATACAGCCACGCATGCGGAGAGCAATGCATAGTCAACAACAACTGAGAGATTATTATCAAAGAAAATGAGGCTACCTGTGGTTGGCTGGAGCTATAGTAATTAGTGAGGCTGCTATAAACAGCAGCCTGTGGGTTTGGCCATTGTGGAGGATTACCTGATCCTTGTGTTTCGTGACTGCTTATTGACTTTGACCTTTTGTGTGCTGATTTTTCCCCGCTTTGAAACTAAACCAGAGCAAAGGACCTTTTTGATTTTTTGTAATTTGAGGTAGTGTTTTCAAACAGCAAAATTTTAGCTGAGTAACTGATAGAATTTGAATTGTTCGTTTCACTCTGGATCTAGAGATTTGAGTCAATTTAGATTTAATCATTGTTGCAAATCTAAAAGGCTGTCTAAAAGGCTGTGGAAGCCAAAAAGGCCTCCAGAGTTGTTAACCTGATCCTACGCAGCTGCTGCTCTGGCAATCTCTCACTACTGACTAGAGCCTACAAAACTTATGCCAGACCCATTCTCGAATACAGCTGATCTGTCTGGAACCCACACCACATCTCAGACATCAACACTCTCGAAAACGTCCAAAGATATTTCACCAGAAGAGCCCTTCACTCCTCCACTCGAAACAGAATACCCTACGAAAATAGACTAACAATCCTGGGTCTTGAAAGCTTAGAACTACGGCGCCTAAAACACGATCTAAGTTTTGCCCACAAGATCATACACTGCAACGTCCTTCCGGTCAACGACTACGTCAGCTTCAACAGCAACAACACAAGAGCACGCAACAGATTTAAACTTAATATTAATCGCTCCAAACTTGACTGTAAAAAATATGACTTTAACAATCGAGTTGTCAAAGCGTGGAACTCATTACCGGACTCAATAGTGTCAACCCCCAATCCCCTACACTTCTCCCTTAAACTCTCCACGATTGACCTCTCCAGATTCCTAAGAGGCCAGTAAGGGGCGTACATAAGTGCACTGATGTGCCTATCGTCCCCTGTCCAATTGTCTTTCCTTATCCCTTTTATCATATATATTCTCTCCTTTATATATATTCTCTTCCCATCTACTTCTCTTCTTTTTTACCTCCTATGTTTATATATATTACTTAATGTCTATTCTCTTTCATATGTATTGTATATTGGACAAAGAATAAATAAATAAAAAATCAGGGGTAGGTTGGCTCTTCTATGATTTGTGGGCTCCCCAACTCCCAGCATTCCAGAGACAATCATGCTAGATCAGGAATTATGGGAGTTGAAGTTCACATATCATTGAAGAGCCAACTTTGCATACCCCTGTTGTAAATTATTAAATTAAGCAGAATTGATCTGGAAGATTGGCCCACATAAATATTCTGAATTCTCCTGAATTAAAAGAGTGATTTGATTGAATTGCCTTCTAAATGAAGCATTGAACTGATATTTTATTGTCTATCTGTCTGTCTAGCTATCTAGCTATTTCTATCTAGCTATCTAGCTATCTATAGCTCTCTAGCTATCTATAGCTCTCCAGCTATCTAGCTAGGAGAGAAACATAATTAATCAAGGAGCGAAGCAACCTGGAATTAAGAAGAGACTTCCTAAGAGTGAGGACAATTAACCAGTGGAACAGTTTACCTTCAGAAGTTGCATGTTTTTGAGAAGAGTCTAGACCAGAGGTCCTAAAACTTGGCAACTTTTAGACTTGTGGACTATGCTGGTTGGAAAATTCTGGGAGTTGAAGTCCACAAATCTTAGAGTTGCCAAGTTTGGGGACCTCTGATCTAGACAGTCACTTATGTACATTGGTATAGGTTCTTTCTTTCTATCTTTCTATCTTTCTATCTTTCTATCTTTCTATCTTTCTATCTTTCTATCTTTCTATCTTTCTATCTTTCTATCTTTCTATCTTTCTATCTTTCTATCTTTCTATCTTTCTATCTTTCTATCTTTCTATCTTTCTATCTTTCTATCTTTCTATCTTTCTATCTTTCTATCTTTCTATCTTTCTATCTTTCTATCTTTCTATCTTTCTATCTTTCGATCTTTCGATCTTTCGATCTTTCGATCTTTCGATCTTTCGATCTTTCGATCTTTCGATCTTTCGATCTTTCGATCTTTCGATCCTTCTTTCTATCTATCTATCGTCCTCCTCCTCATCATCTCTCTCTCTATTTTGTTTCTAAATAATAATTTCTTTTAAAAATCAGAAGGTGCTTTTACGACCCTCACATTTTATTTTAAGGAACATTTATTTTATTTTTTTTAGAATTTTTTAATTTACAAATACATATGACAAACAAAAAACATTTAAAAACAATGAACGTTACGTGACAAGTCAGTTTACCTTTTTCATGATATTCATTAATACTAATATTGAAGAAGATTCAGACTATTACAAATGCTGGGATAGATTTTATTGTTGGATGGAAAAATGGAAAGGTTCAAAATAGATAGTTAAAAGAAAAGATGTAACGATTAAGGGGAAAGATATAGAAGCTTAAATATTGGGGGAAAGAAACAAGGAAGAAAGAGGGAAAGATCTATTTGAAAGGATGTATAGAAACTGTAAATGTTAATACAGTGACATCTCTACTTACGAACTTAATTCATTCCGTGGCCAGGTTCTTAAGTAGAAAAGTTTGTAATAAGAAGCAATTTCTCCCTTAGGAATTAATGTAAAAATAAATAAAGTGTGTGATTGGGGAAACCACAGGGAGAGTGGAGGCCCTGTTTCCTCCCAGGAGATTCCTAGAGAGGCCCCAAAGAGGCTTCTCCCTGCCTTTTCTGCTTACAGTGTTGGAGGCTTGGGTTTGTAAGTGGAAAATGGTTCTTGAGAAGAGGCAAAACAATATTGAACACCCAATTCTTATCTAGAAAGGTTCATAAGTAGAGGTGTTCTTAGGTAGAGGTACCATTGTATTAATTGTATAAAGGGACAAATTTTCATGATTACATCTAGTGCATCTGTTTAGCAACATTTTGAAGAAAAGTTGTTGCAGAATTTTTCATTTATTTAATTTTTTTTGCCACCAATATTTAACACAAATCTGTTCCTGCAGTTTCCCAGCAGTAGACTGGACCACTCCTCAGAGCATGTGTAGGAAGTGTTTTTGAAGAAAAATCACCGACTTAGAGGATAGAGCAAATGCTGTTGGTAGCCATGAAACAAAAAAAAGGTAATTAAAACTTAAAACAGAGTCAAAACTAAATTGCATTCTTTTTCTGCTACTCATACAGCATATCTGGCTGAGGACTTGTAATTTTATTGAAAAGACCCTCTTAGTTTCAAGTTCTTTCTTTCTGATATTTCCTGATCACATCATCCGTATTTGCAACAATAAAATCAGGAATACCATCCATTAAAATCATGCGAAGTTCTGGTTCCACTTTACAAAGCCTTGCTGTAAGAAAAAAAATCCAGGAGACCAGGAATAACAAAAGCAGAGAAAAATTATTTTGGACAAAATCAAAAGAACAGATCAATATGCATATTGGAGCATAGAAACCGTAGAAAAAGTCAATGTGTTTCTTTCTTTTTTTAAAAAAAAATATTTTTATTAACTTTTCTTTAAGACAAACAATACAAACGACATTTAACATTTAAAGGAGCTACCATTGCTCCGCTAAGCATAGAAGTTTTACTAATACAGAAAAAAAGTCTAACTGTGATTTAGATCAATACAGAAAAGCAATTCACGATATACAGGTATTACTATAGTATAACATCTACTTCAATGTTTCCATTTTAACATTGTAATTTACGCAATTGGAGTCAGTTCTAATATACTAATAACTTTTCCATAAAATTTCTTAATAAAAATATAACATCCATATTTTCATTTTAATGATATAATTAAAATAATTAAAATCAGTCAATGTGAAAAAGTCAATGTGTTTCTTTTTTTAAAAAAAAATATTTTTATTAATTTTTCTTTAAGACAAACAATACAAACAACATTTAACATTTAAAGGAGCTACCATTGCTCCGCTAAGCATAGAAGTTTTACTAATACAGAAAAAAGGTCTAACTGTGATTTAGATCAATACAGAAAAGCAATTCACGATATACAGGTATTACTATAGTATAACATCTACTTCAATGTTTCCATTTTAACATTGTAATTTACGCAATTGGAGTCAGTTCTAATATACTAATAACTTTTCCATAAAATTTCTTAATATACTACTAAAATATAACATCCATATTTTCATTTTAATGATATAATTAAAATAATTAAAATCAGTCAATGTGAAAAAGTCAATGTGTTTCTAAGGTAAGTAATCTGTATAGAATATAGTGTTTCTATACATTCTTTAAAACTCCATTATCATCCCATATTCCCCCTCCCACCATTTACTCTCATATTAGGCCAATGACTCAGCACTTCCACTGATCATTGTCCATCTTCTTCTATGGGTATATCTCCCTCAACTACTTGGAACTTTCCAGAATTCATTCATCAATGATATTCATACCTTTATTGGTCCTACACATAATTTCCACATCTACTATTCGTTCTTTCTAAAGGTCATTTGAACATGAGCCTGTGATACACTTCCATATTTGTAGAGGAACAGATATTATCCTTTTCTATGAACAGGGCTCTTGTTTTTACATAACAGGGTTGTTTGAGGCAATTAGGACACAGGGCTTTATGATTTTTCTTATACTTGGTAAGACTACACTTGGAATACTGCATCCAGTTCTTGTGATCACAATACATAGATACACAAATACATACATACATACATACATACATACATACATACATACATACATACATACTTAAATACAATAATTGGCAGCCAAAGTTTTTACTGCCACACTGTGGGTGTGGCTTATTTTGTGGGTGTGGCTTAATGGTCATGTGACTGGGTAGGAGTGGCAAAAGAAAAAAATAATATTTTTTTTAAAAAAAGATAGCAATGCCCACCGACCACCACTGACCGAACTGGATCCATCATATCCTCCTGACGTCACTAATGGGTCACTACCAGTTCGTGCAAACAAGTCTGAACCAGGAGTAATCCACTTCTGATAGAAGGGGGGGGGAGAGATATTGTAGTTTCAAGAGTTTAAAATGTGTGATAAAATTGTGATGGCTTTGGTTCATTTCACAGAGCACCTGCCTTTATCCAAAAGCAACCAAATCTTTCCAAATCTCTCTCTCTCTCTCTCTCTCTGTTACGAAGATCGTTTAATTTCTACTTTCTTTTCTTATTATCTGTCTGCCTCTCTGTCTCTGCCTCTTTTATCTTTCATCTTTAATGCTTTATTTATTGCAATGTCTTTGCTTGATTGTTGTGGGCTACTGAGAGCCCTTGAGAATTGGGTGGCAGACAGGTTAAACTATTTTTAATTTCCTTTTTACATCCATTAAACAGTCCACCACAGCGTGGTGGAATGCTTAATGGAAATGGAAAAAAAACCCACCCTCAAATATAACTCTACAATTCTAAAATAATCTCCTGAACATAGCTATTTCTTTTCCCCCTTTCTTTTGATGAAAATTTTCAGGGACAATCTGCTTATTCTGTTCTCCTTGAACAGAAGTCACTAGAAGCTTTAGTAATATTTGAGTTTATTTACAAGTATCCAGATAGATGAGGTCACCTCAAAAAACCCATAACACAACAATTTTTGTGTCAGTTGTGGGTCAAGAGAGAGTGAGACAAATTTCAAAGCCTTTTTTGTCTCTTACCTTTTAGATAATTCAAAGATTCTTCTCTTACTTAGAGTCTCACCTCTTTGACCCTTCGTCCCTGCTATGAGCAGAATTTTACACTTTTGTGTCCTTATTTCTGATTAAGCACTCCTCTCTATGATCCTCTCCAAACAATCTTTATTTTTTGTATTATGTTGTATAAGTTGAAAGAGTTCGTTTAGGTAAAAATGTCAACTATTAAATACTAAAAAACAGTAAAACCCCATTATAAAACCCAATAAAAACTGTCCAATCAGAACAAACATACATACCCACCCATCACACTTCGGCCGTGATAAGATCATAGTATTCACTGTCCCCAGGTGTGCTGGCTAAGCCAGGTCTTCTCAGCTTTTCAGAAGGCTAGTAGAGTGCAAGTAGTATGGACATTGGGGGGGGGGGTTGGTTCCATAGAGCCGGGGCAACCACAGAGAAGTCCCTCTCCTGCGGTCCCACCAACCTGCATTGCTTAGTCAGCAGGACCCAGATAAAGCCAACCCTGTGAGATCTTATTGGTCTCTGGGAGACAGGTGGCAGGAGACAGTCCCATAAATACTCTGGTCCTAAGCCATGTAGGGCTTGATAGGTGAAAATCAACACCTTGAATTGTGACCGGAGACTAATTGGTAACCAGTACAGCGCACAGAGCATTGGTGTATTGGGTGTCCCTAGTTACACCCATGAGAGCTTGCATCCTGGATTAGCTGCAGTCTTCAAACACTCTTCAAGGGTAGCCTCATGTCCAGGTGGTCTCATTTTCTTTGATAATAATCTCTCAGTTGTTGTTGCCTATGCATCGCTCTCCGCATGCGTGGCTGTATCATTAACTCTTGTTCTGAATCCAAGGAGGAGCTAGATAATTGATCTCCTTCTGAGCTGTCTGCCACACTCTCCTCCTCCCTGTCACTCATGTCTTCTTGGTCAGAGGAGCCTTCGTCAGCAGATTCCACCGGGTAGTCCCATGTAGATTTCATTCAAACTGAAACCCCAGATATTTTAATGGGGAATAATTCTAGCACTCATGAATGAAAAGGGATCATGTGCTGATATCATCAAGAAAGAAGCTGGCACAAGATTGGGAAAGTGGAACTCTGTCAGGGACCCAAGCCAGCGAACCCTGTGGTCAAGGCTCTGCTACCGGAGCGCAGAAGCCTCTGAGTGATGATACAATAGAGAGTAATGTCCCGGAGGCAGTGATTTAGATTTAGATTTAGATTTATTGGATTTATATGCCGCCCCTCTCCGCAAACTCGGGGCGGCTCACAACAATAATAAAAAACAGTACATAATAAAAATCCAATGCCCACCAATCTAATTACAATTTAAAATTAGTAATTTCATAAAACAATCCCAATATATATAAAAAACACGCACACAGTCAATCAATCAACAAAACAACATGGGCAAGGGGGAGGTGTTTTAGTTCCCCCATGCCTGACGGCAGAGGTGGGTTTTAAGGAGTTTACGAAAGGCAGGGAGGGTGGGGGCAATCCTAATCTCAGTGGGGAGCTGGTTCCAGAGGGTCAGGGCCCCCACAGAGAAGGCTCTTCCCCTGGGTCCCGCCAGACAACATTGTTTAGTCGAAGGGACCCGGAGAAGGCCAACTCTGTGGGACCTAACCGGTCGCTGGGATTCGTGCGGCAGGAGGCGGTCCCGAAGATATTCTGGTCCGGTGCCATGAAGGGCTTTATAGGTCATAACGAACACTTTGAATTGTGACCGGAAACTGATCGGCAACCAATGCAGACTGCGGAGTGTTGGAGTGATATGGGCATACTTGGAGAAGCCCATAATTGCTCTCGCAGCTGCATTCTGCACGATCTGAAGTTTCCGAACACTTTTCAAAGGTAGCCCCATGTAGAGAGCGTTACAGTAGTCGAGCCTCGAGGTGATGAGGGCATGAGTGACTGTGAGCAATGACTCCCGGTCCAAATAGGGCCGCAACTGGTGCACCAGGCGAACCTGGGCAAACGCCCCCCTCGCCACAGCTGAAAGGTGTTTTTCTAATGTGAGCTGTGGATCGAGGAGGACGCCCAAGTTGCAGACCCTCTCTGATGGGGTCAATAATTCCCCCCCCCCCCCAGGGTAATGTGACTGTCTAGGTTTTCTGTTCATCTGTATTAGAGTCTGTGAAAGAAAGAAAAAAAACAGGGAGAATATGTTAGTCCATTAAGCACATTTATTAGAGAGAAACAAACTCACAGTCCCTACACTATGACTGAGTTTTTAAGACTGACCTAATGGGGCAGCTAAGGGGCGGGGCATAATAAATATGTTAATTTTTAACTCAGTCCCTGCCAATGAGGCTAAAGAATAACCCACATTGGACTCTCCGTAGCAGTGCAGTGGAGAAGGTGGAGAGACCAAAACAAGCGAAACTGCAGCCATGGCAAAATGGAATATTTACTAGAAGTTTAATGAATTTTAAGCAGGAACAGCTTATATACAACACATTACACAGGAAGGGGGATTTGGATATTTGGAGCAGAACTTTGAGGAAGAGTCAAGAGACTAATTGAAAACAACAGAGGAAATAACTTAAACCCATAGAAGTGAAAATATCCAGTGTTTAATATTAAATATTAAAAGCATATAGCATAGCATGAATATTGAAAAAGTGGAAAGTGATTGGGGAAGAGGACAGTGAGTCACCAAAATCCCCCTTCACAATAGAAACATAGAAACATAGAAGATTGACAGAAGAAAATAGAAGAAAGAAGAAAGACCTCAAGGTTCATCTAGTCTGCCCTTATACTATTTACTGTATTTTATTTTAGCATGGATAGATGTTTCTCCCAGGCATGTTTAAATTCAGTGACTGTGGATTTACCAATCACGTCTGCTGGAAGTTTGTTCCAAGGATCTACTACTCTTTCAGTCAAATAATATTTTCTCATGTTGCTTCTGATCTTTCCCCCAACTAACCTCAGATTGTGTCCCCTTGTTCTTGTGTTCACTTTCCTATTAAAAACACTTCCCTCCTGAACCTTATTTAACCCTTTAACATATTTAAATGTTTCAATCATGTCCCCCCCCCCCTTTCCCTTCTGTCCTCCAGACTATACAGATTGAGTTCATTAAGTCTTTCCTGATAAGTTTTATGCTTAAGACCTTCCACCATTTTTGTAGCCCGTCTTTGGACCCATTCAATTTTATCGATATCTTTTTGTAGGTGAGGTCTCCAGAATTGAACACACTATTCGCTATGTGCACTTACTGGAATTTCTTACCAGGATGGAGCACCAGACCATGTAAGCAGCAACCTGTCAAGCATTTAAAATGTATAGCAAAATTGGCAGGAAACTAACTTGCTTGGAAACCTAACTTATGCATAGACACAGGGCGTTGAACCAGACTTTCTAAGGTTCCTACAGCTCTGTTATTTTGTATTCTGATGGAAAAGGTGACTTAGTTTTTCCCCCCAATACCAAAGCAGATCCTATCTATATCAAGAAATGATTACTGTCCTTTGCAGTGTCCATTGCGGTGATGGGCTCCTACAGGTACGGTCAGGTATGCAGAACCAGTTAAAAAAAATTGAATTTTATTTTTTTCACTTATTCTATTGACATTCACCTATCCTCTGGATTTTTGCAGGACTGCTATGTTATTGCTGATAACATTTCATTGGATTATAAATACAGTTATTTTTATTTCAGATTGGTAAGGAGTCATGTTTGTTTGTATGATTGGTCTCTTAAATTGGGGTTTTTAGATTATTTTTTAATATTAGATTTGTTACATTGTCTTTTTATTGTTGTTAGCCGCCCCGAGTCTTCGGAGAGGGGTGGCATACAAATCTAAATAATAATAATAATAATAATAATAATAATAATAATAATAATAATAATAATAATAATATAATAATGTTTGCACGATGAAATAAAATGGAAACCGTAGCTAAGGGACCTGCAGTAACTAACTATTTTAAAAGCTAAGTATTTTCAGAGAGATATTCTGTCCCTGAATAACCACAAGAGTTCAAAGTCATCTTCTACCAAATTAAAATGAAAAGTTCCTGCTTTAATTGCCATTATACCAATATCATTTCATTTTATTTTTTTATTCTGGAAAATGCAACTGAACAATCTTAAATGTTTAAAAAGACATTTTATTAGGTTTAAAGTGATGGCCTACTTATGAAAATGTATGTAGGATTTTTCAAACAGGCAGTTCTTCAGTCCTTAGTCAAGCATTTTTCCCCAGGAACATTCCTCCGTACCTAATATTAGAAAGATAGAATGAGCTGTTTTGATTTTTATAAGTAATAAAATGTTCCGAAAACAGCTCACAGCATCTGAAAACCCTCGGTCCGTTTTAGAATAGCGATGTCCATTTAAAAAGGCCCCTATAATAATGCTGTTATAGTGAGATTTTGCTGCAGTTCTTTCTCTTTGAAAATGTATTTTACACAATAATGCATCTGCCATCATCTATGGAGCATCACACTTTAAATCCGAAATGCTCCATCCTTCTTGTCACATTAATGCATTGTACTGGGGCTAATTCAAATGCAAATTAGGATGCCCTGGTTTTGGGGGGATTTTTTATTTTTGTATTATTATTTTTTTCTTGAGGAAACTGGCACGTTTTGCTGCAGGCAGCATTATAAGTAGAAACCTTTGCAAATCAAAGAGCTGTCACCTCCTTACCAGCTGTGTGTGTTAAACTTAACAGTGTAGCTTAGCAAGTTAGCACCGCAATGGAAATAATACATAATCGCAACTCTTCCATTCGGTTCAGCTTGCTTGAAATTTCATTTATTGTTCTTCATCCCCGTTCCAGCTTGAAGCTTAGAATGGACCTCAAATTCTTCAAATCTTGTGTTAGAATTAGTAATGAAGATCTCGGCACCAGTTACACCTCAAAACTGTAACCTAATAAGGTGAAAGTATTCATTTATTCGTTCTACTATGTTTGCATACTGCATTCTTTGCCAAAGCATTCTGAGGAGGATTTACACAGCAATGGAATACACAATGGAAGGACATTAAAAGCAACCTCAAGTGATAAAATACAGGACAATAAACTATACTCAAAAGCTGGTCAGAATCAGGAAGTCCACTTCCAATAGTTATGCCAAGAAAAACTGGGTGAAGAAATGAGTTTTGAGCTTTAATTTTAATATACTGGCAATCAAGCAGCACATAATTTTAATAAATTACTATTAAATAATGCTGGCATGTTATACTTGGCATCTGCTGGAAGTCTTTTTAGTGGCTTTCCTACATCTTATGATAATCTGAAGTAACAAAAGGCAAGAGTAATTTACCAATTCTAGTTACAACCAAAAACAGCAGTGTGGAAATCTCAAATGTAAATAATGAGGCATAAAACATTTATATGCCTCCTGCACTCACAAATGTGTTGATATTGTTCTGTGCACACTACACATTAGTGTGAACACATACATACATACATCTGTGTGAAGCTTGACATGCAGCTAAACCCATCTATTCTCCATTAAAACAGACCATGTGCGTAGATTTGAATGCTTTATTGAAAGAACAGGGTGCGGTGAAACTGTGGGAAATAGGGATATATACAATGAGAAACAAAGACAAGATAGACAGAATTGAGTTATTGCTGAACATAGCAATGAATAAATACGAGCAATTTAAATCTCACCAGCGACGCTCTGTGTGTGGGATATGGGATTATCCTCGGATGAAGATGGATTCTACTTTGTGCTTCGACCTTCTCCACATGCTAAAGGAGTTTGGCTTCCCAATATGCACTTGTTCTGAAACTCTGATAGGTAATGGGGTGGGGTCAGCTTCAAACAATATATCATATTTTTCGGAGTATAAGACACACCTTTTTCCTCCATAAAAGAGACTGAAAATTCAGTTGCCTCTTATATTCTGCATTGGTCGCCAATCAGTTTCCAGTCACAATTCAAAGTGTTGGTTATGACCTATAAAGCCCTTCATAGCACCGGACCAGGTTATCTGCGAGACTGCATTCTGCCGCACGAATCCTAGCAGCCAGTTAGGTCCCGCAGAGTTAGTCCTCTCTGGGTCCCGTCGACTAAACAATGTCATCTGGCGGGACCCAGGGGAAGAGCTTTCTCTGTGGCGACTCCAACCCTCTGGAATCAACTCCCCCCAGAGATTAGGACTGCTCCCACCCTCCTTGCCTTTCGTAAACTCCTTAAAACCCACCTCTGTCGTCAGGCTTGGGGGAACTGAGACATCCCCCCCTTGCCTATGTAACTTTGTGCATGATATGACTGGGTGTATGTATTTTATCTACTGGTTTTTTTTTTAGACTTTGTAATGTAAAACTGTTATTTTAGATTTTAATTATTAGATTTGTTACCATGTATTGTTTTTATCACTGTTGTGAGCCGCCCCGAGTCTACGGATACAAATCTAATAATTTTTAAAAAAAATCTGAATGTAGCTTTTTTCAAAGCTCCCCCCCCCCCCAGCCCTAACTAGGTGATAATAATCTTCCCAGCTCTTACCGGCTTGCAAGATTTTCATTGTTACTCTCTGCAAAGAATGTTTTCCAAGTCCTAAGTCTTTGCAGGTTTTTTTTTCATTGCTCTACTTGCTCCAAATGTTTCTTTCCAGCCCTAACCAGTGCTAATGATTTTCCCAGCTCTTACTAGCCTGCAAGTTCTTATATTGTTACTCTCTCTGAATAAGTTTTTTTTAAAACCCTAACCAGGGGATAAAATAATGTGCTGAAGCTAACCAGACTGGGCCAAAACGTGAACTCCAGGAAGGACGTCTTTGTGACGTCAAAGCTCAGCCTCTGGAATTCCCTATTGGGATTCCCCACCTCCGTTTGAGCCTCCCGACCGGCCGACAGCTCTGCGGCTCTTCTGCAAAGGTGACAACCGGGCAGCGGCACTTCTCGGCGGCCTCACAAACCCGAACTTTTGCCGAACTTCCAGGTTCAGCGTTCGCGGTAGCGGGTTCGTAAGGCGAAAAATGATTGTAAGAAGAGGGAAAAAAATTTCGAACCCCGGGTTCGTATCTCGAAAAGTTCGTATGACGAGGGGTTCGTATCACGGGGTACTACTGTATAAAGATTGTATGTTGGAACATATTTGTCCCTCGGGCCACTAGATGGGGTTCAGTATATAAAGTTACATGCTAGGGCAAGACAGATGTCTTACCATAATGTCTGTGAGATCTTTTGATATTGGAGTAGGAAATAAATATAATACCAATCAATCAGGTCCTGTATTTGCACTAGATCAATGAAAGATATTAATCAAAGACACTTGCCCATTAAAGAAAGGAGGAGGGGGGGAAATCCAGTTTTACAATAATTCATTTTAATTCATATTTTGCCCTTGTACCATAAAACAACTAAGTAATGTGAGATAAATGTTTTAAGGAAGGAGTTTCATCTTCTGCATGGTATCAAGTAGTGAGGCTTCAAAGAGCCGCTTTAAATCACAGGAGATTTCATCAAATCAGCACTTTAAAGTGAATAGATTTGAGATATTAATTTATTTCAGAGATACTGGACGTAGATCTTGAATTAGGTGGGCTTCCTGCTGCTTTCTTAACTTTGAGTATTGGTTGTCATGTTGTGATGGCCTCTCTGATGTTCATATGAGGAGATGGCCAATTAGCCAGATTGGAGCAATTTACACACACACACATACACACACCCAAAAAGCCCCAAATAAAGAACTTAATTTTAAAAAGACTTTTTTTTATTTATTGTTTTACATAGAAACATAGAAGATTAATGGCAGAAAATGACCTCATGGTCCATCTAGTCTGCCCTTATACTATTTCCTGTATTTTATCTTACGATGGATTTATCCCAGGCATGTTTAAATTCAGTTACTGTCGATTAACCAACCACGTCTGCTGGAAGTTTGTTCCAAGCATCTACTACTCTTTCAGTAAAATAGTATTTTCTCACGTTGCTTCTGATCTTTCCCTCAACTAACCTCAGATTGTGCCCCCTTGTTCTTGTGTTCACTTTCCTATTAAAAACACTTCCCTCCTGAACCTTATTTAACCATTTAACATATTTAAATATTTCAATCATGTCCCCCCCTTTCCTTTCTGTCCTCCAGACTATACAGATTGAGTTCATTAAGTCTTTCCTAATAAGTTTTATGCTTAAGACCTTCCACCATTTTTCTAGCCCATCTTTGGATCCATCTTTTTAAGATGGATCCAGGTATCTTCTCGTTGGTTCAATACAACTTCCCTATGCGCAATTTATAAATTGTTGACAGGTTGAGTAGTTTCTTAGCTCTGCCCTATTTTAAAAATGGCATAGAACGGGAATCTCCAACCTTGGCAAATTTAAGACTGGTCTTCAACTTATCATTTTTTATTATTATTATTTATTAGACTTGTTTGCCACCCTTCTCAGAAGACTCGGGGCGACTGGGGAATTCTGGGCGTTGAAGTCCACAAGCCTTAAAGTTATCAGGGCGGGAGACTCCTGGCGTACAGGAAATGTTTCAAAAATGGATTGTAACTGAGGTGAAACTCAGCAGGTTCTGGAGAACCGGTAGTGGAAATTTTGAGCAGCTTGGAGAACTGGCAAATACACCTCTGGCTGGCTCTAGAGTGGGGTGGGAATGGAGATTTTGCAGTATCATTTCCCTGGAGTGGGGTGTGAATGGAGATTTTGTAGGTTTTTTTCTTACTACATAACTGGTTTGGTTTTACAGTATATAACTTAAGCCAGCAATGTATGGTTAAAGGAAGTAGTATACTCAGTTATAAGAGAGAGCCAGAAGTATCTCTCTCTCTCTCTCTCAGATCTTAGAGCCTAATGAGACTCTCTTCCTAATGAGACTCTCCGATTTTATGCTGGTTTGTCTATGTGACTACTCCATTTTAAGGACTACTGTGTGTAGCAAGAGCTTTGTGTTCTAATGTTTGTATGTATATTTATTGAGTAAGATTTGCATCCTATGTAGCTTCTGCTCTGGCAATCTCACACTACTTACCAGAGCTTACAAAACTTTCACCAGAGCCATCCTAGAATACAGCTCATCTGTTTGGAACCCATACCACACCTCAGACATTAACACCCTCGAAAATGTCCAGAGATAATTCACCAGAAGAGCCCTGAATTCCTCCTCCCAGAACAGAATACCCTATTAAACTAGACTTACAGTCCTGGGCCTAGAACTAAGACACCTTAAACATGATCTAATTATTGTCCACAAGATTATATGCTGCAATGTCCTGCTTGTCAATGACTTCTTCAGCTTCAATCACAACAACACAAGAGCACAAAACAGATTCAACCTCAATATTAATTGCTCCAAATTTGACTGTAAAAATACGACTTTAGTAATAGAGTTGTCAAAGCATGTAACTCATTACCGGACTCCATAGTATCATCCCCTAACCCCCAACATTTTACCCTTAGACTGTCTATGGTTGACCTCTCCAGATTCCTAAGAGGTCAGTAAGGGCCATGTATAAGTGCACTAGAGTGCCTTACGACCCCTGTCCTATCGTCTCTCCTATATCCCATATATTGTGTCTTCTCTTCTATCCCTATATCTTTATTCTATTCTCTCATCAATTTATTTTATCCTATATTCTCTCTTCTATTCTTTCTCTAATTCTATTTCCTCGAAGGTATCCTCTATTACCTTCATTGTGTATTATTATGTATTGGAATAAATAAATAAATAATAAATAAACAGACAAAGAAAGAAAGAAAGAAAGAAAGAAAGAAAGAAAGAAAGAAAGAAAGAAAGAAAGAAAGACTATGTATTGAGAATATTGATTGCTGTATTTGTGAATGACTAGGACTGTTATTGACTACAATATTGACCTAATGTAAATAATATTTGTACATTTAATGTATGTGGTCTGGTTATTTAAAGTACTGCTCATATCTCTGGACTATCAGCTGGATATCTGCTACCTCCACGTTTTTCCTCTGTGCATTCTGTGTAACTCTTACAATAGCACTGCTTACTCTTCAACACCTAACATTCTTCCCCTGCCATGCCCACCAAACCATGCCCACAGAACCGGTAGGGAAAAAGTTTAAATTTCATTCACCCTTGGATTGTAATATAAGCTTTGAAGCCATTTAATGTCTGTAGATCAATTTTCTTCAAGGAGAATCACATACTTCCCTGTTATTTCCTCCCTGGTCTACTCCCTAGTGAAATGTCCTTGTTATATTCCATTCAGTAATCTAATTGAAGCAAGAATGGATGAAAATTCAGTCTCCTGCCCTTCAAGTCTCAGATTTAAATCAAATATTCTGATTGCCCATCTGAAAACACTGGGTTATTCTCACATAGAGAGCCATTTTGGTCTAGCAGTCAAGGCAACAGGTTAGAAACCAAGAGAGTTTTCATTGTAGGCCCACCTTAGTCCCATAAAAAAACAGCCATTCTCAATCCAACCCAACTCACTGATTGTTGTGGTGAGGAAAATTGGAGAAGGGAGATGAGTTGGATATGTTTGCCATCTTGAGTTATTTGTAAAAATAACAAAAGTGGGATACGACTAAATAAATGAACTATATAAATTCCACCATTGTAAAACAAGGGTGGGCCAATATCTTTGTCTGAATTTAGAATCAATTGTTAACAGATTTAACAGAATTGGAAGGGCTTGTATATCATCTAGTTCAACCCTCCACCCAAATAGGAGATCCTACACCACTGATGGCGAACCTATGGCATGGGTGCCACAGGTGACACATGGAGCCATATTTACCGGCATGCAAGCTGTTGACCTTGCTCAGCTCCAACATGCAACATGTGTGTGCTGGCCAGGTGATTTTTGGCTTACAACAGAGGCTCTGGGAGAGTATTTATGGCTTCCAGAGAGCCTCCGGGAGGGAATGGGGGAGGGCACTTTTACCCTCCCCTGGTTCTAGGGAAGCCTTTGGAGCCTGGGGAGGGCAAAACATGAGCCTTCTGGGCCCATCAGAAGTTGGAAAACAGGCCATTTCCGGCCTCCAGAGGGCCTCCGGGGGGGAGCTGTTTTTGCCCTCCCCAGGCATTGAATTTTGAATGTGGGCACTCATGATTGCACTTTAGCAATATATGTACACACAGAGACACACACACACAGTATATTCTGATAAGGGAATGCATGTTGTGAGACAAGAAATTGTGGAACCACTATTGTGCATTGCCCAAGAAACGATACTCACAACCCTTTTGTGAGAATTTAAAAGTGGGTTTTTGTGGGGGTGGAGTGGGGGTGGGATGGTTGAAACTGGATTTTCTAAAACACTTAAAGAAGTCTCTTTGGACTAATTCTGGATCTACATCTGTTCTCCATTTCTTTCTCCCGAATCCTGGGGTATAGAAACATAGAAACATAGAAGACTGACGGCAGAAAAAGACCTCATGGTCCATCTAGTCTGCCCTTACACTATTTTCTGTATTTTATCTTAGGATGTATATATGTTTATCCCAGGCATGTTTAAATTCAGTTACTGTGGATTTACCAACCACGTCTGCTGGAAGTTTGTTCCAAGGATCTACTACTCTTTCAGTAAAATAATATTTTCTCATGTTGCTTTTGTGCAGAATTGGCAACTACCTCTCTTATAGCCAAAGGAGCTCTATTTTTGCCCCCATTACAAAGCACTTGAGAGAGTATGGAGTTAATGAGGAAAATATTATATCCAATGATCAATAGGTCTGCTTTCAGTTCAGCGAGATCAGCCAATCTAAGGCAAAATGTTTTTGGTGGATAGGGCAGAAAGATCACAAGGATCGAGGCATAATCTCATTTTAACTTTATGTCCCTCTCATCTGCTCACCTTGCATGTTGGTCAAAACTCTCTATATAATGTCAGTTCCCAAAACATAATAAAGCTAAAATAATAAAAGGTGAAAAGTATAGCTAATGGCCTAATATGGAAAACAATCCATCAGATCTTATTTGCACCCCAAGTTTCAGCAATATTGCTGTTGTTGTTTATGCTGTGAGGAAAATAGGAGGAGGAAGATGTGTTAGATATATTCACCGTGTAACCAATAAAGGCAGGATACAGATAAATAAATGAGATGTATTTTGTTCCACAAAACAATTAGAGCAATTTAGAAGGATAGGTGAACACTGTGAATTGTAAAGCGAATAACCCAGTCAAACATATGATATTGATTCAACTACAACCTCTGAACAAGAATAGATTGATCTTGGAAGATAAGGTTATTATGTCTACTTTCCGGGATATATGGAGAATAAATGCTATTATTATTATTTTTTTTTTCTGTGAGACATAAAGTAGAAAGGATGTTGTATAAAGCTTTGTGGGATTCAAACGTACCTGTTGTAAAAGCTGGCATTATGGAGTGATAATTTTTTCTCTCATCCTTCCCTCATGGACATGTCACGTTTCCATGACTGTCAGGGACAGAGTTGTGAGTCCACAACTGATCACAAATCCCACTTTTGTTTCCGTTCCCTCCCACCTAAGGAATCAAATTTGTCAACAAGGATTAATTCGCTTAAGGATCTCTCTCCGCCTACCTTCACTAATTTTAACTAGGATTTCAGCTGCCAAGTCCTGAATGGTTATGCCTGACGACATTTTATTATCTGACCTAATGAAATCCAATTAGCCCCTTTCCTGTCAGGACAGCTGAATGCCTTCAAAAGTTGGCTTTGCGAGAAGAGCTTGAGGCTGATACACTGTGTGTTCCCTTTCTTTAGCCTGCAGTGGAAATGTCTGTTTTGATTATTTGTGTGTGTGTGTTTCTTAGTGAATGTGGCGATTGTAACACTGTTCTCGTGCTGTTTCTAATGGAAAGCTGCTCAGGGTTGACTATGACTGGCATATCCGTCATAGTAATCCATATGATTAAGTAGCCGTGTTAAAAAGACCAGATTATAAATAAAAGTAATGATGAATTAAGTTATTAAGATTCTGTCACAGCCAGGGGTGGAGGGGCACAAAATAATCTTTCCTGAAAGGGATTGGGTTTGATTTCATAGACATGGTTGCCATCTTGAATTTGCGTGAGGTCAGGCTTTGAATGCATGGATTTCATCACTGCCTACTGTTCTGTCTGGGTCACTCCAGAAGCCAATACCAACCCAAAAAGAGAAGCCAAACACACTGGTAAAAGACAAAGGCAGTTTTATAAAATTCAAGAAAAACACAGGTAACAGAAAATGTCCTTACAAACAGGAAAATGCTGTATCTTCAGATATATTCACGAAGGCCAAAAGTCCATGCAGCAATGCAGAATTCTTGCTGCCAAGCCAAGGCTGTAGATAGCAGACCTACACCTCCCACGGATCTTCCAAAGCTGCTGGGCCACAAGCCAGGAACAGAGACGCCGAGAAACAAGACAGGATAACGCCACACCAAGCTAATAATACTCCACATGGCTTCAAGGGCTTGCCTGCCTTTTAAACCCTGCTGATGAGGACCACACCCAAACCCAGCTGTTTCTACTTCAATGGTGAAAATATCTCTTTAACTGCTCCTTTCGTTGCTCTGAACGTCGCTGTCTCATGTCAATGACAGCTTGTGCGTCATCACCTAATGACTCCAAGCTACTGGCTGGGGAGAGCCCCCCCCCGGGGGCTCTCATGCTGTTCTCCTTCATCCCATTCCTGATTTTCCTCTCCCCCGTCCGACTGTTCAGCCCCCTCCTCTGCGCTGTCATCCTCCTCCGGGCATGGAGCCAGCAGAGACCACCGTCTTTTGAATTTTCATAGACTTCACTTTTCATAATTAGCTCCTTCCTATATTCATTCTGTTCTGTTCATTCTGTTTCTTCCTATATTCTGAAAAGGAATCCTTGTTAATAGAACAAGGGTCCCATCAGCTAAACAGTGTCGGCTGGTGGGCCTATAGGGGAGGGCCTTTTTGGTGGCTGCTCCAGCTCTTTGGAACCAGCTAGTTCCCGAGATCCAGACTACCCCCACCCTACTGGCCTTCCCAAAAACTGTAAAGACCTGGCTTTTCCAGCAGGCCTGAGGTATGCATGTTTTTTCTTAACTGTTTTAATTGCTTGATTGTTCGTTTTTAGATAGTTTTAAACTGTTTTTAGTAAGTTTTATGTTATATTTTATTTGTATTTTGGTGTGAGCCACCCAGAGTCCTTTGGGAGTTAGCAGCATATAAATCCAAAGAAACAATCAAACAGAACAGAGTTGGAAGGGACCTTGGAGATTTTAGGTAGGAAAACCTATATTATGATTAGGTACCTGCTTAAGTAGGAAAACATATATCATGATATTTGTAACATTTGACCACACACCTGATCTACTGAAAGAAAGAAAGAAAGAAAGAAAGAAAGAAAGAAAGAAAGAGGGATGGAGGGAGGGAGGGAGGGAGGGAGGAAAGATTTAACAGAAAGGATTTTTAAAAAGAAATGTATTTATTTTTTGTGATATTTGACCACTTGCCTGATCTGCTGGTAAAAAAAAAGGAAGGGAGGGAGGGAGGGAGGAAGATTCTCCTTTAACTTGATTTTTGTTTGTGTGTGTATTGCGGGGGCTGTTAATGAGCTCAATCAAGCTTTTAGTAACAAGCAATTTTTAAAAAAACTTCTAAATAATCTAATTAGAGCCCTTGGATTTCTGGTAATTTCCAATTATTAAACGTGCTCAGTTGTTTGACGCCTGCCAAAGTCAGCTAGATGATACCATTTGGACCTGCGGACATTTGGCAGCCCATCTTTGCATGATGAAAAACATACAAAGGAAATGATGCCCATCTCAACTGTTGGTTTTTCTCTCTCTGTTGTGCTCTGCCAGTGGCCTGCGGAGCTGGCAGCAGAATCGGACAGCGAGGAAGCTGGGGTGGGGAAGAACATGGGCCAGGCCTGGAGTCTGGAGATGGCTTGGTACCAGAGGCAGAGATCCAGCCCTGACCATCTGGGAAAGGTGTGCTGACTCCAGAGCCTCCAGAGGTGAGCATGAGAGAGGTAGAGGGGGAGCCTGTTTCCAATGAACGCATGCACAGAGTTACCAGAAGGCAAGAACAGTTCTGGAGGAAAAGGACTACTCGGGAGTAAGGCTTGGAGATGATTGGCTCCTCCCATAGGTGGAGCCAATGTTGCAGGAAGCAGCTTTGTTCAATTTGTGTGTCAGCATTTTGGTTCTGACTCCATGTTTCTGTTTGGCCTTGCAAAGCTCCTTGCCAGTTATATCTTTGGCAGCATGTCAAGAGAGATAAAGTTTGTAAGAACTTAAGAACCTAAGAAGAGCCATGCTGAATCAGGACAAAGTCCATCGAGTCCAGCATTCTGTCTCACACAGGGACCCACCAATTGTACATGGGGATCTTGAGCAGAAAGAGAAGGCAAAACCCTTCCTTTCCCCTGACCCCCAACAAATGGTACCCAAGGGAATCCTGCCTGCCTCAACCAACATAGAGGTGTCACTTGGACATCCGTTTCAATAACCACCAATACACTTGGCATCCATGAATCTATTTATTTTTTATTTGTTTGTTTGTTTTGTCACGTACGTATTGGTGGTATACAAAGATATAATATTTATATATGTGGTACTAGTAAAAGAGAAACATTAGGACAGGGGACAGAAGGCACGCTGGTGCGCTTATGCACATCCCTTACTGACCTCTTAGTAATCGGGAGAGGTCAACAGTGGTTAATCTAAGGGTAAAGTTTTTGGGGTTAGGTAATGATACTACAGGGTCTGGTAGTGAGTTCCATGCATCAACTACTTGGTTACTAAAGTCATATTTCCTGCCTTGAAGCTATCCAGGCTAACAGCTGTCATTACCTCTTCTGGAAGTGAATTCCATAAACCAATGACCCTCTGGGTGAAGAAATATTTCCTCACTTTCTTAACTATGAGCTTTAGGGAGTGCCCCCTCGTCCTAGTAATCTGTGATAGAGAAAATAATTTTTCTCTATCCACCTTTTCTATCCCATGCATGATTTTATACACTTTGATCAAGTCACCACTTAAATGCCGTCTTTCAAGGCTGAAGAGACCAAGGCATTGCAACCTGGTTTCATAAGGAAGGTGCTCCATTTCCTTGATCATTCTTGTTGCCCTTTTCCAGTTGTATTATATTTTTCTTGAGGTGCGGTGGTGATATCAGCCTTTTGAAAGACTTCAATTGGACTCATTAGCATTGTTTGGGACTTATTATGGCTGGGAATGGACATAATTCACATCCATTAAAATAAAAAGAGGGGGTTTTGGATTCCGTTTGTTCTTCATTATTTATCAGTTAGCCTAGGTCAGAACACTCTTGTGTGACTATATTGCATGTCAAAGGTTTGCATGTGTTTGTACTGCATGCCAAAACAACAAGTCACAAAGATAGTTTTATAATAACGATATATCAATAATACATTCACAAAGGGGAGGGCAGCAGGCAGGATGGGGTGGAACACAAGTCCACCAGTGGAAATTAATTAGGTGAAAGTCATGGGAACATTTAGAGTCGGTTTTCACCGGCTTGTGGCAATATGATGTAGCCAATAATTGTTCTTTGAGGAATTTGCCTCCCCTCAGAGATCTGCTTTATATGGGAAGCTAACTATCTCCTTTACGGAAGTAATTTTCAACCTTTCTAATGCTGCGACCTTTTAATACAGTTCCTCATGTTGTGGCAACCCCTAAGCATAAGTCTAGCACCAATTCTCCCAACAGAGCTTTAAGCTGATTGGCAGGAAGGTCAGAGGGACACCCCCACTGTAAACGCTTGATTGGTTGGATTGTAAAAATATGTTCCAGGGAGCCAGAATAGAAGCTTTGGTTCCTAACACCATGGGAAATTTGTCTTTTCCGATGGTCTTAGGTGACCCCTGTGAAATGGTTGTTTGACCCCCAAAGGTGTTGTGATTCAGTCTGAGGCTCCTCAGGGAACGGCTGGAACTCTGCCGCTCCATGCTCAGAGGGGGAGGACGAGGAACAGGAGGAGGACCAGGCAGACGGGAAGAGGAATGTCAGAACGAGGAGGAGGGAGAACAGCCTGAGACCCCCGGGGGAGAGCTCTCCCCAGCGAGTAGCCTGGAGTCATTAGATGAGAATGCACAAGCCATCATAGATATGAGGCAGAGAAGGGCAGCACAACGAAGGGGACAATTAGCCAGGTATTTCCATCCCTAATAGGCAACATCTGGGTTTGGGTGTGGTTCTCCTCAGAAAGGTTGAAAAGGCAGGCCCGCCCTTCCTGTATTGTGGAGAGTTATCTTTTGGGAGTCCTGTGACTTTGCTTCGATCCTTGGCATCTCTGATTCTGGCTTGTGGCCTCGAAGGCTGAAAACTTGGGGGAGGCGTGGGTTTTATTATCTACAGTGGTGTGTGTGCCAGCAAGAAGCCTGTTGTATTGTCTGGCCGTCGTGACTCTTCTGTGAAGCTTCATAGCATTCCAGTTTGTAAGAACAGTTTTTGTTATCTGTGTTTGTTTTCAAAGATATAAAATGACTTTGCTTTTTACCAGCATGACTGGATACTCTTTTTAGTTGGTGTTGACGTCTGGGGGACGTCCATTGCCTTTTGGAGTTCTAACTTGGATACGAAATCAAATTTAGCTTCTATATTTTTTTAACTGTTTATTCTTTTATGCTCCTAATCTCATATTTTTTAATTGCAATATGTCCAAGGTCATCTTAAATTTCATTTGAGTAAAAATAAAGGAGTGATATGATCCCAAATCAGGGAAAGTGGTGATGGTGAGACCACAACTAAATGTTCTATGATTGTGTGAACCTTGTGACCCTAATCATGTGCAGAATGACACAGATGTATTTAGTCATGTGTAACTGGTAGGCGGTTATAACCCTCTGGATTGACTGAAAAAAAAAACCTGTTCAACAAAGATATCTCTCTTCTTCTAATATTTCAGGCAAAACAGAAATTAAATAAAGGAAAAGAAACCAAGAAAGTATTCTTGAGAGTTAGCAGTTTGTTAGAGCAACAAAGGTTAGAGATCAGGGCCACCAGCTTCTAAAATAATTTCAAGCTTTTGGATTAATTTGTCCTCTGACCAATTAAGCCTTTGATTTAATTTCTCCTCTGACCAAGCAAGACCGGGTCATGGCTAAGAGCAGGGAAGTTGAAGAAAGAGATAAGAGAGGCTAATTCTGGCTGAACAAGCCAAACCTTAAGAGGAAATACATACAGATACGGATTAATAGAGTTGGAAGGGACTGCATAGGTCATCTAGTCCAAACCCCATTCTACACCATTTCTGAAGATGGCCATGCAGTTTCTTCTTGAAAGTTCAGAAAATTTATCTTTATTTCCAGGTTGAATCTCTCCTTGATCAATTTCCATCCATTATTCCATCTCTGGTCTTTGGATGGTTTGGAAAATAGCTTGAATCCCCCTCTTCTGTGTGGCAGTACCTCAAATATTGGAACACTTCTGTCATGTCATACTAAGTGTGGTCTTATTAAGGCTTTATAGAGTGGTATTTGTTGTGGTTAGCTCTGGCCCAGCTCCTGCCCCAAGGACTGTGAATGTGGGGGAGACATCCACATGCTGCAGGCCTGGTTTGCCCCCGGTGGAATCTGATGATGAAGGCTCCTCTGACCAAGAAGACATGAGTGACAGGGAGGAGGAGAGTGTGGCAGACAGCTCAGAAGGAGATCAATTATCTAGCTCCTCCTTGGATTCAGAACAAGAGTTAATGATACAGCCACGCATGCGGAGAGCGATGCATAGGCAACAACAACTGAGAGATTATTATCAAAGAAAATGAGGCCACCTGTGGTTGGGTGGGGCTGTGGTAATTAGTGAGGCTGCTATAAATAGTAGCCTGTGGGTTTGGTCATTGTGGAGGATTATCTGATCGTTTGTTGTGTTTCATGACTGCTTTACTGACTTTGACTTTTTGTATGCTGATTTTTCCCTGCTTTGAAACTAAACCAGAGCAAAGTGTGTTTCACTTTGTGAAAGAAGGACTTTGAATTACTTCACAGCTGCAAGCTAAGTATCACAGGACTGATAAGGGACTTGTACCAATTACCAGTTTGTTTGGAGACGAGTGCTCTTTGCTATACCAAAAGAGGGCTTAGTTTAAGTGAATTTTCATTATAAAGAACATTGTTTTGAATTTTCAAACGTGTGTGTGTCTGAAATTTGTACCTGTGAATTTTTGGGAGGATTCTACCAGAGAGCCCGACATAACAGGTATTAGTATTTCTCTTGATCTTGATTGTATCCCTCAATGCCATTTAATATTGTGTTGGCTTTTTTGGCTGCCGATGCACACTTATTTAACTGGTTGTCCATTAAGGCTCCAAGATCCTTCTCACAGTTACTGCTATTAAGCCTGGTTTCACCCAGTCTATATGTGTACTTTTGATTTTTCTTGCCTAAGTGTAACACTTTACTTTTCTCTACTTTGAATTTCATTTTGGTAGATAGGGTCCAGTCTGTCAAGAGTCATCTCAATATTGAACTAATCATCTAGGGCAGAGATAGGCAAAGTTGGCTCTTCTATGAAATGTGGATTTCAACTCCCAGAATTCCTGAGCTAACATGATTGGTTCAGGAATTCTGGGAGTTAAGGTCCACAAATCATAGAAGAGCCAACTTTGCCTACTCCTGATCTAGGGTGTTGACTATTCCTGCCAGTTCAGTATCATACCCAAATTTGATAACTTCCCTTTCTATTCCCTCATCTAAATCATTTATGACTTAGACCAGTGGTTCTCAACTTTTCTAATGCCGTGACCCCTTAATACAGTTCCTCATGTTGTGGTGACCCCCAACCATAAGTCTAGAGCCAATTTTCCTAATACAGTGGTACCTCTACCTAAGAACACTTCTACTTACGAACTTTTCTAGATAAGAACTGGTCGTTCAAGATTTTTTTGTCTCTTCTCAAGAACAATTTTCCACTTAAAAAACCCGAGCCTCTGAAACTGTAACCGGAAAAGGCAGGGAGAAGCCTCCATAGGGCCTCTCTAGGAATTTCCTGTGAGGAAACAGGGCCAGAAAAGGTGGGGAGAAGCCTCCATGGGGCCTCTGTATGAATCTCCTCAGAGGAAACAGGGCCTCAACCTTCCTTGTAGTTTCCCCAATCGCACACATTATTTGCTTTTACATTGATTCCTATGGGAAAAAATTGCTTCTTCTTACAAACTTTTCTACTTAAGAACCTGGTCAGGGAATGAGTTAAGTTTGTAAGTAGAGGTACCATTGTAGACCTTTCAGCTGATTGGCAGGAAGGTTAGAGGACACCCCCACTGTAAACACCTGATTTGTCAGATTGTAAAAATATGTCCCAAGGCACCGGAATAGAAGGTTTAGTTCCTAACATCATGGAAAATTTGTCTTTTTCCAGATGTCTTAGGCAACCCTGTGAAATTTATTTATTTGTTTGTCTGTTTGTTTGTTTGTTTGTTGATTTGATTAGATTTGATTAGATTTGTTTAGATTTGATTAGATTTGATTTGATTTGATTTGATTTGATTTGACTTGACTTGACTTGACTTGACTTGACTTGACTTGACTTGATTTGATTTGTATACCGGTAAGGAATGGTAATATTGATAGTAACAGACACCTTGCGTATACTTCCAAAATATCTGGAGCATTATTTGAACGCCATCAGCGTTGACAAAATCCCCATTGGTCAATTTCAATAGGCAGCTGTACCTACAATGGCTTGCATCCTGGGATGCAGTGATGGGCTCCTATGGGTACGGTCAGGTATGCAGTACCGGTAGCAAAATTTTTCTTTTTTTTCTTTTTTTTCCCTTCTGGGCTCTGGGTATGTTTTTCCTATTGCAGTAAATGAGTTTGAATGTGTATAATTTTAAAAGAGCTGTGTGTGCGTGTGTGTACAAACGCTTTATATAGTAGATAGTCAGGGGTGGGCTACTGCCCCGATGGGGGAGAATGCATGGAGCTCCACCCCAGAGCCCGCGATGCATAAGTGACGCCCACAGTGTGGTAGTAAAAGTTTTGGTAGCCCATCACTGCTGGGATGGCCCCCTTAATATCATTGAAGATCAACATCTGGGAGTCCCTGGGAAGAACTCTATAGGTGAGCGAAAATGCCAAATCCAGCATGATCTGGCTGACTTTATTTCACACTGTTAACCTTTTTATCAAAACTACAGGGATGAAAAGAAAAGATATCACCCTGAAACAACATTAAAATATTACCTGACAGTTTCCTGAATTCATATGAATATCGGTTTACATTGCCACGTCCTAGCTGCCAATTTTCAGAGAAGCTAATACATGTGAACATAAATAAATGTTTCTGTTCTACAAATGGAGAGGAGAAACGTTCCTCTTTCAAAGGGGAAGAGTTCTGAAGGAATTGAAGAGGGGAACTTGTAAGTAATTATCACAGAACTGATATTTTCCACTCATGCGAGAGATTGCCTTCAGAGCTATGCCCCCCCCCAACATTTATTTATTTATTTGTTTGTTCGTTTGTTTGTTTGTTTGTTTGTTTGTTTGTTTGTTTGTTTGTTTGTTAGAATTTGTATGCCGCCCCTCTCTGAAGACTCGGGGCGGCTAACAACAGTAAAAAAGACAATATAAACAAATCTAATATTAAAAGTAATTAAAAAAAAACCAATTTAAGAAAAACCAATCATACATACAGATATACCATGCACAAATTTTATAAGCCTAGGGGGAAGGGGATATCTCAATTCCCCCATGCCTGACGACAGAGGTGGGTTTTGAGGAGCTTACAAAAGGCAAGGAGGGTGGGGGCAACTCTGATATCTGGGGGGAGTTGGTTCCAGAGGGTCAGGGCCGCCACAGAGAAGGCTTTATTTAGTCGACATTATTTAGTCGATGGGACCTGGAGAAGGCCAACTCTGTGGGACCTAACTGGTCGCTGGGATTCGTGCGGCAGAAGACGGTCCTGGAGATATTCTGGTCCGATACCATGAAGGGTTTTATAGGTCATAACCAACACTTTGAATTGAAACTGATCGGCAACCAATGCAGACTGCAGAGTGTTGGTGTGACATGGGCATATTTAGAAAAGCCTATGATAGCTCTCGCAGCTGCATTCTGCATGATCTGAAGTTTCCAAACACTTTTCAAAGGTAGCCCCATGTAGAGAGCATTACAGTAGTCGAGCCTCGAGGTGATGAGGGCATGGTGACTGTGAGCAGTGACCCCCGGTCGAAATTTATGAATGAAATCTACCCTGTAACTACACAAGAAGGTCCCCCTCTGAAAGAACTATGTATCCATGTTTACACAAAACTAAACAACTCTTTTGAGTAACTAAATTCAGATGTTAACATTAATATTAAAGTTTGGTGCAGAAAAGTCAATTTCCAGAAGCACGCACAGATAACTGATTAAGCTGGATTCATTAACTTCTTTATAAACATAGTAACAGATGAATTTTCAATACCATTAGCAGAGTTCTTCTTCAATGTAGTTACAAGTAAACACAAGCAGGAGAGTTAGTTTCATTTCAGCAAAGCAGACAACAACAGAGAGTAGAGAGAACAGAGTGGACAGAGAGCAGAGTGGAGAGTGAGCCACGCCCAGCCTTAAGCTTAAATTTCCAGTTTCAATTCTCTGCACAGACTCAAAAGTGGTTAGATCCTATTGGCTGATTCAGTTGCTATCCTTATTTATTGGTTAACCTATTCTAACAATTAATATGAAGTCAGTTGAGAAACTACATATTGTGTAGTAGGCACAATAGGCATAATAGGCAAGAAGAATAACATCTAGCTCCACCCTGGTAGGGATGAATGTTTTTATTATAGGTTTTTAAATTTGTTTTATATTGTTTTATCTGCCGTATGTTGTCCAGAGTTTGATAGGCCTATAAATTTAATATACAGTGGTACCTCGAGATAAGAGTTTAATTCGTTCCGGACCTGGGCTCTTAAGTCGAGCAGCTCTTATCTCGAACGACTTTTCCCCATAGGAATTAATGTACATAATTTTAATTGGTTCCAGCCCTCAAAAAACTCACAAAGTTAGTCTAAATTATGCAGAAAGACAAGTTTTTAATGAAGAAATGTACATGTACATATAAATGAATAATGAAGTTTCTTTCACTTAACTTGTAAACTTTCTTAAACTTTTAAATTTACATATGTTCAACTTCTCTGCCACCCAATCCTGTAGGACAGAGGTCCCCAACCCTTTTTGCACCAGGGACAGGCTTTAAGCGATCAAGAGAGGAATGGGTGAATGAATGGATGGAGGGTGGGAAGGAAGGAAGGAAAGAGGGAAGGGACAGGAACAGAGGAAGGAAGCAAGGAAACTTATGAAAGGGGAGAGTAAGAGAGGAATGAGTGAAGGGAGGGAGCGAGGGAAGAAGGTGGGAAGGAGAAAGAAAAGAAGAAATAGAGGAAGGGAAGGTAAAAGAGAGAAAGAAAAAGAGCTAACTTCCGCGTTCAGCTTCAGGAGACAGCTGCGAAGCCGCGCGCCGTGTTTTAAAAGGTTGCAGCCGGCCTGGGGAGCTCGGGGGGGTGCTGGCAAGCCCCCCAGGCTGGCTGCAAGCACCCCCCGAGCCCCCCAGGCCGGCTGCAACCTTTTAAAACATGTGCGCCGCTTCGCGGCTGTCTCCTGAAGCCGAACGCGGAAGTTAGCGTTCGGCTTCAGGAGACAGCTCCTTGGCGCTCGTATCTCGAATTTGGGCTTGTAAGTAGAACAAAAATATCTCTCCCCTCCCAGCTCTTATCTCGAGTTGCTCGTAAGTAGAGCAGCTCTTATGTCGGGGTTCCACTGTATTAGATGAGGTTAGATAAGGTAAAATAAAATAAAATAAGGTTAGACTAGACTAGATTAGATTAGATTAGATCAGTGTTTCACAACCTTGGCAACTCGAAGTTATTTGGACTTCAACTCCCAGAATTCCCCAGCCAGCAAATGCTGGCTGGGGAATTCTGGGAGTTGAAGTCCAAATAGCTTCAAGTTGCCAAGGTTGGGAAACACTGGATTAGATTAGATTAAGAACAGACCAGCATTGATACAATAGCATTGACTCAAACTGAACTGAACTGAGGAACAACAGGCAATTGCCATGGCAGTTTCTTAGCACGGCAGTTCTAGAACTCTGGATCTGGATGTTCCTCCATGACAAACATTGTAGATCCACACCTCATTATCCAGAAACCCTCCCTTATATACAGACAGGGTGTGGTCAACTGTTTCCTAGAGCTATGACTGCCTAGACTTCTTTCATAGACTCACTATCTGAACTTTTTCCCATAAAGCTTTTCCTGTCTGCTTCTAAACCTTCTGACCCGGACACCTAATAAAGGCTCCTGATCCTCAATGTCTTCATCCACCTCTGGGTCAAACATTACCATCCTTGGGGTTTCAACAGTCTCTGGAGGTTCCTCAGGTTTCAGCTCTCCCTTACTCTCACTCTCTGATTCAGCTGGCAAGAACGCTGTCCTAAGGTACCAAGACGGGCCCGGTTCATCCTCCTCAGAATCTGTCACTAACTGCCCTGGTTGTGGACCACTCACAACTTCCTCTTCTTTGTGATTTGTGGTTGTCCAGTCTGTTCCCGAATTAACAATAAAAAGTACTATTTGAGAACTACGTGTTCAGGTTCCACCATGCAGAAGGACAGGTACGAATGCTAGATTGTGTTAAAAGAGCTTATAGAGTGATTCCTTTCATTTTGATTTGGTTAAAAAAAAAAAAGGCATTCTCCACTAGAGAATTCCCATCCCAAAATGAGACTCCAGTTACTCCTTCTTGATTAAGTCAAATGGCGTCCAACTGCTTGGGTACTTGCCGTGTCAGGAAAGAGAAGACTACCATTCTATTAATGAGAAAACATCCCCATTCACAAATATAAACAGTGGGGGATGTCTTAATGGTGCTATTATCAGAGGAGATCATTCAATGGGCTTTAATGTAGACCAGCAAGGGATGACTATACCCTGAGCTTTTAAACCAGCATGGGACCTTGTAGAAGGCCATTTGGGTTTCTCAGGAGAGGAAGGGGAAAACAATGCACATTAGTCAGCACAGTACAGAAAGTATGGAGGGCCAGACCAGGGAGGGAGAAACTGGCTACTTTACAATTTCAAGCTGTTCTATACAAAACTATCTAATTAATTAAGGCTTCTTGCCTTTGCCTCTGTGTGTACATTGTCATCATAACTCACTGGACAAAGTCGGGCTTTCCAAAGAGCATACAAAATCTCAGTTAATTATTATTTGCCTGGCTCTGTGGTCTCCTTTTGGCACTGCCCTGCAAGACCAAATTACATACGATCAACATCAAGTTCCCCTTTCTATTTTCTTCTTTCTTTCTTTCTTTCTTTCTTTCTTTCTTTCTTTCTTTCTTCTTCTTCTTCTTCTTCTATTTCTTCTTCTTCTTCTTCTTCCTTTCCCCCTCCCCCTACTCCAGACATTACTAAGTCAGGATTTAACTCAGATGCTTTATATTAATACCAAACAGGACACTGTTACATTTCAGACTATATTTGTACAGAGCTCTTAAAACTGATATGGCTTCCTTGAAGTATACATCATTCTCTGATTTTTAAAAGAAGATACAATATCACTGGACCTTTTCAGATCCAGCATTTATTTTAAGGAGCTTCTTCATTTTGTTAAGTTGTCTAGAACAATAATAAAGCAGTCCTTAAACTAGAAGTCTAACATTCTACCAACATTTATTGCTATTGACTTCCTTGCATCTGGATTCAGCAATTGATTAGCACAAGAAAATAAAATTCTGCCTTTCCCTCTCCCTCCCAATTTGCCTTCTTGTTGCTTTAATTTCACTTTCATTTTAGTACATGGCTTGCCTGCAGCCTCAAATCAGCTGAGGGTTGGGAAGCGGATAATCAGTTGCTTGGCTTAACAGATCTGCGCTGTTTGCTGCAAGGAGGTAAGTTGCTGGGAAGCAGAGGCCAAAGGGTCGATGGGGCTACATTCAGTGTATAAGACACACCCAAGTTTTCACCCACTTTTTTCGGGTAAAAAGGTGCATCATATCCTCTGAAAAATACAGTATAAAGCTTGTTAGTATCTTTTTTATAAAATAGTTACTCATCTTTATTTTCCTACAATTGATGCAATCTATTCTATCAACCTATGACATTATAATCCTTCCAATAGTACTACCACAACTACAATTACTACAAAGATGGCTAGAGTAAGAGAACTATATTTTCTGGTTTTTCTTTCACCCTTCCCCTCCTCTTCCTTCGCTGCCTTTAAACTTGACATCTTAAAAACATTTTATATTAGCGGGAAAAGTCAGCTGTTAGGCCATGTTCTGAAATCGGCTCATCATCTGGAACCCTTCCACAGATGCAATTTCTCCCTGATGACCTTATTCTTTAAAAAAATAAAATTCTTTAAAAGCAATGTAGGAAACGATATGCAGATAGGAATGACGTGCAAGTCTTGAAACTGGAGAGAATAATATTGCCGTAAACTAAAATCCAAAATTAGATACTGCCAAGCTAAATTGTTAATTGCAGCATTCATTTGTGATGTAGAATTTAGACTGCATGGCTTAATATTAGAGCTGTTCGCAGGTTCACTTTTCAAGGGGAAAAGGTATTTCAAAGCTCATACACATACTACCTCTCTGAAACTCTTTAAAATAGCTTTGTCTGTTCCTGGGACTATCCGGCAACTGTAGAAGAGGTCTGTTGCAGCCTGTTGACTGCCAGCCCCTCCAGCTGCTAAACCAGGAGAGGGCATGAAAGGAGGGGCATGAAAGTGAGGGCCAGCATCAAAACAACCTAAGGTTCTGAGGGGGAAGAGAGAATGGAGCTGTCAGAGATAAATGGGTGTATGTGTGTATGGGTGTATCGGTGGAGGCCCTCTTTCCTCCCCGGAGATTCCTAGAGAGGCCCCATGGAGGCTACTACCCGCCTTTTCTGGCTCTGTTTCCTCCCAGGAGATTCCTAGAGAGGCCCCACAGAGGCTTCTCCCTATCTTTTCCAGTTACAGTTTTGGAGGCTCAGGTTTGTAAGTGGAAAATGGTTGTTGAGAAGAGGAAAAAATATCTTGAACACCCGGTTCTTATCTAGAAAGGTTTGTAAGTAGAGGCGTTCTTAGGTAGAGGCAGGGGTGGGCAGCAGGCAGGACAGAGTGGAACACAGTTCCACCAGCAGAAATTTATTTATTTATTTATTGGATTTGTATGCCGCCTCTCTCTGAGGACTCAGGGTGGCTCACAACATAAATGAAGCTGTGTGCCCAGCTCCAGCTGACCATCCCACCTTCCCATCCTCCTCCTCCTCCCCAGAAAGCGGTAGGGAGACCAGCACGGACAGGAATGGCAGGGGGCCCATTTCCTCCCCCCTATTTTCTCAACAGCTGATTGGCACCTGTCTGCCTAGCTACCCAGCCTGAGGCTGGGGGTGACCCAGGAAGGAGAGCGCGGGAAACGCGAAGCAAATTGTCACCCCAGAGACGTCATTGGTGAGGTTGTAAGTCAAGGACTTAACAGTTCACTTGAACAATGATGATTGTTCAAGCCACCCTCACCTGGTCACATGGCCGGCAAGCCACTCCTACCCAGTCCCATCAAGCCACACCCACAAAATAAGTCACACCCATAGTGTGGCAGTGAAAATTTTGGCTGCCCATTACTGAGTAGAGGTACCACTATATATGTATATGTATATGTATATGTATATTTCTGAATGCCATCACTCTATTAAACAAATAATTCCCTCAACACTGTCAGACTTTCTGCTAAATCTGCACTTCTATTCTACTAGTTTTTCTCATCATTCCTTTCACCCATTTCATCCTATGTTGACTGTATGATTGTAACTTGTTGCTTATATCCTAAGATTTTTATTAATATTGCTTCTTCCTTGCTTATTTGACCCCTATGACAATCATTAAGTGTTGTACCACATGATTCTTGACAAATGTATTTTTTATTTTATGTACATTGAGAGCATATGCACCAAGACAAATTCCTTGTGTGTCCAATCACACTTGGCCAATAAAAAATTCTATTCTATTCTATTCTATATGTATATGTATATGTATATGTATAGGTATACGTGTACGTATATGTATGTGTATATGTATATACGCAAACACACAAAAATGAATATTACCACTAGATTAGTGGTTTCAGATATTAATACTGTGAGAAAAACAACAACAACATTGTGCTCCAATCGGGAGCATTATGCTTTTCTCAGTCACAGAATATATTCAAGAAATTTAGCAGTTACTATTTCTTATTTTGCATAAATGTTAATGTGGTTTTAATATATATATATATTTATATATTCTCAGCCTCTTAGTGCATCAGATCAGATTGAAGTACCTCTATAGCAACACACACACACACACAACTTTTGACAGGTGCTATACTGACCATCTGAAGTTTGTCAGGTTTTGCCATCTAGAAAAGAATAATATTTTGAGAGGGAAAAACCTCATCCTGTTATATCGGTCTATAATAAATCATTGGCATTTCTGAATGATATAAAATGAAAGAAGTTGGATTTATAGACAGGCTTTTGAGCCTGGAAATTTAAAAAGGTTCAAAAATCGGCTAGAAGAAAAAGAAAAAACAAATTAAGTCATTGCTTTAAGAAAATTTAAGGCTCTGCATTTCCTTGCCATAATTTCTGCCATGAAGTGGATGAAACAAAACATTTGTGCTGATTGAGTTTTGACCATCCATGAAGGACTTGCAAGACCACGGAAACCAAGTGGAAAATAGAAAATTAAAAAGAAGTCACATTATGGTTTTATATTATAATAAAATACGAGGGTCACTGTATTCATATACCCTTAAACATAGTAATGGGCTGCTGCACCCATGGGGGGGGCAGTGGGGGTAGTTAGTTTATGCACTATTTATTGAATACTTAATAGTTTTTTATTGTCCTTCCTTCTCTAATACCTTAGTATGATTCTTAGTTACTTTTAAAATATGAAATAATTAAATAGTATGTTTTTACCCATAAATAATTTAATCATTTTAATCATTATCTAGAACTGAACTTATATAGCAATTAAAGGAAATTGAGCTACTTCCCTAATCTGTTATCCTACTGAACCTTGTGGGTTCAGTACAAAACCTTAAAATGTTACTGGGCTCCTCAACAAATAATGCTGTCTATCATTTGTCCTTTTTGTAGCTATTCAAATAATGTGACTTAATCAACTGAAAAAGAGTCCAAGCACCTATTTGAAAACTTATCTTGGTCGGCAAGCCACTCCCACCCAGTCACATGACACTTAAGCCACCCCCAGGCCACATGATTGTCAAGCTACTCCCACCTGGTCACATGTCTGGCAAGCCACTCCTCCCTGGTCACATGACCGTGAAGTCACACCCACAAAATAAGCCACGACCAAAGCATGGCAGTAAAAAAAATTGGCAGGCTATCACTGCTTAGACATTACAAAAATTGTATCTCTCCATACCCCCATTGAATGAATGAACACCTCAATTCATTGCTCCAAGCTGTCTCACATATTTATTATTCACACCAGTGAATAATAAATCATATTGAAAAGGAGAAATTGTGACTCTGGAAAGAGTTCAGAGAAGAGCAAGACAAATGATTGGAGGTTAAAACATACAAAGAATGGTTACAGGAACTGGATATGTTTAATGAAAAGAAGGACTAGGGATGACATGAAAGCACTGTTCCAATATTTGGAAGGCTCCTAAAGAGATATATATTTGCCTTGCCTTTTGGTGTTTTGGAACGTTCTATGTTCTTTATTTTAAAATAGAATCCTTATACCACACTTAAAATAATAATAATTATGTTACAATGATACTGAGTTACAATGATACCGAGTCTGCGGAGAGGGGCGGCATACAAATCCAATAAATATATAAAAATAAATAAATAGACTGTGGAGTGTAAGTACGCATAGTTCCTTTTTGTCTGTACAAAAGTGATTTTTCCCCCAAAAAAATTGAGGTTGCTTTCAACAACAGGATTGCAATATTGTATTATATATTTCTGACTATATTCCTATATACCTCGCATCCTGGACACAAACTGTTTCAACTCCTACCCTCAAAACGTCTCTACAGAGCACTGCACACCCAAGACAACTGGACACAAGAACAGTTCTTCCCGAACGCCATCACTCTGTTAAACAAATAATTCCCTCAACACTGTCAGACTTTTTACTAAATCTACACTTCTATTTCTACTAGTTTTTTCTCATCATTCCTATGATCCTTTCCCTCCCACTTAGGACTGTATGACTGTAACTTGTTGCTCGTATCCTAAGATTTTTATTAATATTGATTGTTTCTTCATTGCTTATTTGACTCCTATGACAATCATTAAGTGTTGTACCACATGATTCTTGACAAATGTATTTTTTATTTTATGTACGCTGAGAGCACATGCACCAAGACAAATTCCTTGTGTGTTCAATCACACTTGGCCAATAAAATTCTATTCTATTCTATTCTATATGCACTTGTTGCATATTATATCTTTCAGCTGATATTTGGAATAAATGTCTTTAAATTGTGCCATTGGAAAAGATTTGAAAAACAGGCTAATTTTCTTAAACAGGTACCGATTTAACAGAAATTACATTTTAAGGGAGATACAAATGCATAAGAGGCTAATAATATTTGAGAAAGCTGCTTAAGTGTGCTTTTGTTACCCGGACAATGTGCAGTCCTCCTTCGAGCCTGGCAAGCAGCTCACCATTCTAATTTCAGTAATTTATTTGCACTTACCAAGTAAAACTCATTGTGCTAACCTAATAAAGCACATTGCATTTTAGCAATAATTGACTCAAACGATGCTCTATTTTCTTGATTGTGACAAATTTCTCAACATGTCCTTCAGATAAAAAGGTATCTTATTGTCACTTTGAAGGCCAATTCTTTATAGCTGGAACATTTCTTTCTCTTTCTCTCTCTCTCTCTCAATCTCTCTCTTTCTCTCTCTCTCAATTTTATTCCCCATTTTGGTTTAAAATGTGCTCTTGTTTATATTACTAACCTCTATTGACTGGATTCACTTTGCAGAGAGAAAATTGGCTGTAATTGTCAGAAGGTAAACTGTATTTATGTTGTTGTTTTTCTGCATCTCTCCCTTGTGCAGAAGCGCCGTTTTCACTTATCTGACTAATGTCATCATTGTTCCAGCCTATGTGTCTCTCTGCATGTGCTGAAAATAGAAAAGACATGATACACGTACAACTCTGTGTCAGATTAGTGGGATAGTAATTGTTTTTCCTGTTTGTTTCTCTCCAGGTTGCTTCTTTCTCTTTTTCAATAACAGTGATAAAGAAATATGGAAGTTTTGGTCCTAGTATAATTCAGAGGACATTTGGAAAGCTCCAAAGCTTTCTCTAGCCAAGTCTTCAGGAGATCTGCCAAGAGGACATTTATATTCAATGAAGTCTACATGGAAGCCAATGTAAGGTTTGTAAAAACTGAAGTGATAGCCAAATCTGGCCCTAGATTCTTTTCTGGTCTCTCGAGTCAAAAAGAGGGCACTGAAAATATTTACTGACCCCTCACTTCCTGGACACAAACCGTTTCAACTCCTACCCTCAAAACATCACTACAGAGCACTACACACCAAGACAACTAGACACAAGAACAGTTTTTTTTCCTGGACGCCATCACTCTACTAAACAAATAATTCCCTCAACAATGTCAAACCTTTTACTAAGTCTGCACTTCTATTTCTACTAGGGTTTTTCCCATCATTCCTATCACCCTTTTCCTCCCACTTAGAACTGTATGACTGTAACTTGTTGCTTGTATCCTAAGATTTTTATTAATACTGATTGTTTCTTCATTGCTTCTTTGACCCCTATGACAATCATTAAGTGTTGTACTGCATGATTCTTGACAGTCCCGATACCACATGATTCTTGACAGTCCCGATGCCATGTAGGGCTTTATAGATCATTACCAACACTTTGAATTATGACTAGAAACTGATCGGCAGCCAGTGCAGGCCGTGAAGTGTTGACGAGACGTGGGTGAATCTAGGAAGCCCCACAATTGCTCTCATGGCCGCGTTCTGCACGATCTGAAGTTTCCGAACACTCTTCAAAGGTAGCCCCATGTAGAGAGCGTTGCAGTAGTCGAACCTCGAGGTGATGAGGGCATGAGTGACTGCGAGCAGAGACTCCCTGCCCAAATAGGGCCGCAACTGGTACTCCAGGTGAACCTGGGCAAACGCCCTCCTCGCCACAGCTGAAAGATGGTGCTCTAATGTTAGCTGCGGACCCTCTCTGAGGGGGTCAATAATTCTGCCCCCCCTAGGGTAATGGACGGACTTGGAGATGGAGGCAAAACACAGAGCCACTCTGTCTTGTCAGGGTTGAGTTTGAGCCTGTTGACCCCCATCCAGGCCCTAACAGCCTCCAGGCACCAACACATCACTTCCACTGCTTCGCTGACTGGACATTGCGTGGAGATGTATAACTGGGTATCATCTAAATACTGATGATACCTCACCCCATGCCCTTGGATGATCCCACCCAGCGGTTTCATGTAGATATTGAATAGCAGGGGGGAGCGGGCCATCCCCTGAGGCACCCCACAAATGAGAGACCTAGAGATCGACCTCTGACCCCCCACTAACACCGACTGCGACCGACCAAAGAGGTAGGAAGAAAAACACTGAAGATCAGTGCCTCCCACTACCAGCCCCTCCAGCCGGCGCAGAAGGATACCATGGTCGATGGTATCAAAAGCCACTGAGAGGTCAAGAAGCACCAGGACAGAGGGTAAACCCCTGGGCCCGCCAAAGATCATCCATTCGAGATCACATCACCAGTGGGTCACTAATGGTTTGGGCAATCTGGTCCGAACTGGGAGGAACAATCCCCTGGTTGAACCCCTCTTTTTTGGGACAAACCCTCAAATATTGGAACACTGCTATCCTGTCACCACAGTCATTCTTTTCTTTATGCTAGTCATACCCAATTCTTGCAACCAGTCTTGATATATTTTTGTCTTCAGGCCCATAATCCAGTAATGGGTTGCTGCCCCCAACGGGGGATAGTAAATTTATGCACTTATTGAACAGTGAATATTGTTTTTTATTGTTCTTCCTTCCCTAGCACCTTATTCATTTGTTTGTTTGTTTGTTTTTTTGTTTATTTATTTATTTGTTTGTTTATTTATTTATTTACTTATTTACTTACTTACTTACTTACTTACTTACTTACTTACTTACTTACTTACTTACTTACTTACTTACTTACTTACTTACTTATTTATTTATGCTGCCCTTCTCCTTAGACTCAGGGTGGCTTACAACATGTTAGCAATAGCACTTTTTAACAGAGCCAGCATATTGTCCCCACAAACCGGGTCCTCATTTTACCCACCTCGGAAGGATGGAAGGCTGAGTCAACCTTGAGCTGGTGATGAGATTTGAACCGCTGACCTTCAAATCTACAGTCAGCTTCATACCTTAGTATGATCCTTAATTGCTTGTAAAATAGGAAATAATTAAATAGTATGTTTTTACCCATAAACTCTTTTAATCATTATCTAGAAACCAAACTTTTATAGCAATTAAAGAAAATTGAGCTACTTTC
The DNA here is from genome assembly GCF_031021105.1 of Erythrolamprus reginae. Lineage (NCBI taxonomy): Eukaryota > Metazoa > Chordata > Lepidosauria > Squamata > Dipsadidae > Erythrolamprus > Erythrolamprus reginae. The sequence goes on along the minus strand of NC_091956.1, from coordinate 20,280,195 downwards.
CTTATCTGTTATCATGCTGAACCTTTTGGATTCAGTACAAAACCTTAAAATGTTACTGTGCTCCTCCATAAATAATGCTGTCTATCATTTGTCCTTTTTGTGGCTCTTCAAATAATGTGACTTAACTGAAAAACAGATCAAGCACCTATTTGAAAACTTATCTTGGTCGGTAAGCCACTCCCACCCAGTCACATGACCTTTAAGCCACCCCAATCAGATGATTGTCAAGCCACTCCCATCTAGTCACATGGCTGGCAAGCCACTCTTACCCGGTCACATGGCCAGCAAGCTAGACCCACAAAATAAGCCATGCCCACAGTGTGGCAGTAAAAATTTTGGCAGCCCATCACTGACTCATCTTTGTTAAATCTTCTCTGCAAGTCTTTCGAAAGTCTCAACATCGTTTTTATAGTTTCGTGACCAAAACTGGATGCAGTATTCCAGAGGAGGTTTTATGAAGGTTTTATAAAGTAGGGCAAATACTTCCCATGGCAGAAATCCAACCACTGAACTTACACCCACATTTATCGATAGAACTTTAGCCAGCTGGGATACATGGGCAATATATCAGCGAAGGCCTTAGGCTGATAAATCATACCCAATACTATGTTTGCAGGCAGTTCTTCATCCAGCTGAACATGGGACTGCAGACATAGAAATATGTAACCAGACATGGACACCTGCTTTCCTCTTCATTATTGACATGTTTTGATTTACACTTTTTCAACGGATAATGAAAATAAGACAGTTGGACCTGCCCAGCCTATCAAAAGAGGCAGCCAGAAAACCTATTCTCAGGATAAATTTATTTTCCAAATTATGGCGATCAATCTGTTCGATTGATCAATCTGCCTTGTGAGGTGGGTAGAAGCAGCTCTCTTGCCACATTTTCAGAAATACACCTGCACATGGCAATGATGCCATTGTGGGAATCATGGTGGGGAGACTGCGCATATGCTTCTTTGCTCTTTGTTTGATTTCTTTATTGCACGCATCCTTTTCCAACTAAGTGACACCTTGTGTTGCCAAAATAAGCATGTTAACTTTTGTTTCTTTTAGCACACGTAGATTCCCTATTTTAGGTGCCTAGAACAGGTGGGTTCTGGTTTTCTTCGCTGCCAGTTTGCTCCCTTACTCGCCGCATAGGTGCACATTCACAGTGCTAAAAAAACAGCTTCTGAGCATGTGCTGAAGCAAAAAACAAGATGGCTCTGCTTAAGCCCACTGCAACAACATCGCTGTTGTGGTTGGCTCTGGCCCAGCTCCTGCCCCAGGGAATGGGGAGGTGGATGCAGGGGAAACTTCAACATGTCACAGGCCTGTGTTATTGCCGACAGAATCAGTTCAGAGTTTAGTTTCCTCGGACGAAGAAGAAGGTGGGAGTGACTCGGCAGAGGAGGACTTGGCACACAGCCAAGGCAGTCAATCTTCCTTATCTTCTATAGCTTCAGATGATGACATTTTGGACCCACGCAAGTGGAGAATTATGCGTAGAAGAGACCAAGTAAGAACATATTACAGGAAATAAGTGAGGCCACCTGTGTTTGGGTGGGGCTCCAGTAATTAGGGCTGCTGCTATAAATAGCAGCATGTGGGTTTGGCCATTGTGGAAGAATATCTGTTGCAGTTTCATCAGGAATCTTGTGCGCTGGACTTTGTTGCTTTTTCACGCCTTTGAAACCAAAGCAGAGCAACGTTTGTGTGTGTCTCCCTTCGTTGGAAGAAGAAGAGGTGTGAAGTTTCTCCACAGCTGCTGGCTAAGTACTTAATGACTGCTTAAGGGACATTGTACAGACTACCGGGTTGTTTTGGGAAGAGTGCTCTTTGCAATACAAAAAGAGAGCTTAGTTTATTTTGACTTTTGTGATAAAGACCATTGTTTTGAATTTTCAAATGTGTGTGTGTCTGAAATTTGTATCCTTGAATTTTTGGGAGGCTCCTATCAGAGAGCCCGGCAGAATAATCGCCAAAAAGGCTTCAAGAATAGTTAAACTAATCCTATGTAGCTTCTATTCCGGTAATTTCACACTACTATTCAGAGCATACAAAACTTTCACCAGACCAATCCTTGAATATAGCTCTTCTGTCTGGAACCTAAACTGCATTTTGGACATAAACACTCTAGAAAATGTCCAGAGATACTTTACAAAAGAGCCCTCCCCTCCTCAGCACGCAACAGACTACCTTATGCAACTAGACTTAAAATCCTAGGTTTAGAAAGCTTAGAACTACCTCACTTTAAACACGACCTAAGCATAGCCCATAAAATCATCTGCTACAACGTCCTTCCTGTCAATGACTACTTCAGCTTCAACCACAACAACACATGAGCCACAACAGATACAAACTTAAAGTAAACCGCACCAAACTTGACTGTAGGAAATACGACTTTAGTAACCGAGTAGTTGTTGCATGGAACTCACTACCTGACTCTGCAGTATCATCACCTAACCCCCAAAACTTTACCCTTAGACTAGCCTCTGTTGACCTCACCTGATTCTTAAGAGGTCAGTAAGGGGTGTGCATAAGTGCACCAGTGTGCCTTCCATGACAAACTTCTTCTGAAGCTCAAATCCTACGGCATCTCTGGACTACTACACAATTGGTTAACAGCATTCCTATCTAACAGACAGCAAGTGGTCAAAATAGGAAGTGCCACTTCTCTTCCTGCTCCTGTAAACAGTGGTCTCCCTCAAGGTAGTGTTTTAGGACCCACACTATTCATACTATACATAAATGATCTTTGTGATTGCGTTCTCTTTGCAGATGATGTCAAACTATTTAATGCTATCGACAATGCTGCTACCATTCAAAAAGACCTTGACCATCTAGCAGAATGGTCTAAAACCTGGCAACTTCAAATCTCCACCACTAAATGCTCTGTCTTACACATTGGTAAAAAGAATCAAAATATTAAATATAAACTTGGAGGAACTGAACTTATTGATAACTCTCAATCTGTCAAAGACCTTGGAGTACTCATATCCATTGACCTAAGTCCTAGAGCCCACTGCAACAACATTGCCAAAAAGGCTTTAAGAGCTGTTAACCTAATCCTTCGCAGTTTCTTCTCTGGTAATTTTGAATTTCTAACAAGAACTTACAAAACATTTGTCAGACCAATCCTAGAATATAACTTGCCTGTATGGAACCCACATTGCATATCTGACATCAACACAATTAAGAGAGTCCAGAAATATTTCACAAGAAGAGTCCTTGATTCCTCTTTTCACAACAAAATACCTTACTCCGCCAGACTTGAAATTCTTGGTTTAGACAACTTACAACTCCGTCGTCTCCATTCCAACTTAATTATAGTTCATAAAATCATATACCAAAATGTCCTACATGTAAACGACTACTTCACCTTCAACTGCAACAACACACAAGCATGAAATCGATTTAAACTGAATGTCAACCGCTCCAAACTTGACTGCAAAAAATACGACTTCAGCAACAGAGTAATCAACGCCTGGAATGCACTACCTGATTCTGTGGTTTCTACTCCTAACCCCAAAACCTTTAACCTTAGACTATCTACAATTGACCTCTCCCCCTTTCTAAGAGGTCTGTAAGGGGCGTGCATAAGCGGACCACTGTGCCTACCATCCCTGTCCTATTGTCTTCTTTTGTTACTTTTTATCATTACTTATCTAATGTTTTATTTGTACAAATTATCACCCTATAATTGTTTTACAAAATAAATAAATAAAATAAAATAAACATGTGATAAAAAGAGCCCGGTATTTGCTGACCTTTCCAACATTTGAAGAGCCTCGGTAATGCAATGGTTAGAGTGCAGTACTGCAAGCTACTTCTGCTGATCACTGGCTGCCAGCAATTTGGCAGATCGAATCTCAGTAGGCTCAAGACTGACTCAATCTTCCATCCTTCCAAGGTTGGTAAAATGAGGACCCAGATTGTTGGGGGCAATATGCTGACTCTCTGTAAACTGCTTAGAGAGGGCTGTAAAGCACTGTGGAGCGGTATATAAATCTAAATGCTAATGCTATTTCATAGATTTATCTTAAAATATTTTAGCTATCCTTTCCGGTGATATTTGACATATATAAAACATTTTATACATATTTTCTTTATATGCTGTTGCCAATGTTGTCAGTTTAGAGTTTCTTTCCCAGATCTGTTGCCATTTATTCAATTCTATAGTGTGTCCAAAATTCCTTGCCCATTTAATCATTGTTTCTTTCAAGTGTTCTTGCTCTAAGTCAGTATAGTCAATTTTTATCTGGAAGAAGTGGCCAGCTAATTCAGTTCTGATTTAAATTGAGGTGTATCAAGATGCAACAACCCAATTTTCCAAGATGATAATAGTGTAATGGTTTAAATCTTTCCGATAAGCTTATAAACCAAATAAGTTGGACAGTCCATTTATCTGGATTGAGGCATTGCCTGGAGGCATAGCAGAGGAATATGTGGAATAAGATGCTAAAACTGGTTGAGTTTCAAAAATAGATTTTGGGAGGGGGGAGGGAAGGGAAGGGAAGGAGGGAGGGGGAGAGAGAGGGAGGAGAAGAGATATAAAAGAAGATGGGGAGGGGGGAAAGAAAGAAGGCAGGAAGGGAAGGGAAGGGAAGGCAGGAAGGAAGGAAGGAAGGGGAAAGAAAGAAAGAAAGAAAGAAAGAAAGAAGGCAAGGCAAGGCAAGGCAAGGCAAGGCAAGGCAAGGCAAGGCAAGGCAAGGCAAGGCAAGGCAAGGCAAGGCAAGGCAAGGCAAGGCAAGGTTGAAAGAAAGTCAGAGAACTTCTTTCCCAGATCATATATAAATGCATTTACTCGTAATAACTTTATTTTGGTTCGTAAAAATAATCTGTAATAGAATGAATCCCATTTAGATGTAAACTCCCAGAACAAAAAAAATGTCATTTGATAAAACTATTATAATATTTTTTATTCATTCGTTCAATGTTTTTTTCCTCAATGAAGCAATGCACAGATAAGATGCTTACAAAAGGAATTTACTGTTAAAAGTAAACTGTTGCAGTAAATCTTCTTTAGGCAAATGTCCTTCACCCCGATTGTGTTTGAAAGTATTTTTCTAACACATTGAAATACTATTTTTTCCTAACTTTTCAGATGTCTTACATACACACGCACAAACATTTTGCTAGCACAAACCTTCATTCTAAGCATTTCTTAAAAGAGGGGTGGGGACCCCTCTGCATGACTGATTTGATTGCTTGTGGGAAGAGGCAATGGAGATCTTACAACTGTATTGTGCCATAAACAGAATAATTTAGATTTCAATTGTTATATTCTACATGTCACAATTTCTATTTTATTCTTGAAACCACAATGTCTTCCCTTATAGCAATATACTAATAAAACTCTCATTCCAGTAACCTTTAAGTGGATGGAATGGTGCATTATAGGAAGACCATATTTTGAACAAGGTATCTCAAATGATCATGCATATACAATGAACCCCAAATCTAGGATCCATGAATTGGTTTGTTTGTTTGTTTGTTTGTTTGTTCGTTCGTTCGTTCATTCATTCCTCCATCCTTCCATCCATCCATCCACCCACCCACCTATCCAGTCATTCATTCATTCATTCATTCATTCATTCATTCATCATTCATTCATTCATTCATTCATTCATTCATTCATTCATTCATTCATTCATTTGACTTTTATGCCGCCCTTCTTGAAGCGACTCAGGGTCGTGCACAACATTGTAAATGCAGACAATATATGTGAAGAAATCTAATTATTTTTAAAGGAATTATACAAAATTAATTAAAAATTCTAAAAACACCATGCACAGTCATCTACATTCATCTAATTCAATCATACACAACATCGGCTGGAGATAATCTGGTCGCTCACGGCCCCCATGCTCGCCAGCAGGAGGGAGGGGATGGTATGTATCTCCAGAGGGAGTTCGTTCCTAGGTCCGGGGCCAGCACAGAGAAGGGAGGGGGAGGAGGAGGAGGAGGAGGAGGAGGAGAAGAAGAAGAAGAAGAAGAAGAAGAAGAAGAAGAAGAAGAAGAAGAAGAAGAAGAAGGGAAGCAGACAAACAGGAAGGCAAACATAATTTAAACTGCTATCTTAACCAATCTTTTAAATACAACACTTGTGATTCAGCCTGAGGCTCCTCAGGGACTGGCTGGAGATCTGCCGGATCCATGCCCAGAGGAGGAGGACAGTGAACAGGAGGGGGAGGACCAGGCAGACGGGGGAGAGGAACGTCAGGAAGAGGAGGAGGGAGAGCAGCTTCAGACCCCCGGGGGGGATCTCCCCAGCTAGTAGACTGGATTCATTGGATGAAGACGCACAGGCTATAATAGACATGAGGCAGCGACGTGCAGCTCAAAGAAGGGACCAATTAGAAAGGTATTTCCATCCCTGAATTGGCAACAGCTGGGTTTGGGTGTGGTTCTCCTCAGCAGGGTTGAAAAGGCAGGCCCGCCCTTACAGTCTTGTAGAGAGTTATCAACTGGGAGTCCTGTGACCTTGCTTCGATTCTTGGCGTCTCTGATCTTGGCTTGTGGCCTAGAAGTCTGGAAGACTTGGGGGAGGTGTGGGGTTTATTATCTCCAGCGTTGTTTTTGCCAGCAAGAATCCTGTTTTATTGCCTGGCCTTCGTGAAACCTCTGTGAAGCTTCATAGTGTTCCTGTCTGTAAGAACAGTTTTTGTTACCTGTGTTTGCTTTCAATTATATAAACTGCCTTTGCTTTTTACCAGTGTGTCTGGATACTCTTTTTGGTTGGTGTTGGTGTCTGGGGGGACCCAGACAGAACAAACACAAGGTAGCAGTTGAGAGTATGCATTGCGGAAGAGAAAGCGTGCTTTGGCAAAATCAGCACCTCTCCCAAGAATAGAAAACAACTGATATTAAATGCATACTTTGAGATTATGTGAAACTCTTGCACACCTCTTCCCCAAAGTGCTTCTTTTTAACTACATTGAGCTCTGTCCACAATTCCCAGAACTATCTCGAGAGATCAAAGATCCACAGCCTGCTTTATCATTCAAGCAGTTGCCCATTGCTAGTTTAGCAGTTGTGTTGCCTATTTATGCTTCTTCCTTCTATCTCACCATCATTTTAGAAGGGGAAGAGGAGAAAGAGGAGGAAGAGGAAGAGGAACAGGAGGAGGAAGAGGAGGAAGAGGAGGAGGAGGAGGAGGAGGAATGGTTCTAAGTGCATCAATCTGCATTGCAAAGCAACAAAAATCAGGGCTGCAGATGAATCCAGACTCAGCATTATTTCCACTAATGATGTCTGAGCAACTATATTCAGTAATATAGCTGAAGCTGAGTGGGTCTGATATTCCATCATTAAGTTGTATCTTCAGAATATTATTTTAATATTTAATCAGCCTCTTTGCATCTTCTGCAGAGTTGAGAAATTAGTGCTTTCCAAAGCAGTAGCAGCGATGTTTGTTCATATTGCTTCCTAAGCTAATCTTTGTTTTTGGATAAGGCATCTTTTAAAAATGAAAAGGCAGATTGTGAGCATTTGATGTGATTCCTTACCGGAGTCTTATAAACAAAAAATACTTCCTTGCTGCTAATTGTTCTTCTCCTGTCTTCCATGTTCAGGTTAACTATTTAATTCCTAAGTAACACAAAATATTGTGGCATCATTTGGTGGGCAGTGTTTTATCACACCAAAATTAGAGCGAATGTAGTTTGCAACTATAAGTTTCTGTAGGAAACAAGGAGTTTTGGATTGAGGAACAATTCATTTCCTAAAGCATTGCTGGGAAAGTCCAAGACACTCCAAGAAGAGGTATCAAATGGGGAATTAGCCTTGAATCCTTACATAGTCATAAGAGGCATAAAAGCCTGATGCTGCTATCTAAATTCCATGGAATCTTCTCTGGTTGTTCCCAACATTCAGTCAAGGCAGATTCCTGTAAGAGAACAAAATAGCTTGAAATAAATCTATACTAGTCTCCTTTTCATTATCAGCAAAAATATGTTACACACACACACACACACACACACACACACACACACACACACACATGTGACATATTTTTTGCTGATAAGTGAAAAAGAAGGGAGATTTGAAAGAAAAATAGATGGATAGTAGATAGATAGATAGATAGATAGATAATTAGATTTGTATGCCGCCCCTCTCCGTAGACTCAGGGATAGGCTATAGATAGATAGATTTGTTTTCGTAGATTTTCACGGGTACAGGTATGACGGTCTTGGTATATTCGGGTTTCTTCCCGTGTAGGATTTGGAAATTTCTGGCGACGTTTCGACGAGGTCCCACTCGTCATCTTCAGGCTGGTGTTTCTGTCCTTGTTCTAAGGCGAACACTGCAAGACCTGAGCTGCCACCAGTATTTATAGAAGGAAGGCAGCTCAGGTCTCGCAGTGTTCGCCTTAGGACAAGGACAGAAACATCAGCCTGAAGATTATGAATAAATTAACTGCCTTGAAATTGTCCTGGGTCGGGCCTAGAGGCAAATCACATTCACCATCATCAGGCTGAAGTTTTAAGCTTCGTGTTGCTGCAAAATATTACACAGGGCAAAACCCGAACTCAGAACAATCTACATACATATACCCGTGAAAATCTACGAAAACAAATATATATATATATATAATTTTCAAATTCAGCAAAAACATGTGACATATATATATATAATATTACATGGGGAAAAACCTGAACTCAAAACAATCTACATAGATATAGATATAGATCAATATGTAGCCATGTAGACATGTAGATATGTAGATATTCAGATATGAAGATATGCAGATAAGTAGATATGTAGAAATGTAGATAGACAGAAACCAGCTCCCTGCCCCCAGCAGATATTTATATTCAATGCCCATTGAGAAGGACTGGGCCATCCTATCTAAAAGACAAAAGACCATCAGCTCCAGGGTGATGATATTAAGACATGAGTCTCCAGGATTAACACATCTAGCAGCAGAGCTCACCACACGGCACAATCAGCTGGGGACATTGCATCATGGGGTAAACTTCAACCAAACCTGGGACTCAAGACAACTTATAAAGTTAGCTATGACCCCTACAACAATCAATAGAGTACACATTCTTGCACAGGAACAAGAAGTTCCAGTGCAAAGCCTAAGAGAAGATGTGCATGAATGTATGTGTGTGTGTGTACATACATAATGTATGTATGTATGTATGTATGTGTGTGTGTATGTGTATATATATATATATATATATATATATATATATATATACGAAAACAAATATATATGTATGTATGTATGTATGTATGTATGTATGTATGTATGTATGTATGTATGTAGATTGTTCTGAGTTCGGGTTTTGCCCTGTGTAATATTTTGCATGTCTATGCGACGTTTCGGTGAAATCACATTCACCATCATCAGGCTGAAGTTCCAAGCTTTGTTTTTACAACAGCATGAAGCTTGGAACTTCAGCCTGATGATGGTGAATGTGATTTCACCGAAACGTTGCATAGACATGCAAAATATTACACAGGGCGAAACCCGAACTCAGAACAATCTACATACATATACCCGTGAAAATTTACGAAAACATATATGTGTGTGTGTGTATGTATATATATATATATATATATATATATATATATATATATATATATATATATAATATGTAGATATATGTAGATTGTATGAATGTATGTATGTGTATATGATACAGAGCTGAAGGGATTGGATACTGTAGCCTGGAGGTTAATTCTCTGCCTTACAAGGCAAAGGCTGCAAGTTCAAGTCCCAGAGAGGATATGGCTAGCTGATGAGGCCAGAATAAGGCCAAAATACATCTATCCTAGTCTCCCTTTTTTTCTGAGTTTGGTTTTTTTCCCCATGTAATATTTTGAATGTCTTTGCAACGTTTCAGCAAAATCATATTCACCATCACCAGGCTGTAGTTATTGGCTTCGTGCTGCTTTGAGTATGGTTTGAGTATATGGTTTGAGTATACTCAAAGCAGCACAAAGCCAATAACTTCAGCCTCATGATGGCGAATGTGATTTTGCCAAAATGTCGCAAAGACACTCAAAACGGGGGGGGGGGGGGATCCGAACACATATACATATACCTGTATGTATCTTTTATGTACACTGAGAGCATATGCATCAAGACAAATTCCTTGTGTGTCCAATCACAGTTGGCCAATAAAGAATTCTATCCTATCCTATTCTATTCTATTCTGTTTTTTTCTATTCTATTCTATTCTATTCTATTCTATTCTATTCTATGAATGCCTTTTTAAATATTTCTCAAAATATTTCATTCTTCTAGCAGAGGTGGCTTCCCCCAAGAGGATCTGGCAATTGTACCTCTGAAGGTAATCCGTCAATTGATTGGAATTTGGAGTTTTGGAGAGATTTCAGGAAAAGATAAAATAATGCGTTTTGGTTTTTTGGGTAGCTTTGTTATTGCTATTTTGTGAGTTTAATGCTTATTGTAAATTGTCACATTTTATTATGTTTTTATAACCCATTATGTTAGCTGCTGGGAGTTTCCAGCGAGATTACAGCAATATAGAGAATTGGCTCATAAATAAGTCAGCACATGGACAGCAGCTTCATGCTCCGAAGTGCAATTCAGGAAGTTTACGACCATTGAAGAGTAACATAAAGTACCTACTGCCCATTTGTTTCACTGTATAATACGGGATAGAATTCGGGAGAAATCAATCCAGAATAGAACGATAAAGTACTACAGTGGTACCTCTACCTAAGAACGCCTCTACTTACAAACATTTTTAGATAAGAACCAGGTGTTCAAGATTTTTTTGCCTCTTCTCAAGAATCATTTTCCACTTACAAACTCGAGCCTCCAAAACTGTAACCGGAAAAGGAAGGGAGAAGCCTCCGTGGGTCCTCTCTGGGAATCTCCTGGAAGGAAACAGGGCTGAAAAAGGTGGGGAGAAGCCTCCATGGGGCCTCTCTAGGAATCTCCTGGGAGGAATCAGGGCCTCCACCCTCCCTATGGTTTCCCAAATCGCATGCATTATTTGCTTTTACATTGATTTCTATGGGAAACTTCTTACAAACTTTTCTACTTAAGTACCTGGTCACAGAATGAATTAAGTTCATAAGTAGAGGTACCACTGTACTTCCCTTCCCTTGTCAGAGAAATTAGAATTGTAGAAGCAGGAGGTTGGAAGCAGGAGTAAAATGCTCCCGGTTCGCTTGTGCCTGTTGGTTCTCAGATAGCCGGTCATGAAAACAGTGCGAGGCTCCATCCACTGCCTGGAAACTGCTGTTTGGATTATTTTACCCTCTACGCATGGTGTTTTCTGAGTGTGTAGGCCGAGCCTTGTGTTGCCTTTGTGACTGGCTCTCCAACGACCAACAGGCAAGAGCGAACCGGGAACATTTCATCCATGGCTGGAAGAGATTATATAGAACCATAGAAGATTGACATCAGAAAAAGACCTCATGGTCTATCTAGTCTGCCCTTATATTATTTCCTGTATTTTTTCTTAGGATGGCTATGTGTGTATCCCAGGCATGTTTAATATTCAGTGACTGTGGATTTACCAACCACGTCTGCTGGAAGTTTGTTCCATGCATCTACTACTCTTTCAGTCAAACAATATTTCCTCACGTTGCTTCTGATCTTTCTCCCAACTATCCTCAGATTAATAATAATAATAATAATAATAATAATAATAATAATAATAATAATAATTTATTAGATTTGTATGCCGTCCCTCTCTGCAGACTCAAGGCGGCTCACAACAATAATATACAGTATACAATAAACAAATCTAATATTTAAAAGAAGAAGAAATATCTAAAAGCCCATTATATAAAAACCATACAACACAAGGATACCATACATAAAACTATATAAGCCTGGGGGAAATGTCTCAATTCCCCCATGCCTGGCGGTATAGGTGGGTCTTAAGCAATTTACGAAAGACAAGGAGGGTGGGGGCAGTTCTGATCTCTGGAGGGAGTTGATTCCAGAGGGCCGGGGCTGCCACAGAGAAGGATCTTCCCCTGGGGCCCACCAGACGACATTGTTTAGTCGATGGGACCCAGAGAAGGCCAACTGTTTGAGACCTTATCGGCTGCTGGGATTCGTGTGGCAGAAGACTGTCTCGGAGGTATTCTGGTCCGATGCCATGTAGGGCTTTATAGGTCATTACCAACACTTTGAATTGAGACCAGAAACTGATTGGCAGCCAGTGCAGACCATGGAGTGTTGGAGAAATGTGGGCGAACTTAGCTAAGCCCACAATAGCTCTCGCAGCTGCATTCTGCATGATCTGAAGTTTCTGAACACTTTTCAGAGGTAGCCCCATGTAGAGAGCATTGCAGTAGTCAAACCTCGAGATGATGAGGGCATGAGCGACTGTGCCCCTTTGTTCTTGTGTTCACTTTCCTATTAAAAACACTTCCCTCCTGAACTTTATTTAACCCTTTAACATAGTTTTGATTGTGTGTCCCCCTTTCCCTTCTGTCCTCCAGACTATTTATTTATTTATTTTTATTTATTTATTTATTGGATTTGTACGACGCCCCTCTCTGAGGACTTGAAGATTGAGTTCGTGAAGTCTTTCATGAGAAATTTTATTCCACCATTTTTGTAGCCCATCTTTGGACCCTTTCAATTTTATCAATATCTTTTTGTAGGTGAGGTCTCCAGAACTGGACACAGTATTCCGAAGGTGGTCTCACCAGTGCTCTATACAGCGGGCTCACAATCTCCCTCTTCCTGCTTGTTATACCTCTAGCTATTCATTGTCATCTATGATTGTAGACGTCTTCTACGCCAACCCAAGTCGTGGGAAAGCATTCTTCCAGCATTCCAAACAAACAAACAAACAAATCCTCCAAACTGATTTAACTGTTGTTCATAAGATCATACACCATAATGTCCTTCCTGTTAGTGACTACTTCACTTCTGACAACAACAACACAAGAGCACATAATAGACACAAACTAAATGTAAATCATTCCAAACGTGACTGAAGAAAATATGACTTCAACAACAGAGTGATCAATGCCTGGAACTCACTACCTGACTCTGTTGTTCCTTCACCTAATCCCAAAATCATCAACCTTAAATAAATTTATCTATCTATCTATCTATCTATCTATCTATCTATCTATCTATCTATCTATCTATCTATCTATCTATCTATCTATCTATCTATCTATTGGATTTGTATGCCGCCCCTCTCCGGAGACTCGGGGCGGCTAACAGCGACAATAAAATACAATAGTAATTTGGTATTAGAAATGATTAAAAATCTATTAATATAAAAACCAAACATACATACATACATACCATGCATAGAATTGTAAAGGCCTAGGGGGAAAGAGGATCTCAATTCCCCCATGCCTGGCGGCAGAGGTTGGTTTTAAGTTGTTTACGAAAGGCAAAGAGGATGGGGGCAGTTCTAATCTCTGGGGGGAGTTGGCTTAATTATTACTTAATAAATTATCTACACTTCACCTCTCCCCTTTTCTAAGAGGTCTGTAAGGGGTGTGCATAAGCACACTATTGTGGCTACCGTCTCTGTCCTTCTCTCCTATTATCCTCTTTTATCACTTCTTTATACTTTGTTATGTTAATACAAACTATAACTCTATACCTGTTTGACAAATACAGTAGATAGATAGATAGATAGATAGATAGATAGATAGATAGATAGATAGAAAAATTAGATAGATAGATAGATAGATAGATAGATAGATAGATAGATAGATAGAAAGATTAGATAGATAGATAGATAGATAGATAGATAGATAGATAATAGATAGATAGATAGATAGATAGATAGATAGATAGATAGATAGATAGATAGATAGATAGATAGAAAAATTAGATAGATAGATAGATAGATAGATAGATAGATAGATAGATAGAAAAATTAGATAGATAGATAGATAGATAGATAGATAGAAAGATTAGATAGATAGATAGATAGATAGATAGATAGATGATAGATAGATAGATAGATAGATAGATAGATGATAGATAGATAGATAGATAGATAGATAGATAGATAGATAGATAGATAGATAGATAGATGCTAAGATAGATTTATCTTCCTAAGCATTCTTAGGAATTACAGCCTCTTCTGTGCCTTCTTTACAATCATGTTAATATTTATAGTCAATGAGAGGTCCTCTGAGATATAAATACCCAATTTGCATGGTTAGAGACAAGAAATAGAAATTAGATAAAGAAAGATTATTACCAGGCATGAATTAAATATAAAGATGGTTTACAATTATGAATATGCCAATATAATTAGAATTATAAATAAGCTAATATAAATTCAGCCAAAACTATCTTGTTACATTATCACCATTGTTACCATGTATATATGTAAAAAATTCCTATTGTTCATTCTTGGTTTTTCTTTTGTAAATGATATACCCTGAGAATACACTGTATTTAAAATGTTTATGAATAAAATAAAATAAAAATAATGTTTAGAAAAAAGATATTCTTCAAATTCTCATTGATATCTTCAAGAGAATGCATACAATGGCAATAGTTGGCCTATTTTAATTAAATTTACATAGGCTAAACAAAGTTTTCAAGAATCCTCTAAATTCATATCCATGTTTTGATTTATCGTTTAGCTTTGTCTCCGCTGAGTACTTGAGAGCTAACTTTTTATTTTTAAAAAAAGCATATAAAAAGTTAAAACCCCCATACAATTAACATCTTTATCAATTAATAATTAACATATGGAGTAAAAAAAAGAATAAAGAAAAACCTTCTGTAATTATTTCTTCCTATTTGGTAGGATAATAAACGGTTTTAAAAGCCAACAAAGTAGAAACTTCATAAACACTTCAAAGCATTGACCCTAATTAGGTTATTATTAATGAAGAAAAATATGGGATCTTTAAATGAAACAAGAGAGTGGGACTGAACAAATTTTGGCACAAGTTTTAAAGTGCAATGAAATTGCTGTTTATAGAAGATTTCCAGAGTTGGTCTCCAAACTACCCACTCCAGGCAATTAATTTTCCTAATGAAGTTCCTAAGAGATTAACAAATGAAGATTAACAGAGTTGGAAGGGACTTTATAGGTTATCTAGTCCACACACAAAGTTAAACACACAAAGTTAAACACACAAAGAGCCATTTGGATCCCTTTCCCACAGAAAAGAAAACACCGGGAGCCACAAAACCCTTTTGATATCTAAAATGAAGATAACACTGCATATATATTGTTTTTTTAAATCTTTATGCTATGTATATGTTAAAAAAAACTATAGTGTTTTGCACTTATGTAATCAATGAACTGCTCCAGAGATAACACATTTTTATTTCTGCATGCAACAAAAACATTTTGAACTTTGAAAAAAAAAGGGCCGAAACCAGGCAGGGGTTCAACTTACTGGCCACTGCCGCTCGTGCATGTACACCTGTTAGCATGAGATTTGGCTTCTGCACATGCACAACTAGCAAAATCTCATGCAGAGACACTCTTTTGGCTATTTTCGACGATTTCTTTGCTTCCACATATGCACAGAAGCAAAAAAATGCCAAAAATTGGTAAAATCTTACGGACAACAGCAGATACTGGCTGCAAACCAATACTGATCGGAACGCTCAATAAATCATATGCCAGTGGGTGTCACACATTGGCAGTTGTGATATATGTTTTGAGTAACAGAGAGCCTCAGCAGAGAGATGAAAGAGCCACATGCGGCTCCACAGCTGTGGGTTGCAGACTTTTGATCTAGTCCAATTTCCTGACCAAGCAGGAGACCCTACACCATTTCTGACAGATGTTGTGTGTGCTCCGTGTCAGCCGTCGGAATGCTCAGATTCAGAGGGGGAAGGTGAAATGGAACTTGTCAATTTACCTTATTTAGGAGATGAAGAGAATTTTAGCTAGGGAGAAGTTGAAATGGGAGAAGAGCTTTCGAGTGAAAGCTTGCAGACAGATGTGTCTTCAGACAGTTCCAGCTATCAGGATTTGAGATGGATAGATCCAAAATTCAGAAGGCAGCAGAAAAGGTCAGAGGAAATTACAGGGAAGAGATTTTAAGATGCAGTTTACAGCATAATTAATTAATTAATTAATTAATTGCACCACGTCTGGAGTTGGATGGAAAGAGTAGCTGCTTGTGTCAATCTGACATCTAGCCAACATGGACTCTGCTTGAAAAGCTCCAGAATGTGAAGTTTTTTATTTTGTGAGTTATTGCATTATTATTGCCTTTCTAATTGGCCAAAACCTGCCAGATAATCAAAGTATGCCTCTTAAAAGCCAGTGAAGCAATTATAGAGATATATATGATCTAGTTTATCCTGGGAAAAACTGGAAGTAGTTCTGCTGCATCACAAGTGTATTGTACTGATTGAAGTAGAAGAAATAAATAGAAGTCTTACTGTTTGGACATTAATTGTCTGAGAAGCAAGTTATTCAAATATCATCTGAATAGCTTGAACCAGAACAACAGATTGCAGTCCCGTCTCTTCTTTTTGGGGAGTTCAGCTAAGACCGGTCACGGCCTGAAATGTTTTGTTCCTTACCTAAAACACAAGTCCATCTTTGGGCTAGGAAAAAAAATGAGCTGGCACTGAGGACTGATTTTGGAAGGCGGGGGGAAACATTTCAAAGCAACAGGAGGAAAAATAACATAGCTCAAAAACAGGAAATGCTGACAACCTTCATGATTTTGGTGCCAGGAAATTAGATTCCACAGCAAGAACATTCAGAGTTAACAACTTTAATCAGAAAGTCCCCTGTATTGCTTTTACTTCACTTTTCACAAACACGAAGGCAAAATTTAGGAACAAAGGTTGGCAAATTATTTCACAGCTGCATTTATTTCAGTGTTTGAAAAGACCCAGCTCTGGGTAAGTAAAATAACATTGATCTGTTCTTTGTCTTGTTGGCGAGAATGTTTGTTTGTGGTGGCCACCTAAACCAGGGGTGGGTTCCAGTGTCAGGTTTTTACCAGTACAGGCCACACCATAGCACATGCGTCCAAGCTTACAAAACCTTCGCCGGACCCATCCTTGAATACAGCTCATCTGTTTGGAACCCATATCGCATCTCAGACATTAACACCCTTGAAAATGTTCAAAGATGCTTCACCAGAAGAGCCCTTCACTCCTCCACTCGAAACAGAATACCCTACGAGACTAGACTTTCAATCTTGTGTCTAGAAAACTTAGAACTAAGATGCCTTAAACATGATCTAAGTACTGCCCACAAGATCATATGCTGCAACGTCCTGCCTGCCGGCAACTACTTCAGCTTCAACCACAACAACACAAGAGCACACAACAGATTTAAACTTAATATTAAGTCTAATATTGACTCCAAACTTGACTGTAAAAAATACGACTTCAGTAACCGAGTTGTCGAAGCGTGGAACTCATTACCGGACTCCATAGTGTCATCCCCAAACCCCCAACACTTTACCCTTAGATTATCCACGGTTGACCTCTCCAGATTCCTAAGAGGTCAGTAAGGGGCGTGCATAAGTGCACTAGAGTGCCCTGTCCTATAGCAATCACCAAAATCTGGTGCATGTATCCCCCTCATGAGATTTTGCTTCCTATGCATGTGCAGAAGCAAAATCTCACTCAGATGTGCACACGCGCATGCCGGGGGCACAGAGCTTTGTGGGAAGCACACTGGTAGCAGCAATAAGTAGGAACCCCCACCTGGTGGGTTCCTCCCGGTTTAGACCAGATCTCCCGAATCGGTAGCAACCTGCTAGTGATGTCACAGATCTGATTCAAATGGTGCTGGTCCATAGGCACCGCCATCTTGTTGTTTTGTTTTTTTGCAATCCTCAATTTAGAACCATTCATTTCATTTCCACCATAAAAGAAGTGACTTATGACCAAGAGGCCACTGGACTTTCAGGTGCTTCTTCAGCCTGAAGAAGGTTTTTGGATGAGAAATGAAATGTCTTCAAAAGAAAAAAAATATATAATGTTTTCCTTCCATATTTATAGCAATAGCATTATTTATTTATTTATTTATTTATTTATTTATTTATTTATTTATTTATTTATTTATTTATTTATTTATTTATTTATTTATTTATTTATTTATTTATTTATTTATTTATTTATTTATTTATTTATTTATTTATTTATTTATTTATTTATTTATTTATTTATTTATTTATTTATTTATTTATTTATTTATTTATTTATTTATTTGATTTGATTTGATTTGATTTGATTTGATTTGATTTGTATGCCGCCCCTCTCCGCAGACTCGGGGCGGCTAACAACAGTAACAAAAAACATCATGTAAATCCAATACTAAAAACAACTAAAAAACTCTTATTATAAAACTAAGCATCCATACAAACAAACAAACAAACATACCAGGCATAAATTGTAAAGGCCTAGGGGGAAAGAATGTCTCAATTCCCCCCATGCCTGATGACAGAGGTGGGTTTTAAGGAGCTTACGAAAGGCAAGGAGGGTGGGGGCAATTCTAATCTCTGGGGGGAGTTGGTTCCAGAGGGTTGGGGCCGCCACAGAGAAGGCTTTTCCCCTGGGCCCCACCAAGCGACATTGTTTTGTTGATGGAACCCGGAGAAGGCCCATTCTGTGGGACCTAACCGGTCGCTGGGATTCGTGGGGCAGAAGGCGGTCTCATAGATACCCTGGTCCGGTGCCATGAAGGGCTTTATAGGTCATGACCAACACTTTGAATTGTGACCGGAAACTGATCGGCAACCAATGCAGACTGCGGAGTGTTGGTGTTATATGGGCATTTTTGGGAAAGCCCATGATAGCTCTCGCAGCTGCATTCTAATAAATAAATAAATAAACACATACATACCAATCCTAAAATATAGGAGCCTGGGGGAGGTGTCTCAGTTCCCCCATGCCTGGCGATATTGGTGGGTCTTGAGTAATTTGCGAAAGACAAGGAGGCAATAGCATTTAGACTTATACACCATTTCATAGTTCTTTACAGCCCTCTCTAAGCGGTTTACAGAGCGTAAGCATATTACCCCCAACAATCTGGGTCCTTATTTTATCAACCTTGGAAGGATGGATGGCTGAGTCAACCTTGAGCCTACTGAGATTCTATCTGCCAAACTTCTGGCAGCCAGGTGATCAGCAGAAGTAGTTTGCAGTATTGCACTCTAACCTATGCACCACCGAGGCTCATGTGACTCCCCTCCCTCTATCACATTTTCTTCCATCTACCTTTATTTTATTTATTTATTTATTTATTGGATTTGTATGCCCTTCTCCGCAGACCTTCTTTCTCCCTCTCTCCCTATTTCCCACTTCTCTCTCTCCCCTTCCTTCTTACTTCCACTTCCTCCTTCTTGTCCTTCCCTGAGTACTTCTAATCTTAATCTGTTTAATTTAATTTATTCAATTTTTATGTTATGTAATTGATGGACAAGCTTTCCAGAACCCTAAATTTATTCCAACATTGGTACTATTCTTAAGATAACATCTTCCCTTTCTCTATATTTAAATATATAATATATTCTTCTAGGTATAGCTACTATTATCTAATGCTGCCTCCTTCCTCCTATTTTTGTCACCTGGGTCTACCATCTTTAATTTTCTTTCTTAAAAAAATAATCTTGATAGATAGTTAGATAGATAGATAGATAGATAGATAGATAGATGTCTCTCTCTCTCTGTGTGTGTATACACACACACACAAGGTTATATGTATTTATGTGTTTGTTGGTCTTATTGTATATTTGTTTGAATATTTGAACAGAAAATATTTAATACATCAACCACCCTATTGATTATCAATTTCTACAGCCTATCTGTAGCATGTTTTAAGTATCCTATGTAAATATATAGCTTTCTTTCACATTCAAGTGCTCATTGAATAAGTCACACATATTTTTATTTGTATTTGTATTATCCTCAAATAATCTTTATTTTTGTTCATTCGTTTATTTTCTATTGTGTGTCATTTTAACAACGGTTCATTTGTTTCTTTCCAACTGTGAACTGAAAGACTTCTAAGATTACTCTTTTTCTTCTGGATCATGTGGAAAGGTAGTCTATTGTTATTGCTATCCCAATTTATGTTAAACAGTTATTACAGTTTTTGATATTTTTTTGATTAAGCCAATTACACCACCTGTTCCAGGTTTTATAGAACTCTGTTTCATTTTTATCTTGTAATTCGAACATCATCTTGGTCATTTCTGCACATTCTAAAATTTTATTAACTAGGTTTAGAATCGATGGGGTTGAATCCGTTTTCCAGTTTGGGGCATAAGTTATTCTGGCCACTACCTTTAATGTTCAATTTTCTTTCAAATTATTCGTCATTACTTATCTTCCACTCCTGGATAACACCTTATAGGTCTTGTATAAATGTCCCCCCCCCAAGCATCATTGCTTAAGGAGGCACCTGGCACCATGTCTCAATGGGGAGGACATTTGAAGCGTTAAGCTGAAGTATGTGCAATGACAGATTACACCGACCTGAGCAAGGAACTGATTCCCTTTCTTAGCAGTTCCTCATTTCCATTGGTTTCTAAATGAGGACTCTGAATCTGCCTTTATGGTGGCTGGTATTGGTTTATTATAGATACCCCTGCTGCATTTTAATCAGACTGCAGCTGCAGAAGCCAAGGGAAGCCCCCCCCCTGTTTTATTCTCTCAGGTGTTCACGGAGTTACTATCTTGATCATGGCAAAACGCAGCTTCATTCATACTTCATTCCTCTTGTACATTAGCCGTCGTCTTTTCCCCGCCTCCCGTCTTACATTTGTGAGGTTCAAATTAGAAAATGCAGACATTGGTTAGAGTACCAAATGAGGTTTCTGAATATTTTGCCCTAGAGCTGACGTTTAATTATCTCCTCCTCTCTGCTATAGAGAGTTTCTATTTTTCTGAGGTGGAGAAGAGGTGGGGGGAACAGCCATTTTGCCAAATTTGTTTCACTGTTTTCCTTTCTCCTCTTCTCCACAAATTAAGAAGCAGATCCTGTGAAAAGACAGAGCTTTGTACTCAAATATGTTGTGGTTGGCTCTGGCCCAGCTCCTGCCCCAGGGAATGTGGAGGTGGAGGCAGGGGAAACGTCAACATGTCCTAGGCCTGTTTTGTTGCCGGCAGAGTCAGGGAGTGCAATTTCCTCGGACAAAGAAGAAGGTGGGGGTGACTTGGAAGAGGGGGGCTTGGCACACAGCCCAGGAAGCCAATCACCATTATCTTTGGTCGATTCGGATGACGAAGTGTTAGACCCATGCAGGCACAGACTTATGCATCGAAGAGACCAATTGAGGAAATATTACAGGAGATAAGAGAGGCCACCTGTGTTTGGGTGGGGCTCCAGTAATTAGAGCTGCTGCTATAAATAGCAACGTGCTAGTTTGGCCATTGTGGAAGATTATCTGATCGCAGTTCTTCAGGATCGTGAGCTCGCTGTGTTTGTGGACTTTTCACGCCTTTGACACCAAAGCAGAGTAAAGTGTGTGTGTGTGTGTTTCACTTCGTGGAAAGAAGGAGGGCTGTGACGTTTCTTCACAGCTACTAGCTAAGTACTTAAGGACTGATTAAGGGACTTGTACAGATAGACAGATAGATGATAGATAGATAGATAGATAGATAGATAGATAGATAGATAGATAGATAATGTTACAGAACAAGTCCATCCACTTACATTTTGTAAATTAAGTATA
Source organism: Erythrolamprus reginae (assembly GCF_031021105.1). NCBI lineage: Eukaryota > Metazoa > Chordata > Lepidosauria > Squamata > Dipsadidae > Erythrolamprus > Erythrolamprus reginae. The sequence goes on along the minus strand of NC_091956.1, from coordinate 20,258,604 downwards.
TCTTTTGATGTGTCAACACTGAATAAATGATTATTGGCTGCAATGTAAAGTAGTGAGCATACAGCTTGTGTAATAGTGTACATGGGCTGTCCCCTCAAAATAACATAACACACAGCCATTAATGTCTAAACTGCTGGCAACAAAAATGAGTACACCCCTAAATGATAATGTCCAAATGGTGGCCACACAAAATATTGACACTTTGGGCCCCATTTGGAGCACTGCCTTAACACTCTTGGGGATAGAGTTCACCAGAGTTTCACAGATTGCCACTGGAGTCCTCTTCTACTCCTCCATGATGGCATCATGGAGCTAGTGGATGTTAGAAACACCTCCACCTTCCATTTCAAAATGTCCCACAGATGCTCAATAGGGTTTAGGTCTAGAGACATGCTTGACCAATTCATCACTTTTACTCAGCTTTTTTAGCAAGGCAGTGGTCATTTTGGAGGTGTATTTGGTGTCATTATCATGTTGGAATGACAGACAGACAGACAAATAAACAGACATTGATCCTGGCCCATGTTTCTGTCAACAAATGGCCAAAGGGATCTAATGCACTTGGGGAAAAGGAATCCTCAATCTGAGTATTGTATTGGCAGTTCTGTGTTAGCAAATACTTCAAAAGAAAAGGATTTAGGGGTAGTGATTTCTGACAGTCTCAAAATGGGTGAACAGTGCAGTCAGGCGGTAGGGAAAGCAAGTAGGATGCTTGGCTGCATAGCTAGAGGTATAACAAGCAGGAAGAGGGAGATTATGATCCCGCTATATAGAATGCTGGTGAGACCACATTTGGAATACTGTGTTCAGTTCTGGAGACCTCACCTACAAAAAGATATCGACAAAATTGAGCGGGTCCAAAGACGGGCTACAAGAATGGTGGAAGGTCTTAAGCATAAAACGTATCAGGAAAGACTTAATGAACTCAATCTGTATAGTCTGGAGGACAGAAGGAAAAGGGGGGACATGATCGAAACATTTAAATATATTAAAGGGTTAAATAAGGTCCAGGAGGGAAGTGTTTTTAATAGGAAAGTGAACACAAGAACAAGGGGACACAATCTGAAGTTAGTTGGGGGAAAGATCAAAAGCAACATGAGAAAATATTATTTTACTGAAAGAGTTGTAGATCCTTGGAACAAACTTCCAGCAGACGTGGTAGATAAATCCACAGTAACTGAATTTAAACATGCCTGGGATAAACATATATCCATCCTAAGATAAAATACAGAAAATAGTATAAGGGCAGACTAGATGGACCATGAGGTCTTTTTCTGCCGTCAGACTTCTATGTTTCTATGTTTCTATGTTAATTTGATAGCAGGCTCTTCTCTCAGGAATAAGGAATGAGAAGGCAGAATTCCACCTGAAGCAAAACTTGGGTTGGCGAAAGAATTGCTGCGGAGGTGTTCCTAACAACAAAACTCTACTTTGTGTTATACCATAATGAGGAGAGTTTGAATTAAGATTCTGTTGTTTACAGCAATTTCCCCTCATCCTTTGCTTTTGTCTTTTCTTTTTCCTGAGGAGGGGTTATAAGTATTGAGGTATGATTGTGTATGTGTGTGTATTTGTGTTTGTATTTGTATTTGTATTTATTAGATTTGTATGCCGCCCCTCTCCGCAGACTCGGGGCGGCTCACAACAATAACAAGAACAATGTAAAAAACAAATCTAATAATTTAAAAAACACTAAAATCCCCATTATTAAAAGCGAACACACACACAAACATTCCATGTATAAACTGTATAGGCCAGGGGGAGATGTGTCAGTTCCCCCATGCCTGATGACAGAGATGGGTCTTAAGAACTTTACGAAAGGCAAGGAGGTTTGTGTGACTGTACCTGTGTGTGTGAAGAGAGGCGACAGATGTATTTTCCCCAGCCACTGCCTTAAAAAAAAATACACTTTTTTTTTCATTTCCTCATTATAAATATATCCCGTAGGTAGAGAAAGGAAACTGCTTTGGTGCTGAGAAAAACAAAAGATAAACCAAGTGATGAAGAAAAATCATGAAAGGTTAAAAAAAAAACCCCACCTTTGCTCAGTCAATTAGTTCTTATCGCATTACAATCTGTAATCTGTAAATTGTTTCGTTCCCGGTCAAGAAGAAAAAAAGATGAAGTTCAAAGACCATGATAAATTCTTCCAACCCTCTTCTCAGACTTCAGAGAGAGAGAGAGAGAAAGAAAGGAAGAAAGAAAGAAAGAAAGAAAAACAGGTGTCCGAAGCAACCAAGGAATTTTTATGGGAATAAAAAAATATTATTGGCAATATCATGGTTTAAAGTTATGAAGAAAATACAAAGAGCAGGTAGTTATGAGGGATTTGTTGAAGATAACCAACCATGGAATTTTAATGTTCCATATTTTGGTGACGATAATCAGCCTTTGCTCCGAAACCTTTTGTTTTCAAGGAGACAACTAATCTTTGCTGAACAACTCATTCGCTGATGTATAAAGCAAATAGGTGACTGTAAATTTGCCTTATCCCTTTGGTGTTTTCCTCCAATGCTTACCATAAAACACTGATAAGGATGTGCATAGCACTTCTATTATTATTTTTTAGCTTCTGCAGTCATTCCAAATCTTTTTGTTTGTTCGTTTGCTCCCCTGTGTGCGGCTTCCTATCACTCATAGATACACTTAAAATTACAGGAGTAGCAAAAGTGCCAACTTCACATCATTACTAGTTACAGAGGCTCAAATTATGTCCTTCCTTCCTTCCTTCCTTCCTTCCTTCCTTCCTCCCTCCCTCCCTCCCTCCCTCCCTCCCTCCCTCCCCTCCCCTTCCTTTCCCTTCCTGAAGCCCTGGAGTGCAAAAAGAAAGCACAACGGGCAAACTGGAAGTTCAGAAAATGCACTTCCGGTTTGCCATTGTGCTGTTCAGGAAAACTTCCTGAAAATAAGCTGGCATAGGGCAACATTTTGTGTGCCCTCTGATATGGCTGCGAGTGCCACCTGTGGCACACATGCCATAGGTTCGCCATCATGGCACGAATCCCAGCGACCAATAAGGTCCCACAGAGTTGGCCTTCTCCGGGTCCCATCGACTAAACAATGTTGTTTGGTGGGCCCCAGGGGAAGAACCTTCTTTGTGGTGGCCCCGGCCCTCTGGAACCAGCTCCCCCCGGAGATTAGAATTGCCCCCACCCTCCCTGTCTTTCGTAAACTACTCAAGACTCATTTATACCACCAGGCATGGGGGAGTTGAGATATTCCTTCCCCCTAGGCCATTACAAGTTATGCATGGTATGTTTGTGTGTATGTTTGGTTTTATAATAGGGGTTTTTAGTTGTTTTATTATTGGATTGTCACATGCTGTTTTTATCATTGTTTTTAGCCACCCCGAGTCTGCGGAGAGGGGTGGCATACAAATCCAATAAATTATTATTATTGTTGTTGTTGTTATTACTACCCCAAGTTGTTGTGAGCCGCCCCGAGTCCTCAGAGAGAGGCAGCATACAAATCCAATTAATACGTAATAAATAAATAAATAATGCCAATGATGGTAAACCTTTCTTTTTTGCTCGGGTGCCAAAAGGGAGTGTGCACGTGCCCATACCCAAAATTCAATGCCTTCCCCCCGCACATGTGCACACACAACCCACTCTGCGCTGCCCCCCAAGCAGGCCTCAGTGAAGTCTCAGGACTTCTGGTAGATCCATTGGGCTATTTTTCGCCCTCCCCAGGCTTCTTGAAGCCGAGGGAGGGTGAAAAACAGACCTACTGATCAGCCAGAACTTCTGGTAGGCCCATTGGATCCATTTTCACCACCCCATGCTCCAGAAGCTTTCCTGAAGCCTGGGAAGGAGGAAAATGACCTCCTCCTGTCATTTGGAAGGCCAAAAATCAGCAGGCCAACACGGACATGAGTGCTGGAGCTGACATAAGATTAGATTAGATTAGATTTATTGGATTTATATGCCGCCCCTCTCCGCAAACTCGGGGCGGCTCACAACAATGGTAAAAACAATACATAATAACAAATCCAATACCCACCAATTCAATTGCAATTTTAAGCTAAAAAATTCATAAAAAACAACCCCAGAATATTAAAAAGCAAGCACACAATCAATCTAACACCAAAACAACATGGGCAACATGGGATGTTTCAGTTCCCCCATGCCTGACGGCATAGGTGGGTTTTAAGGAGTTTGCGAAAGGCAAGGAGGGTGGGGGCAATCCTAATCTCAGGGGGGAGCTGGTTCCAGAGGGTTGGGGCCACCACAGAGAAGGCTCTTCCCCTGGGACCTGCCAGACGACATTGTTTAGTCGACGGGACCCGGAGAAGGCCAACTCTGTGGGACCGAACCGGTCGCTGGGATTCGTGCGGCAGAAGGCAACACCTCACATGCCTTCAGATATGGCTCCATGTATCACCTTTGGCATGCTTGCTATAAGTTCACCATCATGGCCCTATTCCATTTCAAACAATGGTTGTCCAATCTCTTCTTAAAAACCCATATTGGAGCACCCATAAACCTCCCGAGGCAAGTCATTCCACTGGTTAAATGATAATTTATAACTGATTCATTGATAAGAATTCTTTACCCATAAAAGGCTTGCTAGGGCAGTTTTAAAAAGGCAAAGATGACTAACATCTTTTTTTTTTTGACCCACACAGACATCCTTTTGTATAAATATTAATGACATTAATAATGTTATGACAATTTGAGTTGAGCTGGAGTTCTGGACTCTTTATGGGCTTATTTTTCTAGGATTTTACCAAAGTGGTTCATCATTGCTGTCTTTTAGGGTATTTGCATCTTCTGAATCTAGCCTAGGATTTAATAGAAGAACAAATAGAATTGGAAGAGACCTTGAAGATCTTTTAGTCCAGCCCCCTGCTTAAGCAATTTATTTTTTTAAAAAAAATATTTTATTTATACATTTTTCTTTAACATATATTTAACATACATTTATTATCTGGTTCAATTTATACATAATCATAATTTCCCAATTCTATTTCTACCTATAAACAAAACAAATAAACAAACCCCATGTTAAGTATTCTGTATCTTCTTTTTAAAAATAGGTTTTATTGAGTGATTTACATTTTAAAAAATAAAATAAAAAAACAATACAATATCATACAATTACCCTACATAATGTCTATGGTTATAACACAGCAACTCATACTGACAATAAATTCATGCTCATGTAATCTTTTTCATTAGCATATTTAATTATTGTTCATTGATATAATGTTTCCATTTTAACTTAATTGAAAATCATCATATTTACACCACTAAATTATTTTTTTTACTGATTTTATTTTTTGTTTGTTCCAAATTTCAAAATATTCTGAGTCCTCATTTTCATTCAATTCTATCATCATTTTGTGTAAGTCGGCACAGTCAATAATTTTCTTAATTTTCATTTTTCATTTTTCATATTTTCATATTTTCATTTGGTATATATGTTTGTTTGCAACATTGTATGAGGCTGTATATGTAATATAATGTAATAATATTTTTTCTCAATTTTTAGGTCCAGTATTCTCAGAATAAATGTTTCTGATTTCATAGTTATTTTCTGTACCAGAATTTCTTCATAACAGGGCAGGTCCACCATACAAAAAGATCCAATTTTATAATCGCATTTCCAACATTTGAGGGCTACATTTGAATACATTTTGGCCAATTTTGCTAGGGGTAAATGCCATTGGTAGTACATTTTATATATGTTCTCTTTATAGGTCATATAAAAATAAATATATTCTTTTTTATCCTTTATCTTTAATGTTAACCTATCCATTTCTGCACAGTCTAGTATATTTTTTATTATATTTTCATCTGTAGGAGTTTCCTAATTTTTCCATTATTGTGCAAATACACTGCTCAAAAAAATAAAGGGAACAGTTAAACAACAAAATATAACTCCAAGTAAATCAAACTTCTGTGAAATCAAACTGTCCACTTAAGAAGCAACACTGGTTGACAATCAATTTCACATGCTGCCGTGCACATTCAAATTTGTACAGAACAAAGTATTCAATGAGAATGCTTTATTCATTCAGATCTAGTATGTGTTATTTGAGTGTTCCCCTTATTTTTTTGAGCAGTATATAATTCTTGCTGCTCTCAAGACATGAAATATTAAATATATGTTTCCTTTATCATAGTTTCCTGATGGTATACCTAGCCAAAATATTTCTGGCTTTAAATCTATATGTTACTTTAACATCTTCTTTAACCATGTGTGTATGGTCCAAAGGTTGTGATGGACATGTTCAAAAGCAAAAGCAATTTCTTTATCGTCATCCCAGCAACTGATAACATCTGTCCTATTAGGTCAAACTGAATATGTATAATGCTTGTATTCTATATAGAATACAAGTATAAAAAGTACTTTCTGAGGTTCACCCTGATGTGATTTTTTTCCCCATCCCACAACTATGTACCAAAGCAAAATAATGTTCCTTAATCAGCTAAGTATTGTTTAGGTGTCTAAGGAACTATTTCAATTTCTGTTAACAGAATGTAACAAATGAAATTATATTACTTCCAGATCCATCACCTGGCACTAGAGTTGAAACATTTAATTAAAATCCCCTCCAAAAAATGTCATATTTGATCAGCTAGGATTAAAATGAGAGACTGTCAGGCACAGTCTTGTAGTATTTAATTTTCATATTTCAAAAAAGAAAGTGCCCGGTTCAAGGCAAAGAATTGTTTAGCAGAAAGAGTGCTTAGCTATATATGATTTATTGTTTATTAAAACTAATTGTTATTTTTTAAATGTAAGAAAGCCAATCCGGTTATCAAATTCAATTCAAATATACATTTTTAAGAGAAGATTGACTGGTGTACTATAGGGTTCCTGTTTGGGCAGGGGGTTGAACTCGATGGCCTTCATGGTCCCTTTCAACTCTAACAATCAATCAATCAATCAATCAATCAATCAATCAACAAACAAACAAACAAACAAACAACTGTGCAAGTAGCCCTCAACTTACGTCCACAATTGACACATGTGTTAAGTGGGTCTGCCCCATTGTTAAGAGAATCACGACAACTGTTAAGTTATTAACAAAGTTGTTAAGTGAATTTGGCTTCCCCGTTGACTTTGTTTGTCAGAAGGTCACAAAAGGGGATCACGTGACCTTGGGACACTGCAACCGTCATAAATGTGAATCAGTTTCAAAGTATTTTAACCACATCACCATGGGGATGCTGCAGCATCCCCATGGTGAAAAATGGCCATTTGTCAGAAATGGTATAGGGTAGTTGTGGTTGGCTCTGGGCCAGCTCCTGCTCCAAGGACTGTGGGGGTTGGTTTGGGAGAATCCTCACATTATCAGAGACCGGTTTTACTGCCAACAGTTTAGGACAGTGAAGCTTCTGTGTCAAGTGAAGGTTCTGGGAGTGAAGCAGGATCAGATAAACAGGTAATTACAGGCAGCCCATTAGCTAAATACCCCATTAGTGAGTCATCATCATCCTCATTGGACTTGGAAGAAAAGGGTTTCATAGATGCTCACAGGCGCAGGTTTATGGCAAGGAGGGAACAAGTGCGCAAGTATTATAGAAAATAAGGGAGAACACCTGTGGCTGGGGCAATTAGGCTAATGGGGCTGCTGATAAATTGCCAGAGTGGTTGAGAGCATGTGTGGGAAATTATCCATTTGGTGAGAGAGAAGTGTTTGCTTTTGAACTGCATCAGGATTTACAAGGACTTTTTTGAACAATTCACAGTTAAGTACAGTGTGAGGACTCTTGAAGGGGGGTGGCTGTGATGTCTTCACAGCTGCCTTTTATCTGCTCTGCTTTTGTTTTTGTTTTTCACAGCATTCCAGGCTTGTGGTTTGTGGGAGAGCACTTTGGGCTGATTTAAAGTGCATTTGTACAATATTTTCTTGTTAATAAATCGACTCTTTGTTTACTTTACAAAGTGTGTTTGAATTTATACTTTGGCCTTAATTGGGGCTCGTAACGTGAAGCCCGGCATAACAGTAGTGATGACAAAAACTTTTTTCCTTGGATGCCAAAAGCATGTGAGTCCACACTATCGTGCATGCACAAGTGCCCACACACATAGTTCAATGCCTGTGGAGGGTAAAAATGACCTCCCCTGCCATCCCAGAGGCCCACTTGAGGCTGGAAATGGCCTGTTTCCCAGCTTCTGGTGGGCCTAGTAGGCCCATTTTTCACCTCCCCTAAGCTCCAGATGCTTCTCTGGAGCTTAGCTTAGGAGGGCAAAAACGCCCTCCCCATTCCTCCAGAGGCCCTCCAGAAGCCATAAAATACCCTACCAGAGCCTCCATGCAAGCTAAAAATCAGCTGGCTGGCCTGCACATGTGCACTGGAGCTGAACTAGGGCAACGGCTCACGTGCCAGGGAATATGGCTCCATGTGCCAACTGTAGCACGAGTGCCGTATCATTAGTATAGGGTCTCCTGCTTGGGTAGGTGGTTGGATTAGATGACCTATAAAGTCCCTTCCAACTCTGTTAATCTGCAAAACATCAGACATCAATCAATATTGCTGCAATGTTTCCATAGCTTATATGCATTTTAGATGGATTACAGCCACTTTAATGTAGTGATTAAGGTACTAGTTAGAAATTAAGAGACTATACGGACTTATCCAGGCAGTCATCAAGATTCATGACTGACTTGAATATTCAATCAATCAACCAACCAACCAACCAACCAACCAACCAGCCAACCAGCCAACCAGCCAACCAGCCAACCAGCCAATCAGCCAATCAGCCAATCAGCCAATCAGCCAATCAGCCAATCAACCAATCAACCAATAAATCAACCAATCAGCCAATCAATCAATCAACCAACCAACCAACCAACCAATCAATCAAGCAACAGAACAGTTGACAGCCAACTTAACTTAAGCAGTATAAGGACTTAAGGGTCTCCATATTTAAAGTATAAAGTATGTTGGCCTGCACCAGTGATGGGCTTCTACGGGTACAGCCAAGTACGCAGAATCGGTAGAAAAAATTTGGTCAGATACACAGAACTGGTAAAAAAAAATGACACACACACCCTTTTTGGGCTCTAGGTATATTTTTCCTATCTCAGTAAATGAGGTTGAAGGTGTATAATTTTAGAAGACCTCTCTCTCTCTCTATGTATGTGTGTGTATGTGTGTGAATATAGACATACAGTTTATATAGTAGATAATGTATATTTTTGTGTGCCTGTGTGTAATATGTATGTACATATATGGCATATCTACATAAAATAGTATATTTTGGATGTTCAGTAATAGTAAATAGAGTGGTAAATTGTATCTCCTTGAGACGAGGAGAGGCCAGGCACCCTAACCCTAACCCAAACCCTTGACATGAGTGATGTCAAGTTGTCCACCTTTAAGCCAGTCACATGACCTTCAAGCCACCCCGGTGACATGATCGTCAAGACCACCTGGTCACATGACTGGCAAATCACACCCACAAAATAAGCCCCCAGTGTGGTAGTAAAATTTTTTTGCAGCCTTTCACTGATCCCATGGCAATCAAATATACTTAGCAGTTTATATAAAATATAAGACAAACAAAACGTGACCTACAATCAGATTAAAATAAATCACAATGACAATTGCCATATAGCATAACCCAAACCATTGCTATCTAAATCAACATAAACAAGAGACAATAATAAAGAAATATAAACATTATAAAATGTGGCGGAGGGAAGCAAAGGCAAGAACTGAAGAATAAAATAAAAACACCAGTCCAACTTTCCAAACAGGGACTTACTGAATAAAAAGTTCACAGGAACATTTTTTTATTATTACATTGGAAAGGTCTTTTCAAATTAAACAAAACTAATATGTAAGAGAGAGAGAGAGAGAGAGAGAGAGAGAGTTCACCTTGTAACAATCTTTTCTTTTTAATTTCGAAAAAATCAAAAACAGGTTTTGATATGAGTCAATTCAAGAGTTTAGTAATTAAACAAAGCATGGAGGAAGAAACTTTCATTACTGTGAAGGTCAAATATATTTTCAAACATTCCTAAATGGGCACACTTAACATTTTTGACAATGGAAAAGTTAATATTATCTTTATTTACAATGCCTTAGAATCAGGGTGGCAAACTGATGGCATGCATGCCATAAGTGGCATGTGGAGCCACATCAGTGGGCATGTGGGTTCATATCCGGTGGGCCTATGCACACCGGCCAGCTGATTTTTGGGCCTTCTGGGCCCACTGGGAATCGGGAAACAGCCTGTTTTCAGCCTCCGGAGGGGGGGTGGGAAAAACCTGTTTTTTGCTTTCTCCCAGCTCCAGAGCCCTTCTAGAATCCTGGGGAGGGTGAAAACAGCCCTCTCCATCCCCCCAAAGGACCTCTGGGGGTCAGAAACGGCCCATTTGCCTACTTCCGGTTGGACGAGAAGGCCCATTTTTTTCCTCTCCCCAAACTTCATAGCCTTCCTAGGAGCTTGGGGAGGGTGAAAATGGCCTTCCTCACCCCCACTGAGTCCCTCCAGAGGCCAGAAATGGGCCATTTCCCAACTTGAAATAGGCCATTTCTGGCCTCTGGAGGACCTCTGGGGGAGGCCATTTTTGCCCTCCCTAGGCTCCTAGAAAGGCTCTGAAGGCAGGGGAGAAGCAAAAAAAGCCAGGGGAGAGCAAAAAAACAGACCTTCCAGTCCTACTGGAAGTCGACAAACAGAACGTTTCCCACCTACATAGGACTACCCAGGAGGGGAGGCCATTTTTGCCCTCCCCGGGCTTCTATAAAGGCTCTGGAACTTGGGGAGAGCGAAAAACAGGTCTCTCCCCCCACCTCCAGAGGCTGAAAATAAGCTGTTTTTTGACTCCTGATGGGCCCAGAAGGCCCAAAATAGCAAAGTTGGCTTTTCTATGACTTGTGGATTTCAACTCCCAGAATTCCTGAGCCAATCATGCTAGGAATTCTGGGAGTTGAAGTTCACATGTCATAGAAGAGCCAACTTTGCCAACCCTTGAGACTTGGCCAATAAAGTATTCTATTCTATTCTAATATGGATCTACAATTATGTCCCCTAGTAAAAGAGGCATTTGCTTCATTCTAAATATATACAATGTTGGATTTGTCCATCTGGAGGTGACACAGAAGGAGATTCTTTCTCAGTTCCCAGAGAAAAGATCTTCTGACACTTCTCCAGAGGGACCTTTCACCTCTTTGATGATTTATATTGTGTTGACCACAGGTTTTTATATATATTTTTCATATTTGTTTATTTATTTCAAGATTTATAAGGCTGCTCACTCAACTCACGATTCTGACTCTGGGCGGCATATAGCATAAACACCATAAATCAAAAAGAAAGAAGGGAAATCAAAGAAAAGTAAGAACAAATAATATGTAAATATAAAAGCTAAAAGATAAAATGGCAAACTTGTTGACATGTAGTTTGCAATAGTGATTTTAAGCCCTTAACATGATATAATTGTATTCAAGCTACAGTACTTAATGATATTACAGTAAGCTTTAATCGCTATGACATTTTTAATACACTTGTCTGTGGGGATTCTCAGTCATCCAGATCAAATTGTCTCAAAGGTGTGGGTTTTTTTCAAAAAGAGACTAGACTGTTTTTCCCAAGGAGGAAGAGGAAGAGGAGAAGGAGAAAGGGATGCGGTTGAGGAAGATGAGAGGAGAAGTAGAAGGAGATATAGGAAGAGGAGGAAGAAGAAGAGGTGGAAGAAGGGAAGGAGGAGGAGGAGAGTTGGAGGAAGGGAAGAAGGAGGAGGAGGAGCAGAAGGAGAAGGAGAAGAAGAAGAAGAAGAAGAAGAAGAAGAAGAAGAAGAAGAAGAAGAAGAAGAAGAAGAAGCTGGTGAGGAGGAGAAGGAGAAAGAGGAGAAGGAAAGGGAAAAGGAAAAGACAAGGACAAGGAGGAGAAGAATTGGAGAAGGTTGAGGAAGATGAGAGGAGAAGGAGGAGGAGATATAGGAAGAGGAGGAGGAGGAAGAGGTGGAAGAAGGGAAGGAGGAGAAGAGGAGGAGGAGAGGAGGAGGAAGGGAAGAAGAAGAAGAAGAAATAGAAGAAGAAGAAGAAGAAGAAGAAGAAGAAGAAGAAGAAGAAGAAGCTGGTGAGGAGGAGGAGGAGGAGGAGGAGGAGAAGGAAAGGGGAAAAGAAAAGACAAGACAAGGACAAGGAGGAGGAGAAGAATTGGAGAGAAGGAGAAGAGGAGAAGGAGAAAGAGGAGAAAGAAATTAGGAGGAGAGGAGGAGGAAGAGGATAGGAGGAGGAGGAAGTGAAGGAGAAAGAAAAGAAGAGGAGAAGGAGAAGGGGAGGAGGAGGAGGAAGTTGCTTCACTACTCATTCAAGATGAGAAGTGAAATGTCATGTTCTTCCTCAAGGGAAAAAGAAAAGAAAAGGAAAAATCAGTTTAGTTGCCTTTAGAAAAATCATCATTGGGACTCTGGTGCAGTTATTTATATCTCATTTTTCTGTACTGTTTTGTCTTCTCCTTTGAATCTTATTTTTAATGATTTATATTTTCTCCAAACTGTCCAATTAAAAACAACTACAACAATGAAGCAGGAACAAAAAATAGAAGGCCTTAATGGTGAGCATGTTTGTGGTAGTCAAGTTGTCATTGGGCTATGAAAATTAATAAAATATATAAAAAAAACTTCCTTCCAATCAAACTCAATGTTCTGGCCCAGTTCCTCAAATACAGTGGTACCTCTACTTAAAAATGCCTCTACTTAAGAACTTTTCTAGATAAAAACCAAGTGTTCAAGATTTTTTTGCCTCTTCTTAAGAACTATTTTTTACTTAAGAACCCAAGCCCAGAAAAATTTCCTAGGAAATTTGAGAGCGGCACGAAGGCCCGGTCAGTTTCCTGCAATTCCCCCTTTAATCCGGGCCATCTTGGGCTTTTCTGGGCTGCCAGAGGAGCCTTTCGGTGGTGCTTAAGGAGTTTTTGGCAGTCCAGAGCGAACAAAGCATTTTCCTTTCTCTGGGCGCTTAGAGAGGGGATAAACCTCTGCCAGCGCCCAGAGAAAAGAAACAGTGACTGTCCTCCTCCTCTTCTTCCTTCTCCTCCTCCCACCCAAATTCTGAGCTTTTATTTCTTTCCTAATGGGTTTGCACACATTATTTGCTTTTACATTGATTCCTATGGAAAAAAATTGCTTCTACTTACAAACTTTTCTACTTAAGAAACTGGTCACGGAATGAATTAAGTTCTTAAGTAGAGGTACCACTGAACGACAAACCCTCTGAATTCAACCCCTGACTCACTCATTATTGAGCCTTATTCAGAAGCTCCATTTTCGCTACCCCACTGCATTCCCCTCAGTGTCCGGGTAGTAGCCCACCTCTGAACGTATGGAGCACTCAGGTGAAAATCAAGAGGGGTCAAGGCCAGATGGGTTGTATAGCATGCTTAACAAAATATTTACCCACGTACCATGGCTTTAATATTATTTGTCCTATCTTTATTCCTCCTCCTCTTTCTCTTCCTTCTTGCTTTGCATGCACAGTGATTGCTTCTATACCAGAAACCAATTTCTTGTGTGCCAAATCATACTTGACCAATAAAGTATTCCATTCCATTCTATTCTTTTCTACATTTCATTATTATGTTCTGTTCTGTTCTATTCTATTGTATTAATAATAATAATAATAATAATAGTAATAATAATAATAATAATAGTAATAATAATAATAATAATAATAATAATAATAATAATAATAATAATAATAATAATTTATTGCATTTGTATGCTGCCCCTCTCCGCAGACTCGGGGCGGCTGTTCCATTCCATTCTATTCTACTCTAACCTATTCTATTCTGTTCTTCATTACATTATTCTATTCTGTTATCTTCCATTACGTTCTGTTCCATTTCATTCTATTATTCATTCCATTATTCTATTCTGCTCTGTTCTGTTCTGCTCTGCTCTACTATTCTTACTCCGGGACCGCCTTCTGCCGCACGAATCCCAGCGACTGGTTATGGCCTTCTCCGGGTCCCGTCAACTAAACAATGTCGTCTGGCGGGACCCAGGGGAAGAGCCTTCTCTGTGGTGGCTCTGACACTCTGGAACCAGCTCCCCCCAGAGATTAGGATTTCCCCTACCCTCCTTGCCTTTCGGAAACTCCTTTAAACCCACCTCTGCCGTCAGGCATGGGGGAATTGAAGCATCTCCCCCTTGCCCATGTAGTTTCTGTGTATGATTCGACTGTGTGCTTGTCTTTTATATATTGGGGTTTCTTTTGGATTTTTTAACTTAAAACTGTAATTTAGATTGCTAAATATTAGATTTGTTACTATGTATTGTTTACCATTGTTGTGAGCCGCCCCGAGTCTACGGAAAGGGGCGGCATATAAATCCAATAAATCTAATCTAATCTAATCTACTTAACACGTCTGGCAATCTTGGCAATGGCTGGTGGCCCTTTTGCTTGTCTGTGGCTGTGACACTGGCTTCCCACTTCCTTGCCTCGTCTCTAGAATCAGGAGTCAAAAGCACACAGATTTTTTTTTAAAAAAAAATAAAATTGACATGAGGACCATTAATCATTATAGATAAATAATCACGATCTCCACTCATGAAATCGACCCTAGAAGGTCTGAAATAGATATCTGAGGGCCCACATCATTACAAAATGATCTCTCCCAGGCCATCCCCAAACAAATGTCTTCAGACAAAAAAACCCCTCCACAACATTATACTGTTGAAATCCCTGGAGGGAGGAAAAAATAATCAGACAATCCATTTTAAGAGAATCATTAAGACCCTCTCTTCAATAGCAATGATTAGGTTAAGGATCTTTAGGTTTTATTTAAGTTCCAAGGATAGCAAAGAGCAAAATCCAAAGGCATTTGGGAAATTAGGATTGATTGACTGATTATGCTAATTAGTAGAATTTTATTCCACATATCCTTTGGGAGCTGACAGAAACTTATAAACGTGTCCATTCCCTCCCACCTCCACACCAAAGGGAACCTTCATTACCAGACTGACTGAGGAAGATTTACTGGCCCAAAGTAATCCCGTAAAATTCCTTTGTTTGTTTGTTTTGTCAAGAATGTATTGGTAGTATATAAAGATAATAATAATAATAATAATAATAATAATAATAATAATAATAATAATAATAACAACAACAACAACAACAACAACAACAACAACAACAACAACTTTTGCAAGTGAAACAGACAGTGGAAGAAGAGAAGCATGCATTAGCTGACTATGTGAAGGAGAGCAAAGAGTCAGTGTTGATGAAGGTCAACAATAGGAAGTTTCTCAAGGTGAAGCAAACTAAGGACCAATACAGAAAAACTGTAACTAAATGTCGTATGAACAGTTGGCGCAACAAAGCATTGCATGGCCAGTTCTTGGAGAGAATTGAAGGCAAAGTGGATACAGAAAAGACCTGGTCATGGCTTACAAGTGGAACACTCAAAAAGGAGACAGAAGGACTAATACTGGCGGCACAAGAACAGGCCATTAGAACAAATGCTGTCAAAGCCAGAATTGAAAAATCAACAGACGATCCAAAGTGCAGACTCTGTAAAGAAACAGATGAAACAATCGATCACATACTCAGCTGCTGCAAAAAAGTTGCACAGACTGACTACAAGCAAAGACATGATGCTGTGGCACAGATGATCCACTGGAACTTGTGCCGGAACTACCATTTACCAGCGGCAAAGAACTGGTAGGATCATAAGCCCAAAAAAGTGGTCGAAAATGAGCAAGCAAAACTACTGTGAGACTTCCAACTTCAGACTGACTGAATTCTGAAGCATAACACACCAGACATCCTGATTGTGGAGAAAAAGAAAGTATGGATCATCAACATCGCAATACCAGGGGACAGCAGAATTGAGGAGAAGCAGCTAGAGAAATTATTGAAATACAAAGATCTAAAAATCGAGCTGCAACGACTCTGGCATAAGCCAGTGAAAGTGATCCCAGTGGTACTTGGCACGCTAGGCACAGTGCCAAAGGATCTCAGCGGACATTTGAAAACCATCGGAATTGACAAAATCTCCATCTGTCAATTGCAAAAGGCCACCAGACTCTTTACTGGTGGTGTTCTTCCTTGGGTGCCCAATCATACTTGACCAATAACATATTTCTATTCTATTCCATTGCATTGCATTGCATTGCATCCCATTCAATCCCATCCCATCCCATTCCATTCTACATTCTTCTCTTCTCTTCTTCTCTTCCAGTCCATTCTACCCTACCTTCCCTACCCTACCCTGATCTTACTCACCCTCCATCCTGTTCCATTTCATTTCATTCCACTCCACTCCACCCTACCCTACATTCTGTTCTGTTCTGTTCCATTCCGTTCCATTCCGTTCTGTTCTTCTCTACTCTACTCTAATCTACTCTAATCTACTCCACCCCACTCCACTCAGTTCCATTCCATTCCAGTCTGGCCTAGCCTAGCCTGTTTTATTTCTTCTCCTTTCTGTTCTGTTGATTTTATTATACAGTATTTGCATTGGGATTTTACCTAGTGTATATTCACGTGTGATGACTGTAATGTTTTTTTCTGCTGTAAGTCACTTTGACATCAGATGAGAAGCCAACTAATTTAAGAAATAATAAAAACAACTAATCTGGAAGCTAAGAGAGAAGGCTGTTGTGAACTTCCATGACTGATAGTGGTCTCTCTCTACCCTAGCCTCAGAATAACGAATGCCAACATTTAAGCAAGTGTTTTATTTATCAAGTAAAAACACTGACAAAATAACTTACCTTTGGCCATGACTATGCCCTTTGATTTCTCTGGAACAATTCCACTGACCTTTACCATCCTCTACTTGCTATGTTCACTTATTGAATACAATATTCTTTAACAATTCATGGAATCCTTTTTTTTTAAGCAGCAGTTCCACAAAATCTCAATGTTACCACAAACTGCAATCTTTCTGAGAACAGCCTCAATATATTGGGGTTTAAAAAAAAAAAAAACTTTGGAAATTGCAGGAAGACTCCAACAACTCACAAATCTATTTTTAACTGCTTGGTTTCAGACATTGCCATTAATCATATTTTCCCAGAAGCAAACTCAAATAGATGCACTTTATCTCCAATTGTACTGGTGCCCCTGTCCTGCACTGCTGTTGCTAGGTCTTCAATTTGTTGTCCTCTATTTTCACATCCACATTATTCTCTCTCTCTCTCTCTCCTTCTCCCTCTCTCTTTGTCATCTGTCTATCTCTTGCTTGCTTGCTTGCTTCCTTTCTATCTTCCTTCCTTCCTTCTTGCTTGCTTTCTATCGATCTTCCTTCCTTTCCTTCTTTCTTTCTTTCTTTCTTTCTTTCTTTCTTACTGTCTATGTCTTTGTTTCCCTCTTTCTGTATTTCTTTCTTTCTCCTTCCTTCCTTCCTTCCTCCCTCCCTCTTTCTCTCTCTACTCCTTCTCCTTTATCTCTCTGTCTCCTATTTTTTCTATTTCCATCCAATCTACTACCATCCTTTCTTTCCTTTCCTTCTTTCTTTCTTACTGTCTCTGTCTTTCTTTCCCTCTTTCTGTATTTCTTTCTTTCTCTTTTTCTTTCTCCTTCCTTCCTTCTTTCCTCCCTCCCTCTTTCTCTCTCTCCTCCTCTCCATTTATCTCTTTGTCTCCTATTTTTTTCCATTTCCATCCAATCTACTACCATCCTTATGCCAAAACCTCTTGTCATTTACTTCTTCCTTTAAAACAAAAATTGAAAGGTGTAACAATTTCCATCGGAGGTCAGTGGAACTGCAACTTTTCCCTGGCAGTGTTCTGAAATGCAGATAAGAAGGATCTTAATGAAGCTCTCCTTCTTCCCATCAATTGCAGATATTTATTTGTTTATCATTATCCTGCCTTTATTGAGTTTTTTTTTTTTTTTAGAAATCCCTCAAGGCATAAGAGAGATCAAACAACAGATACTTCCTCCTCCTCTTTTCCCCACAACAAGTCTGTAATGTTTCCATGGCTAGAACATGAACACCAAGTCTCCTGCTTTCTAGCCCGGTGCCTTAACCTCTTGTCCTCTTTTTATAAATGCACAGAGTTGGATTTCATGTTCCCATATCCTGTCATCCAGTCAGATCAGGGAATGGTACTTATTCCACTAGCCTGCCTGCCTTCTGCAACGTCAGGTCCCCAACTTGTGACCATCAAAGTTATGACAAACCCAATTTAAAACCTTCAGAGTTCCTTTACACACACACACACACACACACACACACACACACACACACACACACTTTAACCAGCTCATCTTTACAGCTGTTTGCAGCATCCTATAGTTATATGATTGTGGTTTTCAATGTCTTTGGCCAGTTTTCCCTTTCCATCCCTTCCCCTCCCTTCCCTACATGACCTTTAAAGCCCTACATGGCATTGGACCAGAATACCTCCGGAACCGCCTGCTACCGCACGAATCCCAGCGGCCGATAAGGTCCCACAGAGTTGGCCTTCTCCGGGTCCCGTCGACTAAACAATGTCGTCTGGCGGGCCCCAGGGGAAGAGCCTTGTCTGTGGCGGCCCCGGCCCTCTGGAATCAACTCCACCCGGAGATTAGAACTTCTCCCACCCTCCTTGTCTTCTCTGAACTACTTAAGACCCACTTATACCGCCAGGCATGGGGGATTTGAGACACCTTTCCCCCAGGCTTATTATAATTTATGTTTGGTATGTATGTGCTGTTTGGTTTTTAATTATGACAGGGTTTTTAGGTTTTTTTCTTAATATTAGATTTGTGCCTATATATATTGTTTTATCGTTTGTTGTGAGCCGCCCCGAGTCTTCGGAGAGGGGCGGCATACAAATCTAATAAATAATAATAATAATAATAATAATAATAATAATTATTATTATTATTATTATTATTATTATTATTATTATTATTATTACTACTACTACCTTATCTTACCTTACCTTACCTATTCTCCTCTCCCCTCCCCCCCCTCCCCACCCCTTCCCTTGTCCTTCCCTTTCCTTGTCCTTGTCTTTGTACTTCCTTTCCCTTCCCCTCCCTCCCCTTCCCCCTTCCCCTCTATTTTCCTTCTGCTATCCTTCCCTCCCTTTCTCCTTCCCTCCCCTCTCCTCCCTTCCCCTCTCCTCCCTTTCCTTCTCTTCCCTCCCCTCCCTTCCCCTCCCCTCCCTTCTCTTCCGCTCCCCTCCCCTTCCTAATGAAAGTGCAATCATCTTGGCACCCACCTCACAAAGGCCTTCTTGGAGTGTAAGCAGTTCTGAAGGTATTGCAAAGTCTGCAGGCTAATTCAATTCAAGGAGAGGATGATTGGGAATCATTACATTTTCCCTGAACATTTCAGTGCTTTGATGACTTTATCAGCTTTCCTACACAAGCGTTGAGGCTTTCTTCCTTCGGCCTGCCATCCCATCTCATGAAATCGACTGCGCTCTAAAGCCTGTGGCCGGGAAGAAAATGCTGACCGTTTTAGAAAAAGGATTTGATTGCTGTTAGCAATTTCAAGAAAGTATGGTCTCGACTTTTTACTTCCAGTGCTGGGATCTTCAGAAGAGGCAATGCATTTCCTTTTTTCCCAGGGAGTAAAAGGAAGGACAAATATTCCTGTTGGTTGAACCCAGATTTAGGGTTTTGCTTTTCACCAAGGCCCATCACATGCTTGAAGGATGCTCCAGGATGTAGAGACCATTTCTAACCATTCATCTTCTTTTAACGACCACATAATCCATTGCAGATTGGAGTCAGGGCAACTAAATGGAGCTGAGTGTTTACTGGCCCAATACCCTTCCTGTTGCCAATGAGGAGTTTTGTTCAAGAGATATATTCCGGCCCAAAGAGAGAAAAACCTGCCTCTACCTAGGATCGAACTCACAGCTTCCTGATTGTGCAGTGAGAGCTCCAGCTCCAGCTCCAGGCCACTGCACCACTCAATTTCTGGACCATTTCTAAACATTGTTCCCCTGCAATTGGGAGATATGCCAAAATCCAGCCTGAAAATAACATGGCATCTTCAAGACCAAAGGGATCAGCATGTCCTCTGTGGATTCATCCAGTCCTCTTTTAAATAACTTAAAAGATGGTTAGTGGCCATCACTAGTGATGGGCGAACCCAACGGTGTTCGGGTTCGGCAAGTTCAGACGAACTTTATGCAAAATTAATCCGAACCCGAACGGGGAATCCCTCCCATTAAGATATTCCGGGGGCGGAGCTTTGACGTCACCGGCAGGTTGCTAAGGACGCCAAGGTGATCAGGGAGGTCTTCACATAAAAATAAACATTGTTATTTTTATGAAAAAGGACACCGCAGCGGCGCTGCAAGCAAAGGGCAGTCCTTTCACGTAAAAATAAACATACAAAGCTCTGGAAAAATTATGATAACTCGACTTATGGAGATGGGACCAGTTTTACAAACAAACCAGCAAATTAAATAGAATTTCTGAGGAAATTCTTCCATTAGGTTCTTCCATTATATGAGTTATATTCAGTGTTGGGATTCTTTTTTTTAAACCACCAGCTCTGTGGGTGTGGTTTGGTAGGCATGGTGTGGCTTGGTGAGTATGGCTTGGTAGGAATGACAGGGGAAGGATACTGCAAAATCCCCATTTTCTCCCAACCAGCTGGGCAGAGGATAGATGTGGGCATGGGCAGTCAGGTACACAGATCCTGTAGAAAAAATTGGGTCAGGTATGCAAAACCGGTAGAAAAATTTTGATTTTTTTTTTCCCTTTTCTTCCCTTCTGGGCTCTGGGTATAATTTTCCTATCACAGTAAATGAGGTTTAATATGTATAATTTCAGAAGAGCTGTGTGCGTGTTTATATAGTAGATAATGTATATTTTTGTGTTCCTGTGTGTAATATGTATGTAGGTATATGGCATATACACATAGAATTAAATAGTATATTTTGGATGTTCAGTAATAGTAAATAGAAAGGGAAATTGTATCTCTTTGAGGCGAGGAGAAGTCATGCACTCTAACCAAAATCCTTGATGTGAGTGATGTCAACTTGACTATCTTTAAGCCAGTCACATGACTTTTAAGCAACCCCTCCTGGTCACATGATCATCAAGCCACTCCCACCTGGTCACATGGCCAGCAAGCCACACTCACAAAATAAGCCATGCCCACAGTGTGGTAGTAAAAATAATTGCAGGCCTTCACTGCAGGGGCAGTCAGAGGTGGTTTTGCCTGTTTCTCTGAACTACTCAACATTTCCGCAACCACTTCTTCAGAATTGGTCAGAACCTGCTGAATCCAATCTCTGGTTATGCTCGCAGAGATATACAGGAAAGTATATCTTAAAGTAAAAAAAAAAATTAATAATAATAATAATAATAATAATAATAATAATAATAATAATAAGATGGTGATGGTGATGGTGATGGTGATGGTGATGGTGATGGTGATGATCCACTGGAACTTGTGCCGGAACTACCATTTACCAGTGGCAAAGAATTGGTGGGATCATAAGCCCAAAAAAGTGGTCGAAAATGAGCAAGCAAAACTACTGTAGGACTTCCGACTTCAGACTGACCGAATTCTGAAGCATAACACACCAGACATCCTGATTGTGGAGAAAAAGAAAGTATGGATCATTGACATTGCAATCCCAGGGGACAGCAGAATTGAGGAGAAGCAGCTAGAGAAATTAGTGAAATACGAAGATCTAAAAATCGAGCTGCAACGACTCTGGCATAAGCCAGTGAAAGTGGTCCCAGTGGTACTTGGCACGCTGGTTGCAGCGCCAAAGGATCTCAGCGTACATTTGAAAACCATCGGAATTGACAAAATCTCCATCTGTCAATTGCAAAAGGCCGCTTTACTGGGATCGGCAAATATAATTTGCTGCTATATCACGCAGTCTTAGGTGCTTGGGAAGCACCCGACTGGTGATGGAATACGAAATCCAGCATAGTGCTCTCGTTTGCTGTGTTGTATTGACATAATAATAATAATAATAATAATAATAATAATAATAATAATAATAATAATTTATTAGATTTGTATGCCGCCCCTCTCTAAAGACTCGGGGTGGCTCACAACAATAATAATAACAGTATACAACGTGACAAATCTAATATTAAAAATTATCTAAAACCCATCATTTAAAAATCATACAACACAAGCATACCATACATAAACTATATAAGCCCGGGGGAGATGTCTCAATTCCCCCATGCCTTTCCTATCCCACAACTTCTAACAAGAAACAAAACTTTGTATCCCGGATCAGAACGATATACCCCAAACAATTTGCCTGCATGGATCAGATTTTATTTATCTATTTATTTATCTATTTATTTATCTATTTATTTATCTATCTATTTATCTATCTATTTATCTATTTATTTATTTATCTATTTATTTATCTATTTATTTATCTATTTATTTATCTATTTATTTATCTATTTATTTATCTATTTATTTATTTATCTATTTATTTATCTATCTATTTATCTATCTATTTATCTATTTATTTATTTATCTATTTATTTATCTATTTATTTATCTATTTATTTATCTATTTATTTATCTATTTATTTATTTATTTATTTATTTATCTATCTATCTATCTATCTATCTATCTATCTATCTATCTATCTATTTATTTATTTATTTATTTATTTATTTATTTATGCCGCCCCTCTCTGCAGACTCGGGGCGGCTCACAGCAGGATACAACAATTCATGACAAATCTAAATATAATTTAAAATATTTTTAAAAAACCCATATTTCTAAACAAACATACACACAAACATACCATGCATAAATTGTACATGCCCGGGGGAGGTGATTCAGTTCCCCCATGCCTGACGACAAAGGTGGGTTTTAAGGATTTTACGAAAGGCAGGGAGAGTAGGGGCAGTTCTAATCTCTGGGGGGAGTTGATTCCAGAGAGTCGGGGCCGCCACAGAGAAGGCTCTTCCCCTGGGGCCCGCCAACCGACATTGTTTAGTTGACGGGACCCGGAGAAGGCCCACTCTTTGGGACCTAATTGGTCGCTGGGATTCGTGCGGCAGAAGGCGGTCTCGGAGGTATTCTGGTCCAGTGCCATGAAGGGCTTGATTGCAACCATGAATCATTTTCATTACTAATGAGAATAAAATACCATAGTAAATTCAGCTGCCTGTGAAAGGGAAAAAAAACCATTAAAGGGAAGCAAGTGTGAGAGAGTTATTTTTCTTTTATGGGTTTTTTGGTTTTTGTTTGGTTTTGTACTCGGATCCATGTTATTTTACTTGTAGAAGATAAATATAATAACAAATAAGAGGCAGTTAAGCAAACCTGGTACATTTTCAGAATAATCAATACAAAGTTAATTGAAAGCTACAGTTTGAATGCTGTAATACTTCAGGCAAGACAACTGTAATCAATTTTAAATCATATTCAGGACAGGACATTGCCTTTACATCGCCTTACATTTTAGAACAAAGGCTGAGACAGAATTGTGTTGACTTAAAAATCTGCAACTCTATCAAACAGCAGGGGGCAATGAAACATAAAATCAAGATAACAAAAGATTTATTTGGTGAACTATAGGAAATGCAAAGCACCATGCGGCATTGTATATCAAGGCTATTTTTCTTGCATTAAGAATACAAGAGGGATCTTTAAATTGGCAACGGAAAGAAGCAAAAATATAATTTAGTTCCTGTTCTCCAGAAAGGCTGTTTATCAGAAAGATGTTGATAGCATTTCTGAAATTGTTATTCAAGTTTCACAGTTGATCCACCCACCCACCCGCCTTCCTTCCTTCCTTCTTCCCTCTCTTCCCTTATATTTGACTTATAGTTTCTTTTTTTCTTTCATGTGTTCATTAGTCTTGTTGAGTTCAATATTCTAATAGCGATTTAATTGGAGTATATGAGATGTAATTATGTTTTCCATTTGGCAATGTCTATGCAGCATGCACTTAAACTCATTTAATCTATTATACAATAGTTGATTCTTTCATTTTTTAAAAAATTCTCTGACGAATATCATTCTCTTTAAATCCATTTAGATTTTGGCTAGAATTATACTTTTTTTTTTTAATTCACTCAATCTCTCTCTCCCCTGCCCCTTCCATTTTCCACCTATTTACTTGCTGTATTTCCTCTGCCTCCCATTACAAAATGTTAGAAGCTTCCTAAAGGTGTTTCAGGATATTTAGGTTGTCTTTTTAAGCAGTTCATAGTTTCAAGCTTATTAAACATTTTGCAGGTACATTTTGCATCAGTTAAATGTTTTTCATGAATTGAAAAGTTTAAAAGATGTTAAAGACCGAGGAAATGAAAGGGAATCAGATTCTTCTAATTACTTGTCACTTGTTGGGAATAGCATATGCTTAGTCTATATAATGATGTGTTTATTCATTTCAGATATTTATACAAAACAATTTAATACTTTAGAAATTTGAACACTTTATTTGCAACTAAAGGGAGCTGAATAGATTCACATTGAAATATAATTATCCCTATGAGTTATTTCCTTTCAGTTTCGTAGAAGGAAAATTTCAAGATTTAAGATAAAATTGCACTGTTTGCAACACACACAGAGAGACACATATTATATATTCAGTGATGGGTTGCTGCCCCCACGGGGAGGGGGGGACAGTGGGGGTAGTAAGTTTATGCACTATTTATTAAATACTTAATAGTTTTTTATTGTTCTTCCTTCTCTAGTATCTTAGTATGATCCTTAATTAATTTTAAAATAGGAAATAATCATTACCTAGAACTGAACTTTTATAGCAATCGAAGAAAATGGAGCTACTTGCCTAATCTGTTATCCTACTGAACCTTGTGGGTTCAGTACAAAACCTTCAAATGTTACTGTGCTCCCCAACAAAGAATGCTTTTCTATCCTTAGTCCCTTTTGTGGCTATTCAAATAATGTGACTTAATCAACTGAAAAAGAGTCCAAGCACCTATTTGAAAACTTATCTTGGTTTGTAAGCCACTTCCACCCAGTCACATGGCCGGCAAGCCACTCTTACCCGCCCACATGACCATCAAGCTACACCCCACAAAATAAGCTACGGGCACAGTGTGGCAGTAAAAATTTTGGCAGCCCCTCACTGGATACACCCCAACAAACCCTCTTCTTAGTACCGGCTCTTAAAGTGATATCAGCCCCAAAACCTTGCTAACTCATTCCCGGCATTACATCAATTGGAGCAGCAGATTAGTGTTTAAATTATTACCTTGACAAAACATTTGTAGCTCAGGGTTGAAATGAGGGGTCCTTGGTGCCCTTTGAACTTGGTGGTTTCCCAAAGTAGGCGACATTATTTGTGCTAATCAACTAGCAACTAGCAAGTCAACGGTGCTAATCAGCTAGCTTTTCAACTAATAGCTTGTCAACTGTGGTAGTCAAGTAGTTAATCATGATAACTGATGATGTTGACTAGTTTGGGTAATGAAATATCTTCAGGAAAACAACCAAACTCAGAGAGCATAAAATACTTCATTATATCTATATCTATATCTAGATAGATATAGATAGATATAGTCCACGGAGAGGGGCGGCATACAAATCCAATAAATAAATAAATAAATATCTATATCTATATCTATATCTATATCTACATCTACATCTACATCTACATCTACATCTATAGATCTAGATCTATAAATATAGATCTACAGTAGAGTCTCGGTTATCCATGCATCGTGGCTGCTTGGTGACATAGCTGTAGGCATTTCCGACATCCCAGGCACACACCCAAACATGACAGCCACGACAGGGAAGCAAGCTGGGAGGAGGGAAGTGAGCGAGTGGGGGAGAGATAGCCAAGGAGGGAAGCAAGCTAGAGAAAGAGAGAGAGAGACGAGGAAGGAAGCGAGCTAGAGAAAGAGAGAGAGAGCCGAGGAGGGAAGCAAGTGAGAGAGAGAGTCGGGGACCAAAACAGTACAGTAGAGTCTGGATTATCCAACATTTCAGCTATCCGTCCATCAGCCCGCCGGTTTATATCATATAACTGAGACTCTACTGTATATCTATCTCTATCTCTATCTCTATCTCTATCTCTATCTCTATCTCTATCTCTATCTCTGTCTGTCTGTCTGTCTGTCTGTCTGTCTGTCTGTCTATCTATCTATCACCTATCTATCTATCTATCTATCTATCTATCTATCTATCTATCCATCCATCCATCCATCCATCCATCCATCCATCTATCCATTATCTATCTATCTGTCTGTCTGTCTGTCTATATATCTACAGTATCTATCTATCTATCTATCTATCTATCTATCTATCTATCTATCACCTATCTATCTATCTATCTATCCATTATCTGTCTGTCTGTCTATCTACAGTATCTATCTATCTATCTATCTATCTATCTATCTATCTATCTATCTATCTATCTATCTATCATCTATCTATCTATCTATCTATCATCTATCTATCTATCTATCTATCTATCCATCCAACCATCCATCCATCCATCCATCCATCTATCCATTATCTATCTATCTATCTATCTATCTATCTATCTATCTATCCATCCATCCATCCATCCATCCATCCATCCATCCATCCATCCATATATCCACCCATCTATCTTTAAGAAGAAATGACGGACATCATGATTTCCGGAACTTTTTTTAAAAAATTTCTAGGCTTTCATCAGCCCCTGCTGACATTGTCAGAATTGTAAAATCACCATTGAAGAAATGTTTGCTTTTATGTGTTGCTGATCGATTTAGTCATTGCACGCATAATGGGCCCACATCCTTGCCTCCACCCTGTAATTAGGTTTTTTGTTTTTGTCTTAGTCATGCTGATGATGGAGATGTGGTGTTGCCTCCTTCCCTATTGTGTGTTGATTCTTGCTTTCCCCGGAGGCGTGATGCTGAGCTATCAGATATTACTTTCTCTGCCCCCCTCCTGGGAGAGGCTACTGGCCAATTGAATGAATGCAGGAAGTAGCTTTTATATACAGTATAAACCCAAATTCTGCCAAGTTATGATACTTACAGTAATCATCAATGTAGACCTTTCACTTCACTTCATTGCTCTGTTGCTATTCTCCTTGCTTGTGCTTACCCCAGGAACCAAGCTTGATTCAAAGTTGACTTTATCTTCAAGTCAATCCATAATATGTAAGAATATTGGTAGATTTCCAGTTTACACAACTACAATTATAGCTAGAACCAACAAATTCTCAGTTAATCTGACTATGATTATTGCATATCACAATTTTTTAAAGACAAAACTGTAACAGCAGTGTTGTGGTTAGCTCTGGCCCAGCTCCTGCCCCAAGCACTGTGGATTTGGGGGAGACATCCACATGCTGCAGGCCTGTTTTGCCCCCCCCCCCGGTGGAATCTGCTGATGAAGGCTCCTCTGATCAAGGAGACATCAGTGACAGGGAGGAGGAGAGTGTGGCAGACAGCTCAGAAGGACATCAATTATCTAGCTCCTCCTTGGATTCGGAACAAGAGTTAATGATACAGCCACACATGCGGAGAGCGATGCATAGGCAGCAACAACTGAGAGATTATTATCAAAGAAAATGAGGCCATCTGTGGTTGGGTGGGGATGTGGTAATTAGTGAGGCTGCTATAAATAGCAGCCTGTGGGTTTGGCCATTGTGGAGGATTACCTGATCGTTGTGTTTCATGACTGCTTTACTGACTTTGACCATTTGTGTGCTGATTTTTCCCCGCTTTGAAACTAAACCAGGGCAAAGTGTGTTTCACTTTGTGAAAGAAGAAGGACTGTGAATTGCCTCACAGCTGCAAGCTAAGTATCTCAGAACTGATAAGGGACTGTGTGTGTCTGAAATTTGTACCTGTGAATTTTTGGGAGGTTCTACCAGAGAGCCCGACAGAACAAGCAGCATAAAAATGAAACCTAACACACACACACACACACACACGAAGAAACAATAGACATCACAATCTCCGGAACCTTTAGAATTTTTAATATACCATTAAAATTTTAGTACAGTATATTAACATTTTAATAGTATATTAAAAAATTAAACATTCTGGAGATCGTGATGTCTATCATTTCTTCACCTATAACTATACCTATATATATATGTTTTTTTCTGTAAAAACAACCTCAAAATAGATTTATACTAGTCTCCCTTCAATTCAATTCAATTCAGCAAAAATATGTTACATGTGTGTGTGTATTTCAAACTTACATTTTTGCTGATAAAGAAATAAAGGGAG
Source organism: Erythrolamprus reginae (assembly GCF_031021105.1). Classification (NCBI taxonomy): domain Eukaryota; kingdom Metazoa; phylum Chordata; class Lepidosauria; order Squamata; family Dipsadidae; genus Erythrolamprus; species Erythrolamprus reginae. The sequence goes on along the minus strand of NC_091956.1, from coordinate 20,230,533 downwards.
ACTAGTATAGATCTATTTCAAGCTCTTAGCTCTCATCTGCTAGTCTAGGATTCAAATTTGGGTTGCTTGCCTCATTAGGTAGTGCTTTTACCCTCTAAGTCTAAGCCACAAGTGAATGGTGTCAGGAAGCCGTTAACTTTGCTTTAAAATTCTTAATTCTGTCTCAGAAGTGCAATGGCTCTCATAAAATATTGTGTAGCCGAATTGTCATGGGCAAAGATGCCTCAACCAGGATTACACCCCCCCCCTATATCAGATGTTCATAACCTTAGACAGCTGTTTACTTATAAGTATTTACTCACAATAGTGCATACACGCATTTTACACGGGGTGGAAAGTCACAGATATGAAGGGCATTTCTCTGGAGTCTGCCAATTGAAATGATGTTTTTATTTCATGGATAATCAGAGAGATAATCAGATAGGAGGTTAACTATCCAGGATCACAGCATGTAATATGTCACTGTTCTTTAATACAACTGCTGGCATTCAAGTGTATACTAAAGTGGAGACAAATTACATGTTTAGATTTTGAGACTGATTGATTATTCTAGTGAAAACGGAATATGCTATTCTGCTGTTTATCCGAATCAATGATTCCTCCCCCATCAATACGGTGAAGTAAATTAAAATAAAGTGTTTTAATCTACTGCTTATGATAAAGAAGAGCAAATCTCATTCCAATAAATGTGAAATGCAGCTTGTCATGTTCCTTTCAGTTTTCGTGGAAATGCTACCCCGGCTTAGTCAGTTATATCTAATATGTTGACATTTATTTTCGCTGCAATAAATGTTAGGATTATATTTTTGCATTAAAATCTGGCATTTTTAAAGATCACTATGACAAGTAATTTATTCTTTAAATCAGTCTGTTTTCTTTTCCTTTACTTCTTTTGGGGATATGGATTTGGTGATGTATCTGCAAAGCACAGGTACAAAGCATACTCTGAATGTTTTGTGAGCTATTCCTTTGATTTAAATCCACTTTCTCAAGTCAGGTTTTTAAGCAAGGTTTTCCTTGATGCTATTTGCTGTGAATTACTGCCCAGAAATAATCATGCTAAATCCAATTTTGCACAGGCTGTGTGGCCTATGAAGTCTGTCACTGCGAGGCTTTTAAAGCTTACTCTGTTTTCTCTAGGAGATTCCTTTCTCCTGCATTTCTCAGAGAATAGCCTTCCTGTCTCAACAGCTGCACAACCTCTTTGGTCCTCCCACTTCTACACATCACAGCTCCAATTGCTTATAAATGTAAGACTCTTGGAAAGGGAGAGCATAGTAAGTACTGGGGAAAAAACAAGCACTAATTGTACAGTCCTGTCTTTAATCTATGAGTAGTTTGACTGCCTACTCTTGAACTTATCAGAAGGTACAATTTGGAAACTAAGAGGATATTGGAATCAGATCTTTTCTTTGCAGCCTGGAAATGTATATGCCATTCCTGTTCTGTCGGGCTCTCTGGTAGAATCATCCCAAAAATTCACAGGTACAAATTTCAGACACACACACGTTTGAAAATTCAAAACAATGTTCTTTATAATGAAAATTCACTTAAACTAAGCCCTCTTTCGGTATAGCAAAGAGCACTCATCTCCACACAAACTGGTAATTTATACAAGTCCCTTATCAGTTCTGTGATACTTAGCTTGCAGCTGTGAGGCAATTCACAGTCCTTCTTCTTTCACAAAGTGAAACACACTTTGCTCTGGTTTAGTTTCAAAGCAGGGAAAAATCAGCACACAAAAAGTCAAAGTCAGTAAAGCAGTCACGAAACACAACGATCAGATAATCCTCCACAATGGCCAAACCCACAGGCTGCTCTTTATAGCAGCCTCACTAATTACCACAGCCCCACCCAACCACAGGTGGCCTCATTTTCTTTGATAATAATCTCTCAGTTGTTGTTGCCTATGCATCGCTCTCCGCATGCGTGGCTGTATCATTAACTCTTGTTCTGAATCCAAGGAGGAGCTAGATAATTGATCTCCTTCTGAGGTGTCTGCCACACTCTCTTCCTCCCTATCACTCATGTCTTCTTGGTCAGAGGAGCCTTCATCAGCAGATTCCACCGGAGGCAAAACAGGCCTGCAGCATGTGGATGTCTCCCCCACATCCACAATCCTTGGGGCAGGAGCTGGGCCAGAGCTAACCACAACACATTCCATAGTGCTTTTACATCCCTCTCAAAACAGTTTACAATGTCAGCATATTGTCCCCAACAATATGGGTCCTCATTTATCAATCTCAGAAGGATGGAAGGATGAGTCAACTTTAGTCAATCAGGGTCGAACTCCAGAGTGTGGGCAGAGTTTTCCTGCAATACTACAGTCTAATCACTACACCATCAGGGTACCTTAAAAGATGGATCCAAGTAGCAAAACAATAAAAACAAAGAAATAGCAACTATGAAAAAGAATGAATACTGCTTAGTATTAAAGGACCGAATGGTAAAGATTATAATGATGACACAGTTAAAGCTAACCTCTTTAGCACATTCTTCAGCCCAAACTTTGTAAAGAGCAATGGTTCATGTCTAATATTTCCTTGTCGTACCACAATCAACTTCAACGCTCTAACACAAATCAATTTTACAGAAGATAATGTAAAACCATCTCTATCTATGGGATCTGATGGACTATGTGCATACTTCTTAAAAAAGCTCTCCACAACCTTGGCTGAACTTCTAAGCATAATTTTTAAAAAGTCCTTCAGGGCTAGTTCCTTACCCAACCTATGGTGACCAACCACAGTCATCCCTATCTTCAAAAAAGGAGATCTAAATAACATTAAAAATTACAGACCAATCTCTTTGGGTTGTGTCACCTGCAAAGTCATGGAATCAATTATAAACCAATCCAATACACTCTACAGGGGATCCCCGACTTACAATGTTGATCCGTTACTACGTCGCGTCGTAAGCCAAATTTCGGTGTAAGTCGGGACATTCCTGATCTTCCTCCACTTCACTCTAATATAAGGTGACCGAGTCCCGATTTTTTGGGAATCCAAGTTAATTTGCCTAACAAGCCCGCCCGCACTCCCCTCTCTTGGTTTCTCTCTTTCCCCCTGCCCAAAACATCTCAGGGCTGCTGCGCCGCTGAGCCAAGCTGGGATAGGAGTTTAGCCCCACGTGGGTTAGGCCGGCCAGCCAATCTGTGGCCAGGGAAACCCGTGCAGTGCCCCGCCTTCCTACTCCTCTTCCTCCCCCTCCCCGCTCCCTCCCATTCTCTTCAGCCGCGGCTATAAGGGTTTTTAGTTGTTTTATTAATTGGATTGTTACATGTTGTGTTTTATCATTGTTGTTAGTATACAAATCAAATAAATAAATAAATAAATAAAAAATACTACAAGTTTTTCATTTTTGACCTGTACCCAGTGGAAACAGAGCATCACATTGCTAAAATGCCTCTCAGAAGCTCTTCAACAAAAAGAATGGATTGGTGCCAGGATTGGTTAACATTGTCCAGACCACGGCCATGATTGGCTCAGGCAGCTTTCAGTCCCCATACTGTCTGTGTGTATGTGCGTGCTTGCCTTTTATTTATTATTTATTACTTAGATTTGTATGCCGCCCCTCTCCGAAGACTCGGGGCGGCTCACAACATGTGGAAACAAATCATAAATAATCTAAACAGATTTAAAATATTTAACGATTTAAAAAAGACCCCATATACTAACAGACATACACTCAGGCATACCATATATAAATTAAACATGCCCAGGGGAAGATGTTTCAGTTCCCCCATGCCTGACGGCAAAGGTGGGTTTTAAGGAGTTTTCGGAAGGCAGGAAGAGTAGGGGCAGTCCTAATCTCCGGGGGGAGTTGGTTCCAGAGGGCCGGTGCCGCCACAGAGAAGGCTCTTCCCCTGAGGCCCACCAACCGACATTGTTTAGTTGACGGGACCCGGAGAAGGCCCACTCTGTGAGACCTAATCGGTTGCTGGGATTCGTGCGGCAGCAGGCGGTCTCGGAGATATTCTGGTCCAGTGCCATGAAGTGCCTGATTTGCGACTGCCACTGGTGGTGCCCTCTCGGCCTTTGGCTTGAGAAGCGGGTAAGTGGCCACTCAAGAGTTTTTTGGGGAGGGTGCCAAAGGCTGAATGAGAGAGACGAGAGACGATTTGGATTAGGTAGAGGCCCTGAGTTATTCTGAGGCTGATCCTCAGGATCTCTTGAGAGTTGAGGGGAGGAAGCGGGTGCCGAGTGGGTGCGGTGACAGGGTTGCATGATACGGGCATCCTATTCTGGCAGGGAGATGGGAGATGTGTGGTAACCACGAAACATCGTAACTCGGGGCTGACGTAACCTGTACTTTTCTTAAAATTAACTTAAAATTAATTTAATATTGGATTTGTCTTGTATTGCTGTTGCTGTGAGCCGCCCCGAGTCTGCGGAGAGGGGCGGCATACAAATCTGATTAAACAAACAAACAAACTTTTACTCTCCAACAAACAATTTGGTTTCAGTAAAAAAAATTATCTTGTAATCTGCAACTCTTATACTGCAAAAACATATGGACCACTCAGCTTGATCAGATTAAAACAATAGACACAATTTACATAGATGTTTGTAAAGCCTTTGATTCAATAGTACACAACAAACTTTTTTTTACAGGCTAATACAGGAGGCGAGCCTGTAGCCTAGAGGCTAAGCCCACTGCCTTACAAGGAAGAGCCCCAGGTTCAAATCCCAGTAAAGGTGTGGCTACCTGATAAGGGCAAAATAAGCCCCAAATAGATCTATAGTAATCTCCCTTCCTTTTCATTATCAGCAAAAAATATGTTACACTTATGGATTATACTTGTTGACTATAGCTTATCTGCCTTGGAATATGGCCCCTAGTGGGATCAAGAGGCAAAAAGGAAGCTGTATGCTCCTTCCATATACCAGTGTGACTCGACAAAAAAAATAATCTATCTATCTATCTATCTATCTATCTATCTATCTATCTATCTATCTATCTATCTATCTATCTATCTACCTATCTGTCTGTCTGAATATATAAATTCAGCAAAAAACATGTGACATCCACAAACACACATACCCCCCCCACACACATACATATATAAAGCTGTAATAACTTCAACCATTGTTAAATAAATGGTCATAAATTGAGGACAAGAGAGAGAGAGAGATTAGATAGGGATAGATTATATATATATGGAGGGAGGGAGGGAGGGAGGGAGGGACGGACGGACAGACAGACAGATAGGTAGGTAGATATAGAGATGTGTGAGAGAAAGATAGTTAGATCATCATTTATTTATTTATTTATTTATTAGATTTCTATTCTCTAGTTGACTCAGGGCGTATAGATGGATGGACGGACGGACGGACGGACGGACGGACAGACAGACAGACAGACAGATAGATAGATAGATAAGTAGAGAGAGAGAGATAAGAGAGAGATAAGAGAGGGAGATGATTAGATAGTTAGATGGTTAGTTATGTGGATGGATGGATGGATGGATGGATGGATAGATGATAGATAGATAGATAGATAGATAGATAGATAGATAGATAGATAGATGAAAGATGGATAGATAGATATGATAGATGATAAATAGAGATTAAGTTGGGGAACCTTCAGCAAGAATATATGAAGCTGGTGAACCTTGTCCATATTGTACACATTTCTTTCTGGCTGGGTTTTAACCCAGGAAAGACAAAGAGGGTCAAAATACACTTATGAGAGAAAATGAAACCAAGACTCTGCTTTATCAGATCAAGGAAGAAATAAAGCAACAAATAAAAACACTCAGTAAATGAAATACAGCTAAAATGCAATTCTTTGAACTCCGGTAACAAGCTTGCACTTTAGAGCAAAACACTCCCAGGGACACATTTTTTTTAATGGGATCTGAAAGTAGGGGTGGGGAGAGAGAGAAGAAGGAAAAGGAAAGGAAATTGCAAAGATCAAAGCATCTCTGTGAGAGATTATAACACATTACCGCAGAGTGGGTGCAACAACCCTGTTCCGTTTCATTATATGAGCTGAGACGAAATCCCAACCACCTTCAAAAAGAAACTTTGCAAGTATTTTGAGGTATCTTGAGCATGACATATGTATTAGACCCACAAAATGTATGCAGCTGCCACTTCCAGTTTGTCCAAAGGTTATTAACTCCTGATAGCCTTTTCCTGCGACTTTGGCTTCAAAGTTGATATACAGTGTTCCCTTGACTTTCGTGGGGGATACATTCCAAGACTGCCCACGAAAGTCAAATTTCCGCGAAGTAGAGATGCTTCCTGTCTTTCCTCCCTCCATCCCCTCCCTCCCCTTCCTTCCTCCATTCCTGGTTTTACTTACCCCCAGAACCCACAGGGGCAATGGGGTGGCAAGCAGGGGGCTTTGCTGCGCTCACTGCGGCAGTGGCGGGCGGCAGTAAGGCTCGGCTTCAATTGGAGCGTACCAACGCTCCGAGAATTAAAGGGGTGGGATCAGAAGGCTGGGGCGGAAATGGAGCTTTTATTTAAAGAAGCAGGATGGCTGAGGTGGAGGGGGGAGGAGAGTTAAAACAAACATCATCACCTCGAGATTCAACTACTGTAATGCTCTCTACATGGGGCTACCTTTGAAAAGTGTTCGGAAACTTCAGATCATGCAGAATGCAGCTGTGAGAACAATCATGGGCTACCCCAGGTATGCCCATGTTACACCAACACTCCGCAGTCTGCATTGGTTGCCAATCAATTTCCGGTCACAATTCAAAGTGTTGGTTATGACCTATAGAGCCCTTCATGGCATTGGACCAGAATATCTCCGGGACCGCCTTCTGCCGCACGAATCCCAGCGACTGATTAGGTCCCACAGAATTGCCCTTCTCCGAGTCCCGTCGACTAAACAATGTCGGTTGGCAGGGCCCAGGGGAAGAGCCTTCTCTGTGGTGGCCCTGACTCTCTGGAACCAGCTCCCCCCAGAGATTAGAACTGCCTCCACCCTCCTTGCCTTCCGTAAAACTCACCTCTGCTGTCAGGCATGGGGGAATCATGCCTGTATGGTATGTCTGTGTGTATGTCTGGTTTAATAATGGGGTTTTTAAATGTTTTTTAAATTTATTAGATTTGTTGTGAATTGTTCTATTGTATGTTGTGAGTCGCCCCGAGTCTACGGAGAGGGGCGGCATACAAATCTAATAAAATAAAACAAACAAACAAACAAACAAGCAAACAGTATTGTACATCAGGCCGCCCCAGAAAACCCTTGTTGTGCAAAAAAACCACAGAGTATTTTTTAAATAATATTTTTTGAAAAACCATGGTATAGACTTTTTTGCGAAATTTGGACCCGCGAAAATCGAGGGAACACTGTATTCATATTTACACCTAAACAACACTATGAAATTTATATATATACAACCACCTTCAAGTTCCTTCCAAGGCTACAAAAGGAAAGATGCATTTAAGAATGAGATTTTCATGGCTCGAGAAACCATTGTAACATCAAGACAAGGATGTTTTACTGTGGTGGGTTCTTCTTACCTGCATACCAATGTACTGTGTGTGCATCCTGGCGATTTGGGCTCCTTGCATGATTTTGCTTCTGCGAATGTATGGAAGCAAAGATCACAAAAGTCTCGCACATGCAAGCATCCCCTCACAATACAGTGGTACCTCAAGATACGAACCCCTCGTCTTACGAACAACTTGTGATACGAACCCGGGGTTCAGCAAAATTTTGCCTCTTCTTACGAACTTTTTTCGAGTTACGAACCTGCGTTCGGAGACAGCTGGGAAGCCGTGCGGCTGTTTTAAAAGGTAACAGCCGGGCGGCGGGGCTTCCCAGAAGCCTCCCGAACGCCGGTTCGTAACTCGAACAAAGTTCGTAAGAAGAGGCAAAATTTGGCTGAACCCCGGGTTCGGTTCGGGAGGTTCCTGGGAAGCCCCCCAGGCTGGCTGCGACCTTTTAAAACACCTGCGCCGCTTCGCAGCTGTCTCCCGAAGCCGAACACGGAAGTTCGGCTTTAGCGTTCGGCTTCAGGAGACAGCTGTGAAGCGGCGCGGGTGTTTTAAAAGGTCGCAGCCGGCCTGGGGGGCTTGCCAGCCCCCCCGAACCCTGAACCCAGAAGTTCTGCAAAAGTTCGGGGTTCGGGGGGGTGCTGGCAAGCCCCCCAGGCCGGCTGTGACCTTTTAAAACACCCACGCCGCTTCGTAGCTGTCTCCCGAAGCCGAACGCGGAAGTTCGGCTTTAGCGTTCGGCTTCAGGAGACAGCTACGAAGCGGCGCGGGTGTTTTAAAAGGTCGCAGCCGGCCTGGGGGGCTTGCCAGCACCCCTCCGAACCCGGGTTCGGGGTTCGGGGGGGTGCTGGCAAGCCCCCCAGGCCGGCTGCGACCTTTTAAAACACCCATGCCGCTTCGTAGCTGTCTCCCGAAGCCGAACGCGGAAGTTCGGCTTTAGCGTTCGGCTTCAGGAGACAGCTACGAAGCGGCGCGGGTGTTTTAAAAGGTCGCAGCTGGCCTGGGGGGCTTGCTGGGAAGCCCCCCAGGCCGGCTGCCACCTTTTAAAACAGCCGGAAAGCCGGTTTTTTGCGGGGGGTTTTTTGGTTGCACGGATTAATTGACTTTACATTGTTTCCTATGGGAAACAATGTTTCGTCTTACGAACTTTTCGTCTTACGAACCTCCTCCTTGCACCAATTAAGTTCGTATCATGAGGTATTACTGTATTTTGGTTCTGCGTATGTACAGGAAACAGAAGAAAGGCCGAAAATTCAAAATAAAAAAGGTGCCGCCTGATGGACCGAGTGATGGACTGAGTGGTGCTCCTGGATCCTGCAGTCTGAAAATATTTCACCTGAAAATCCATTCCTATTCCCACACCACTCAAAGGTGTTCATCTCAAATTATATAGCTAAAAGTCCATAGAGATTCTCAATCATCCAGGTCATGGTTGTCCCAAAGGGGTTTTTTCAGGAGGTGATTGGACTTTGTTTTCTTTTCGTATGAAGATGTTTTGCTTTTCATTCACGAAGCTTCTTCAGCTCTGATATGATATTGGGGAATGGAAGGAAGAATTTATATTCCTTTCTTACAGCTGGGTTTCCCCCCTTTCTTTTCAAAAGAAGAAACAAGAATAATAATAATAAATAATAAATAAATTTATTGTCATTGTCAAAACAACAAATTGTCTTTGGCAACTGATGTCGTGTGACACCCAGAGACCAGTCCCACCATACATAAAATTAGAATAGGTAAGTTTAAAAATAGAATAAAAAATAGAATAAAAAAATAGAATAAAATGTCCCACCCACTACAAATTCCCCACCCTAAACCACTCAATCATCTACATGACAAACCGAGTAATATTGTCCAACAGTTCACTGATGGTGACCCTTTAGTTCATTGTTAAGTGCGAGTATAGCTCTGGGATAAAAACTATTCAGGAAACGTGTGGTCCGAGTTCTAGTTGTTCTGTATCTTCTGCCAGAAGGCAACAGTTCCAAAAGATTGTAAGCAGGATGAGAAGAGTCTTTGAGAATGGTATGCACCTTCCTAGAACAGCGAGATGTGAAGATGTCATCCAGGGCGGGTAGCTGGAGCCCAATGATGTTCTGGGCAGTTTTAATAATTCTCTGTAGAGCTTTTTTGTTCGCTACAGAGCTGCTCCCATACTAAGCTAGTATGTCGTATGTCAAGACACTCTCAATGGTGCTGCGATAGTAGGACAACAGTAGATGCTGAGATAAATTTATCTTCCTGAGCATTCTCAGGAAGTGCAGCCTCTTTTGTGCCTTCTTCACAAGCTTATTAACATTCATAGAAAATCATGTTGCCTCTTGGAAAAAACACCTTTGGGACAACTATGACCTGGATGACTGAAAATCTCTAGAGATCTTTATCAAAAATAATACATTTGAGTCATTGCTAGTTTGGGGTCCCCAATACTTGTAAAAAAAAGTTATTGGAGAAAGAGCAAAGATGAACTATCAAAAAAGCTTTCATTTTAAAAGTAAATAAGGACCTAAGGCAAAGCATGATTCTTATGGAAAGTTACATAATAGAACATTATCCTGCCGATGTTTTAACAGCTAGTCTTTTTTAAAATTCCTTTCCTGCCACATCTGCGTCGCCGAGAGCAAATATTATGAAACTTTTCATTATTGTAAAGCTATGTGGGAATGACCTTAGTAGACTGAGTGTAGAGACGAGAGTGGACATTTATGTATGTATTTGGTTTTCTTGCCCAGGTGTAGGATTTTACTTTTCTCTGTATTGAATTCCATTTTATTTTGTTTGGGCCATCTGGATCCTGAGCCAATTGTCCTTGGGGATCTTGAGCAGAAAGAGAAGGCAAAACTCTCCCTTTCCCTTGACCCCCAACAAATGGGACCCAAGGGAAATCTGCCTGTCTCAAGCAACATTGAGGCGTTGCTTGGATATCCGTTTCAATAACCTTCAATACACTTGGCATCCATGAATCTGTCTAATCCTGCCTTGAATCTATCAAGGCTGACAGCTGTCATGACCTCTTCTGGAAGTAAATTCCATAAACCAAGGACCCTCTGGATGAAGAAATATTTCCCTTGATTTGTCCTCACTTTCTTACCTATGAGCTTTAGGGAGTGCCCTCTCGTCCTAGTATTGTGTGATACAATTTTTCTCTATCCACCTTTTCTATCCCATGCATGATTTTATACATTTCAATCAAGTCACCCCTTAAACGCCGTCTTTCAAGGCTGCAGAGACCAAGGCATTGCAGAGATCAGAGGATCAGAGATGACATGCAGGATCAGAGATGACATGACAGCAGTGTCCCAATTTTTGTAGGGTTGCCACAAAGAAGAAGGGGTCAACCTGTTTTCCAGCGCACACAAAGACAGAACAAGAAGCAATGGATGGGAATGTACGATGGGAAAATTAAGGAGCTAAGATAACTAGAAGTAAAGAGAAATTTCCAGTGAAATAGCTTGCCTCCAGAAATTGTGGGTTCTCCATCACTGGAGGTCTTTAAGAAAAAGTTGGGCAGTCACAGTCACTGAAATGGTAAGGGGTTTACTTACTCATTTACACATTTACTTACTTACTTACTTACTTACTTACTTACTTACTTACTTACTTACTTACTTACTTACTTACTTACTTACTTATTAAATTTATAGGCCACCCTTTTTCCTCGCGGACTCATGGTGGCTCACAAAAATAATCTAGAAGACTAGAAGACCTCAAAGGTCCCTTCCAGCTCTATTATTTTGTTATATACATTTTCTTATATCTTATACCTGGGCATACCGACAGTTATCCGTACAAATAAACTGTCCAGAAAGGACCTTTATAGTGCTGATGGAACCAAACTGTAATTCATAACTTTTATTACAACCTTTAGGCCAGAAAACACTACAATAAAAAAAGACGTAAATTTATAATTAATAAAACTAAAAAGCTGAACTAAAATGTTTCTCCCTCGCTTCTTATCCCTGACCAGAACACTGATGCACAGTATCTTTCCAGATTGCCTGATTTGGGGGTCACCAAAATTAGTAGAAAATTTAATGATCACCATTATTATAATTAACCACGTGATGGTTACTTTATTTCTTTTATGTGATTTTGTTTCTCTTTAGCTCAACTTTTTTACTTTGAGTAGTGACAGGTTTTATCTATTTTTAATGTTGTGTTTTCTGGCCTAAAGGCTGTAGTAAAGATTTTGATGTGAAACTATAATTGAAAGTACCTCTTGGATTCCTATTGACCCAGAACATTATGGCAATCCAGAGATTTTACCATGCAAATTCAGTAATAGATGCATATACAAGACGGAGTGGCTGTGGGTTTTACCTCCCAAGGACAATTCCATTTGTCCATTCATCACCCTGGGGGGGGGATTATTGACCCCCTCGGAGAGGGTCCACAACGTGGGCATCCTCCTTGATCCACAACTTACATTGGAGCACCATCTTTCAGCTGTGGCGAGGAGGGCATTTGCACAGGTTCACCTGGTGCACCAGCTGCGGCCCTATTTGGACAGGGAGTCATTGCTCATAGTTGCTCATGCCTTCATCACCTCAAGGTTTGTCTACTGCAATGCTCTCTACATGGGGCTACCTTTGAAAAGTGTTTGGAAACTTCAGATCGTGCAGAATGTGGCTGCAAGAGCTATCATGGGCATTCCCAGATATGCCCATGTTTCGTCATCACTCCACAGCCTGCACTGGCTGGCGATCAGTTTCCAGTCACAATTCAAAGTGTTGGTTATGACCTATAAAGCCCTATATGGCATCGGACCAGAATACCTCCAGGACCGCCTGCTGCTGCACGAATCCCAGGGACCGATTAGGTCCCACAGAGTTGGCCTTCTCTGGGTCCTGTCGACAAAACAATGCCGTCTGGCGGGACCCAGGGGATGAACCTTCTCTGTGGTGGCCCTGGCCCTCTGGAATCAACTTCTCTTGGAGATTAGGACTGCCCCCACCCTCCTTGCCTTTCGTAAACTTTTGAAAACTCATCTATGTCGCCAGGCATGGAGGAATTGATAGATCCTTAGCTGTCTTGGCTTTATTTTTGGGTTATATGACTGTTTTTAATAGAGGTTTTTAAAACTGTTTTAACATTGAATTTGTATATAATGTTTTTACTTGTTGTGAGCCGCTCCGAGTCCTCGGAGAGGGGCGGCATACAAATCTATTTTTTTATTATTATTATTATTATTATTATTATTATTATTATTATTATTATTATTATTATTATTACACTAGGGATGAAATTCAAAATGTTTCCCTACCGGTTCTGTGTGCTTGACTTGGTGGGTGTGATAGGGGAAGGATAGTGCAAAATCTCAATTCCCACCCCACTCCAGGGGAAGGATAGTGCAAAGTCTCCATTCCCACCCACCTCCAGGGGAAGGATAGTGCAAAGTCTCCATTCCCACCCAACTCCAGGGAAAGGATACTGCAAAATCTCAATTCCCACCCACCTCCAGGGGAAGGATAGTGCAAAGTCTCCATTCCCACCCAACTCCAGGGGAAGGATAGTGCAAAGTCTCCATTCCCACCCAACTCCAGGGGAAGGATACTGCAAATATTACTACTAACCATTCCCTCCTAACTCCAGGGGAAGGATACCTCAAAATCTCCATTCCCACCCCACCCCAGGGGAAGAATACTGCAAAATCTCAATCCCCACTGTCCTCTGGGATCCACCAGAGGTAGAGTTTGCTGGTTCTTTAAACAACTCAAAATTTCCACTACAAGTTATCCAGAAGCTGCCAGAACCTGCTGAATTTCACTCTTGAATTGCACCATTTTTCATAAGAAATAGTAAAGATAAATACTTGCTCAATGGCCACTTTTATCATTTGTGCTCAAGCTTGTTGTTCACCAGCTTAGTCTATAAAGAGTGCAGAGAAGAGCAACAAAGATGATTAGGGGACTGAAGGCTAAAATATATAAGGAATGTCTAGGAACTGGGTATGTCTAGTTTAATGAAAAGATGGACCAGGGGAGACATGATAGCAGTATTCCAATATCCCAGGGGCTGCCACAAAGAAGAGGGAGTCGGGCTGTTCTCCAAAGCACCTGAGGGCAGGACAAGAATCAATGGGTGGAAACTAAACAAGGAGAGGAGCAACTTAGAACTAAGGAGAAATTTCCTGACAGTTAGAACAATTAATCAGTGGAACAACTTGCCTCTATAAGTTATAAATATTCCAACACTGGAAGTTTTAAAGAAAAGATTGAATTTGTCTGAAGTAGTGTAGAGTTTTCTGCCTGGACTAGAAGACCTCCAAGGCCCCTTCCAACTCTGTTATTTGTTCTGTTCTGTCCTGTCTTGTCCTCTCCTGTCCTGTCCCATTCCATTCTGTCCTGTCCTGTCCTATTTTATTCTAAGTTGTGTCTGACTTTGCAAACCCATGGACCGTTCCCATTCATTACATCAATACACCATCTAACCATCTCACCCTCTGTCGCCTTCCATCTTTCCCAACATCAGGGTCTTTTCAAATGAGTCTCCTCTTTCCATTAGGTGACCAAAGTATTGATATCTTCAGTATCTGACCTTCCAAAGGACAGTCAGGGTTTATTTCCTGTAGGATTACTCAGGCTACATAAACAGGTATAGAATAGCTGATGCAGTTTAGCAACTCAGATTTTAAAACAAGCAGACAATTATCCAGATTTTGTGCCTGGCTAAACATGTATTATATGGTTGGCCAAGGTAGTTTTTGTTCTCTTACAATCTTCCCTCATATATCAGGGATAATTCTGGCCTTCCACTATAATTGCTGATAGCACCGTGGTAGTGCAGTGGTCAGAATGCAGTATTGCAGGCTAATTCTGCCAACTGCCAGGAATTCAATTCTGAGCGTCTCAAGGTTTGCTCAGCCTTCCCTTCTAAAGTGGGTAAAATGAGGACCCAGATTATTGGGGGCAATATAACAAATAACAGATTAACAGAGTTGGAAGAGACCTTGTATGTCAAGTAGTCCAAAGACGGGATACAAGAATGCTGGAAGGTCTTAAGCATAAAACGTATCAGGAAAGACTTAATGAACTCAATCTGTAGAGTCTGGAGGACAGAAGGAAAAGGGGAGACATGATCAAAACATTTAAATATGTTAAAGGGTTAAATAAAGTCCAGGAGGGAAGTGTTTTAATAGGAAAGTGAACACAAGAACAAGGGGACACAATCTGAAGTTAGTTGGGGGGAAGATCAAAAGCAACATGAGAAAATATTATTTCACTGAAAGAGTAGTAGATCCTTGGAACAAACTTCCAGCAGACGTGGTTGGTAAATCCACAGTAACTGAATTTAAACATGCCTGGGATAAACATATATCCACTGTAAGATAAAATACAGGAAATAGTATAAGTGCAGACTAGATGGACCATGAGGTCTTTTTCTGCCGTCAGTCTTCTATGTTTCTATAAGTAGTCCAACCCCTCTAATCTAAGCAGGAAATCCTATAACATTTCTGACAAATGGCAGTCCAATCTCTTCCTGAAGGTCTCAAGTGATGAAGCTCCCACAACTTCCGAAGGCAACTTCTGTTCCTTTGGTTGATTGCTCCCACTGTCGGAAAATTTCCTCTTACTTCTAGGTTGAATCTCTTCTTGATCAGTTTCCATCCATTATTCCTTGCCTGGCCTTTGAATTGCCTTGGAAAATAGGTTGACCCCTTTCTCTCTGTGGCAGCCCCTCGAATATTGGAACACTGCTATTATTTCACCCCTGGTCCTTCCCTTCACTGGACTAGCCATGCCCAGTTCCTGCAACTATTCTTTGTCCCCTAATCATCCTGTTTGCTCTTCTCTGCACTTTTTCTAGAGACTCAACATATTTTTATAGTGTTGTGACCAAATCTGGATGCAGTATGCTAGGTGTAGTCTTACTAAGGCTTTATAGAATGGTATTAGTAGCTCACTTGATTGTTATTGTATCCAGCTAAGAATTGCATTGGCTTTTTTGGCTGCTGCTAGACACTGCTGACTCATATTTAATTGGTTGTCTCACTAAGGCGCCAAGATCTCTCTTACATCTACTGCTCTTACACCTGGTTTCACCCAGTCTATGTGTGAATTTTCAGTTTTATGCTGACTCTGTAAACTGCTTAGAGAAAGCTGTAAAGCACTATGAAGTCTAAGTCCTATTGCTAAAATAAAACCCTTGAAATACATTGTTTAAGGGCTGATATCGCTTTCCACTGAACTAAAGGAACCTGATTTGTGGACATGCAATTCTTTGTTTCTCTTGTTGAAAACAATATTGGACACATGAACCATCTATTTACAACAGGGAAGAAAATCTGAATGAGAAGAGGAAATAATCAGCAGAGATAGGCCTATATTTTGGATTAATTTCTTCCTCCTTGCAAATATTATCTTATACCATATTCTGCTTTTGAAAGATTGTTCTTTTCAGCAATAGTTGTTCTGACCTAGGATTCCACAAACCACAAAGCAGACTCCCTGTTCTGACAAAACTTTTATTAAGTTACTGTGAATTCTTCTCATTCACATCCAGCAAAGGGTAAATTTACAGTAAATTTACAGACCTTATCTGGCTTGGAGAGCTGCCAGGCCATATCTTCAAAACTTGGCAAGAAGTCTCTGAGAATCACAAATTAAGTGAACTAATCACAAATTAAGTGAACTAATTGTCTCCTGCAAATGCCCATCCCTTTTGCTCCTCTTTTATTTAAGGGTCCCAAGTTGACCCTTGTTCCTTAGCTGTTCCCTTCATCTGGCACCTCTGTGCATGCACACACTAGGAACTGGCTCCAGCTGTTCCTCTGCCTCACTGCTGTCTGACTCCAGAGGCAGCTGATAACTGTTAGACAGCCCTGTCCCCATCTCTGCCTCCAATGAAGATCATTCGTCAGAGCCTTCCACAAACTCCAGGACTGGCCCATGTTCCTCCTCAATCTCCTTTCTGAATCTTCTGCCGGCTCTGCTGGCGAACCACAATACTATTATCTAGGGGATAGGTAAGCATTTTTATATATGCAGTGCAAATTTTATAAGTAAAATATATAAGGGATGTGTTTAGTGAACTACATAGTCAGCTTCCTATTGCTCCTAACAGGAAAGTTTATTTAATGTTTTACACTAATGCCAAAGATTAGATAAACTTTCTTATTTTTGAGGAATGGTAACTATAGTGCAATGATTATAACACCTCCTTTATGTCTTTTAGTTTTAACATCTTCTCCACCCTCTTATTAAGTAATACTCGCCAGCAGAAAGCTCAGAATTTCCAAATGACTAATAAATTATAAATACACCCCCTTCCTGTTTCTACATTATTATTTTACAACACTACCATAGTACTGTGCTTAATGAGAACGCAACTATAAAACATGATTCCATTAAAATATGATAAAAAAACAGATCACGTAGCTGTTCCAAAGTTTTAAGATGAATCACTAAAAACTATCACAGATTTTATATCCGTCTGTCTTTGATGTGCAATATAACTTTTGTATAAGTTTTTTTGTTCTAAAGGAAAAAAAACCACTCTTTCCAATAAATATTATTTGTTGGTATTTTCAACATATAGGGTATTTCCTCCCTGACCTCCTCATGCTAATTTATAACTTTTAGCACTAAATTATAATTTATTAATACTCTTCACAAAAAATATTAATATGAAACTATTAATTTGGGATTCTGTACAAAACAGAGCCTTATTGTTTATGGATTCATTTTGAAAAGAACTAATATGCTTTAAAACTTTCTGCTCCTAATGAAATTTGTATAGTCCAATATAGATAGATATTGGCCTATATCTATCTATCCATCCTCTATCTATCTATCTATCTATCTATCTATCTATCTATCTATCTATCTATCTATCTATCTATCTATCTAATCTATCTACCTACCTACCTACCTACCTACCTACCTATCATCTATCTATCTATCTATCTATCTATCTATCTATCTATCTATCTATCTATCTATCTATCATCTATCTATCATCTATCTAATCTATCTATCTATCTATCTATCTATCATCTATCTATCTATCTATCTATCTATCTATCTATCTATCTATCTATCTATCTATCTATCTATCTATCTATCTATCTATCTATCTAGATCCTGAAGATGAAACTCAAATACTTTGGCCACCTAATGAGAAAGATAATAAATTAATAGAAGTGCCACGCTGGGAAGCAATACACAAAAACAAACGTTGAGGTAAAAGTCTGTAGAGATTTTTCAGTCGTCTGTCGTCCCCCCTCTCCCCCCCCCCCACCTCCCAATGCTGTCTTGCTTTACCAAAGTTATAATATGGTCACTTTACTTTTACATAATATGTAAAAGCAATGAGAAATCGCTTCATAAGCATTTGGGAACTTCTTGAATCACTCATCAAGAAATGTGTGCATGAAAACATACGAATGTGTTTAGCATTACAGCTAGGCCTACAATTTTCGGCCTAGTGTTTGCTGATTTCAATATTCAAATTGTGTGCCAAATAAACAGCACCTGTTACCGTGCCAAGGAGTTAAAAGGGGAGGCCAAATCCGATTTATGACTTAATTTAAGCCCTGCCAAAAAACAGAGCATCTGCTTCCACAAAGATTGTTGACAGCTGAAGCTTTCCTCCCATTGTGTTTTAGCTCTGTTGAGCCCCAAGCATCTGCTCACACACAGAGGTGTTGACAGTTTGAGCTTTTGTGTTTTCCCATTGTTTTGAAACGGTGCCAGAAACTGGCAGCTCCAACACAGAGAAAATGTTGGCGGCTGAGATTTAGAGCCCACGTGAAGTTTTACGGTCATTCGGTCATTCCGAGGGGCCTTTCCTTTCAGCCAAGATACGGAGGGTTGCCCTCTCAAGGCCTTGCATTTTGACAGCCACAGACAGTAAGGAAAAAGATGCCCAGGCAGCAGAAGGCGAAAGGAGTACAGCAGCTATGAGATTTGGTGATGTTTGTGTCTCTCCTCAAAGTATAGATTTCACTGTTCGGCGTTCGTTTTTCACAGTTTTATAAGTTGACCTGTGTTTTCCCCTTTTGCCAATGGAAGTTGGGCGTGCATAAGCGCACAAGCATGCCTTCTGTCCTCTGTCCTAATACTTCTCTTATATTTCTACTAACTACATAATAACACAAGATCATATGCTGCAATGTCCTGCCTGTCGGCGACTACTTCAGCTTCAACCACAACAACACAAGAGCACACAACAGATTTAAACTTAATATTAACCGCTCCAAACTTGACTGTAAAAAAATATGACTTCAGTAACCGAGTTGTCGAAGCGTGGAACTCATTACCGGACTCCATAGTGTCATCCCCAAACCCCCAACACTTCACCCTTAGATTATCTACGGTTGACCTATCCAGATTCCTAAGAGGTCAGTAAGGGGCGAGTACAAGTGCACTAGAGTGCCTTCCGTCCCCTGTCCTATTGCTTTCCTATATCTCCTATACCTTTCTTCTATTCCTATATCTCTTCTTCTATTCTTTCATTGATATATTCTATTCCTATATCTTCTTTTCTATTATTTCTTAGATATATTTTACTACGAGTATCTCCTCTATAACCTTCATCATGTATTTTACTATGTGTATATTGATATATACCCACTAAAACCTTCATTGTGTATTGGACAAAATAAATAAATAGATAGATAGATAGATAGATAGATAGATAGATAGATAGATAGATGGATGGATGGATGGATGGATGGATGGATGGATGGATGGATGGATGGATGGATGAATGAATGAATGAATGAATGAATGAATAAATAAATAAACAAATAAATAAATAAATAAATAAATGTAGTTCTTTCCAGGTGCTAATGATGTTCCCAGCTCTTACCGTCCTCGGAGAGGAGTGGCACACAAATCCAATTATTAAATAAAATAAATAAATATGTTTACGAACTTTATTATTTCTTCCATATTATTCCTATATCTTTTCTTCTAATCTTCCATTTATATATTTTACTATGATTATAACCTCTGAATCCTACATTATGTATTGGACAAAATAAATGAATAAATAAAATTAAAAGTCTATAAACAACAGATGGACCTAGAATAACATAGTTGGAAGGAAGCTTGGAGTGTTTTTAGTCCAACCCTGTGGTCAAGGCTAAAGAATTTCAGACAAATAGAGTTGCTTCCGGTTCAGCCCGGTTTTCGAAACCGGTAGCAGCAGTGGCAGCGAGGGGCTCTGCTCACCCATCTGAGACATTCCGCCTACTTGCCCAGCAGTCAGTTGTTCCTGGTTTGGCCCAGTTCTCTGAACTGATATCAATGGTGGTGGGAGGCTCTGTCTACCTGCCTCGGATACTCCGCCCATTTGCCCAGCAATGGGTTGCTCCCAGGTTTGGCCCGGTTCTCTGAACCAGTAGCCCGCGATACTCCACTCATTCACCTTGGATGCAAAAGCATTGTGCAAATATGTGAAACGATGGCAAAAGCATTTAGAACCCGCTATTGTGGAGCACCCACAACTTCTGAAGATAAAAGAATATAATAATGATAATGATAATGATAATAATAATAAATAATAATAATAATAATAATGATTAATAATAATAATTGTTGTGTTTGGGCCTGGGCCAGCTGTTGCCCCCACAGATGGGGGAGACGCGGCACACAGTGACTGTGAAAGCCTGGCTGACAGCCAGGATGATGCAGCTGACCATCAGGAAGATGGGGCTGACAGCCAGGAAGATGTAGCCGTCAGTCAGGAAGACGGAGTGGCTGTGGGTTTTGCCTCCCAAGGACAATCCCATCTGTCCGTCCATCACCCTGGGGGGGAATTATTGACCCCCTCAGAGAGGGTTCGCAACTTGGGCGTCCTCCTCAATCCACAGCTCACATTAGAAAAACATCTCTCAGCTGTGGCGAGGGGGCGTTTGCCCAGGTTCACCTGGTGCACCAGTTGTGGCCCTATCTGGACCGGGACTCATTGCTCACAGTCACTCATGCCCTCATCACCTCGAGGTTCGACTACTGTAATGCTCTCTACATGGGGTTACCTTTGAAAAGTGTTCGGAAACTTCAGATCGTGCAGAATGCAGCTGCGAGAGCAGTCATGGGCTTACCTAGGTATGCCCATGTTTCACCATCACTCCGCAGTCTGCATTGGCTGCCGATCAGTTTCCGGTCACAATTCAAAGTGTTGGTTATGACCTTTAAAGCCCTTCATGGCATTGGACCAGAATATCTCCGAGACCGCCTGCTGCCGCACGAATCCCAGCGACCGATTAGGTCCCACAGAGTGGGCCTTCTCCGGGTCCCGTCAACTAAACAATGTCGGTTGGTGGGCCCCAGGGGAAGAGCCTTCTCTGTGGCGGCACCGGCCCTCTGGAACCAACTCCCCCCGGAGATTAGAACTACCCCTACTCTTCCTGCCTTCCGTAAACTCCTTAAAACCCACCTTTGCCGTCAGGCATGGGGGAACTGAAACATCTCCCCCTGGGCATGTTTAATTTATATATGGTATGCTTGTGTGTATGTCTGTTAGTTTATGGGGTCTTTTTAAATCTTTAAATATTTTAAATTTGTCAGATTATTTATGATTTGTTCCACGTGTTGTGAGCCGCCCCGAGTCTTCGGAGAGGGGCGGCATACAAATCTAAGTAATAAATAAATAATAAATAAATAAATAAATAAGATGGGGCAGAGAGCCAGGAAGAATCGGCAGACAGTTCAGGGGAAGGGGCTGGCAATTCGTCAGATAGTTTATCCTCTCTCAGCTCGTCTGCAGGACAATGCATCAATTTACGCAACCGTAGGGCCTTGCAAAGAAGGGATCACTTTAAGAAGTAGGATAAGCACACCTGGGCTGGGTGTGGTTCCCTTAATGAGGGCTAACAGCATAAAAAGGGAATGGGGCCAAGGCAAACTGTGGCTGATTATCTGGGTGGTTTGTGTGGCATCGTTTGTTCCTGCTTTGAAGTTCCTGCTCTTGTATTTCAACTCAGCGTTGTGGGAGTTGAACACTCTGGGACAAGCTGCTGCTTTTGTGCTGTGAATATTCAGAGACTCTTGGACTATTTATGCTCCATGACTTGTGTATTTGTTGGCTTTTCACTGAACTTTGTAGCTGACTGAATTTGCAACGAATCCTCTTTGTTACTCCTGAAAGTAAGGACCATTTGCTTTAGACTTTTTTCTTTACTGTTTAATACCCATTAATTTAAAACCCATTATTACTAAAAAAAACATTCAATTCTACAATAATAACACTTCTGATAGTAAAAGATGATTATAAGGAAACAAATTTATCGCAATATTCAGTGCTTTTGTAGCTGGATTTTATATATCTACTACCATACGTAGCTTATTTTAAAAAAATCCTGTGTAAGGCATAAACTCTTCTTCTAACCATTTCTTTTTGGCGCCTAAGAGAGGGTAGCCTTCAGCTTATGCTATAATGTTAAAATCAGATTGTTTTACAGGCTGAAATAATTTGAATAGGGAAGGAAAAAAGGAAGGGAGGGAGGGAGAAAGGAAGGAGAGAAAGGAGGAAAAAGGAAGAAAGAAAGAGAAAAGGAGGAAGGGAGGGAGGGAGAGAAGAAGGATGTGGAAGGGAAAGAGGGAGAGAGGGAGGAAGGGGGGAGGAAGGAAGGAAGGAAGGAAGGAAGGAAGGAAGGAAGGAAGGAAGGAAGGAAGGAAGGAAGGCCTTACATGAGTCAGGCATAACAAACCATAATTATTGTGGAGGCCATAAAGTCACATGCCATCTCTTAAATGCCTTCTTCATTTTATTTAAGGAAGGAAAATAGCTTTTAAATAATTGGGCATCACTTCCAGTAAATTAGTATCATATGTTGAGGAGTTGCAGTGTTTATGGTAAAGCAAGATGCAATCTCAGTAGGAGGGGAAAAAAACCCCACCCAGCTGCGCTTCATTTAAGTTATTTATATTTTACACATATAGATTTCCATTCCAAACTGAAACCAAATCAGCTGCAGGTGGCATTTTCTGTGGCAACAGACGCAGCGTATCAAACTCGACAGAGAAAAGGCCAACTTTCTGTTTGTTGGGAATTTCTGGAGAAAACTATGAGGCCTTTAAGAAAGAGCCTGGAATAGACTCATTTGTTCTGAAATGATAAGAGGCCTCCGGCTTCAACGGGGTGGGTTCAGGGCTAGTAGACCTTCAAGGGCCCTCTACCAAATACTCTGACATTCCACACTCTACTCTATAGGCACTCCAAGCAGTGGAAGGGCTGCAAAAAGTTTCCCTGCCACACTGTGGGTGTGGCTTATTTTGTGGGTGTGGCAGGCAGACCATGTGACCAGGTGGGATTGGCTTGGTGATCATGTGACTAGGGGGTGGCTTAAAGGTCATATGACTGGCTTAAAGAGGGCCAACTTGATGTCACTCATGTCAAGAGTATGGGTTAGCGTCAGGGTGCCTGCCTCTCCTTGCCTCAAAGAGATACATTTTAAATATAGAAATGTTCTGTCGGGCTCTCTGGTAGACTCCTCCCAAAAATTCACCGGTACAAATTTCAGACACACACACGTTTGAAAATTCAAAACAATGTTCTTTATAATGAAAATTCACTTAATCTAAGCCCTCTTTTGGTATAGCAAAGAGCACTCGTCTCCAAACAAACTGGTAATTTGTACAAGTCCCTTATCAGTTCTGTGATACTTAGCTTGCAGCTGTGAGGCAATTCACAGTCCTTCTTCTTTTACAAAATGAAACACACTTTGCTCTGGTTTAGTTTCAAAGTGGGGAAAAATCAGCACACAAAAGGTCAAAGTCAGTAAAGCAGTCATGAAACACAACAAACAATCAGATAATCCTCCACAATGGCCAAACCCACAGGTTGCTATTTCTAGCAGCCTCACTAATTACCACAGCCACACCCAACCACAGGTGGCCTCATTTTCTTTGATAATAATCTCTCAGTTGTTGTTGCCTATGCATCGCTCTCCGCATGCGTGGCTGTATCATTAACTCTTGTTCTGAATCCAAGGAGGAGCTAGATAATTGATCTCCTTCTGAGCTGTCCGCCATACTCTCCTCCTCCCTGTCACTGATGTCTTCTTGGTCAGAGGAACCTTCATCAGTAGATTCCACCGGGGGCAAAACAGGCCTGCAGCATGTGGATGTCTCCCCCACATCCACAGTCTTTGGGGCAGGAGCAGGGCCAGAGCTAACAACATAGAAACATAGGAGATTGATGGGGGGAAAAAGACCTCATGGTCCATCTAGTCTGCCCTTATACTATTTCCTGTATTTTATCTTATGTTTATCCCAAGCATGTTTAAATTCAGTTACTGTGGATTTAGCAACCACGTCTGTTGGAAGTTTGTTCCAAGCATCTACTACTCTTTCAGTAAAATAATATTTTCTCATGTTGCTGCTGATTTTCCCCCCAACTAACCTCAGATTGTGCCCCCTTGTTCTTGTGTTCACTTTCCTATTAAAAACACTTCCTTCCTGAACCTTTTTTTAACCCTTTAACATATTTAAATGTTTCAATCAGTCCCCCCTTTTCCTTCTGTCCTCCAGACCAGAGGTCCCCAACCTTTTTTGCACCAGGGACCGGCTTTCAACTAGACCAGTTTTCCATGGCCCGGTGGGGGGGGGGAGCTAGCTGTCAGCGGCGCCGTAAAAGGGGCGATCAAGAGAGGAATGGGTGAATGAATGGACGGAGGGTGGGAAGGAAGGAAGGAAAGAGGGAAGGTACAGGAACAGAAGAAGGGTGCAAAGAAGCAAAGAAAGGTGTGAAAGGGGAGAGTAAGAGAGGAAGGAGTGAAAGAAGGGAATGAGGGAGGAAAGAAGGGAGGAAGGAAAAGGAAAGCAAGAAATGGAGGGAGGAAAGGAAGGGAGGAAAGGAAGGAAGGAAGGAAGAAAGAAGGAAAGAGGGAAGGGACAGGAACAGAGGAAGGAAGCAAGGAAACTTATGAAAGGGGAGAGTAAGAGAGGAAGGACTGGAGGGAGGGAGGGAAGAAGGTAGGAAGGAGAAAGAAAAGAAATAGAGGAAGGAAAGGTAAAAGAGAGAAAGAAAAAGAGCAAGAAAGAAAGAAAGAAAGAAAGAAAGGCAACTTCAAAGAAAGGCTCACTGAGCATCTCTCACTCTCTCTCTCTTTCTATCCCTCTTTCTTTCTTTCTCTTCCTTTCTCTCTCTCCTCTTCCTTTATCTCCTCTTTCTCTCCCCCCTCTCTCCCCCTTTCCCTCTCTCTTTCTCTCTCCCTCTCTTGCTATCTCTCCCCCCTTTCCCTCTCTTTCTCCCTCTCTTTCTCTCTCTCCCCCCTCTCTCTTTCTCTCTCTCTCCCCCTCTTTCTCTGTCTTCTTCTCACTTTCTCTCTCTTGTTTTCTTTCTGTCTCTTTTGCTTTCTCTCTCTCTCTCTTTCTCTCTTGTTTTGTTTCTCACGCTCTTTCTCTCTCTTGTTCTCTCTCTCTTGCTATCTCTTTCTCTCCCCCCCTTTCTCTCACTCTCTCTTTCTCACTTTCTCTCTATCTTGCTGTCTGTTGCTTTCACTCACTCTCGTTCTCTCTCCGTTCTTCTCAGCGGTGACGCGCGCACGCCCTGCCCGCCTCACATTTGCCGAGAGGACTTTCGCCCCGGGCTCTCAGCAAGGGGGTTTGCATGAGAGGCGGGGCCGGCGGAAGGTGATATTCAATGTCGGGGGCGCACGGGCGGTCTTGCGCGCGCTCCCTATCTCCCTGCTAGCCCACTCGGAATACGTATTCAAAATAAGAAAAGCCTTTGCCGGCGAAGGCTTTTCTTATTTTGAATACAGTATTCCGAGTGGGCTAGCAGGGAGATAGGGAGCGCGCGCAAGACCGCCCGTGCGCCCCCGACATTGAATATCACCTTCCGCCGGCCCCGCCTCTCATGCAGCCCCCTTGCTGAGAGCCCGGGGCGAAAGTCCTCTCGGCAAATGTGAGGCGGGCAGGGCGTGCGTTCCGGGTGCGGGAGGAGCTGCGGTGAAAGGCAGGAGGTGGCAGAGGAGCAGAGGGGGCAAATCGGGCGGGCGGTGGGCAGCGCGGAAAGGCCGAGGGGGCCCTGGCGCCGCGGACCGGCTGAAAACCCCCAGCGGCCCGGTGCCGGTCCGCGGACCGGCGGTTGGAGACCCCTGCTCCAGACTATACAGATTGAGTTCATTAAGTCTTTCCTGATAAGTTTTATGCTTAAGACCTTTCACCATTTTTGTAGACTGTCTTTGGAACCGTTCAATTTGATCAATATCTTTTTGTAGGTGAGGTCCCCAGAACTGAACACAGTATTCCAAATGGGGTCTCACCAGCGCTCTATACGGTGGGATCCCAATCTCCCTCTTCCTGCTTGTTATACCTCTAGCTATGCAGCCAAGAATTCTACTTGCTTTCCCTACCGCCTGACCACACAGTTCACACGTTTTGAGACTGTCAGAAATCACTATCCCTACATCCTTCTGAAGTTTTTGCTAACATAGAACTGCCAATACAATACAATTTCCCGGTCTATTTACTATTACTGAACATCCAAAATATACTATTTTAACCTATGCGTATATGCCATATGTGTGCATACATATTACACACAGGCACACAAAAATATACATTATCTACTATATAGTTGTTTTTTTTAATTGGATTGTACATGTTGTTTTTATTATTGTTGTTAGCCGCCCCGAGTCTACGGAGAGGGGCGGCATACAAATCCAATAAATTATTATTATTATTATTATTATTATTATTATTATTATTATTATTATTATTAAAATTATTATTATTATTATTATTATTAAAATTATTATTATAAACTGTATGGGTATTTATGCACACACGTGCAAGCACAGCTCTTCTAAAATTATACACATTCAACCTCATTTACTGGGATAGGAAAAACATACCCAGAGCCCAGAAGGGAAAAAAATAAAGAAATTCAAAATTTTTCTACCGGTTCTGCGTATCGGATCGTACCCGTAGGAGCCCATCACTGTCTCAAAGGATATGGCATCAGTGAACTTGCGTTTTTCATAAGGCAGAAGACAAAAGGTCTAGCTTTGCAGCCTTCCTCCTGCAAATCTCCGATAAATTGATCAAAACACATGTTTCTGCCGTTCTTGCAACGCTCACTGCAAGCCCAGCTGCTGTTTGAGATCTATAGGCTTTCTCTGCTTCCATTTTCTATTGTCGGACAAAGAAATGCTGACTATCCACTATTCTGATCTCTTACCAAACTTTCCTTTTCAGACATTTTCTATGGGCCTGATTTGTATCAGCCATTCTTTGAGAGGTTTTTCCTTTTGCTGAACTATTTTTCTGCCCCCCCGTCCTCCTCCCCTTCCTTTCCTCAGATAACACGGTTAATTTATTTCCTGGCAATCCTGGAAAGATTCTGAATGGAAGGTCTGAATATACTTGTCTCGCCGTCTCTTTAGATTCTCTCTAACATCCCAGCGTTCTTGCGGAAGCATCTTTTCTTTCTTCTGTCTCCTCGTCTCTTGTAGCCTGCTTTTCGCAAGGCTTTTTACAAACTTTTCTCCCTTTCCTTTTGTTCCCGTATCGGGTTGTTTCGTGCCCTGTCCGTTTCCTTTCCGTTTATTATTATTCAAGCTAGCAGTCTTCAAAGCGTTCTAGCAGCGCAGTCTTCTTTATTCTTTCTTGTATGCGCTGTCTTCTTCACCCACCACCATTCCGCTATTTTGGGACCTGCCTTTGCAGAAATTACATTTCCGAGGCTCTCCTCTGGAAAATGCTTGGCTTTTTTAATGTTTTCATAATATTTCGACATTGTTTCGGGCAGTGATGGGCTACTGCTCCCACGGGGGGGGAGGGGGCGACGACGCAGTGGGGGTAGTAAGTTTATGCACTATTTATTGAATACTTAATAGTTTTTTATTGTCCTTCCTTCCCTAGTACCTTAGTATGATCCTTAATTACTTTTAAAATAGGAAATAATTAAATAGTCTGTTTTTACCCATAAACTCTTTAATCATTTTAATCATTATCTAGAGCTGAACTTTTATAGCAATTAAAGAAAATTGAACTACTTGCCTAATCTGTTATCATACTGAACTGTGTAGGTTCAGTACAAAACCTTAAAATGTTCCTGTGCTCCTCAACAAATAATGCTGTCTATCATTTGTCCTTTTGTGTAAAGTGACCAGATTTTAAGACTGGGAAAGGGGGGGGGAGGCTAAAAAACGTTTAGCCAAAAAAAATTAGCAAAAAATTTCTCTCTCTCTCTCTTTTCCTTCCTCTCCTTTTCTCTCTCTCTCTCTTCCTTCCCCCCTCTCTCTCATAATCTCTCTCTCTTCCTCTCTCTGTTTCTTTTTTCCTCTCTCTCTTTCTCTTGCTTTCTTTCTCTCTCTTGCCCTCTCACTCTTTCTCTCTCCCCTTTCTCTTTGTCTCTTGCTCTCTCTCTCTTGCTTTTTTCTCTCTCTCTCTTTCTCACTCTTTCTATCTCCCCCTCGCTCTCTTTGTCTATTGCTCTCTCTCTCTCTCTTGCTCTCTCTCTCTTTCTTCTTCTCTCTCTTTCTCTTTCTTTCTTTCTCTCTCTCTCTTGCCCCTCTCTCTCATTCTCTCTCCCCCTCTTGCTCTCTCTCTTTCTCACTTTCTCTCTCTCTTTCTCACTCTTTCTCTCTCCCCCTCTCTCTTTGTCTCTTGCTCTCTCTCTCTCTTGCTTTCTCTCTTGCTCTCTTGCTCTCTCTCTTGCTTTTTCTCTCTATCTCTTTCTCACTTTCTCTCTCTCTTTCTCACTCTTTCTCTCTCCCCCTCTCTCTTTGTCTCTTGCTCTCTCTCTCTTGCTTTTTTTCTCTCTCTCTCTTTCTCACTCTTTCTATCTCCCCCCTCTCTCTTTGTCTCTTGCTCTCTCTCTCTTGCTCTCTCTCTTTCTCTCTTGCTCTCTCTCTCTCTTTCTTCCTTCTCTCTCTCTCCACCGGTGGCAGGCTCCTGTGCTGCCTCTCTCACCTGCTTCTGAGGTGACGCCAACCCAGAGGCAGAAGCAGAGCACACTCAGTTGCTCAATTGGCAGCGCCGGGGCGAACGCCGGGCCAGGATGGAGCCATCTCTCCTGTATGAACCATTGTATGGTTGTATGGTCAACGAAGCGGCGGAAGTGATGTGCCGGTGCCTGGAGGCTGTTGGGGCCTGGATGGGTGTCAACAGACTCAAGTTCAACCCGGATAAGACGGAGTGGCTGTGGGTTTTGCCTCCCAAGGACAATCCCATCTGTCCGTCCATCACCCTGGGGGGGGGAATTATTGACCCCCTCAGAGAGGGTCCGCAACTTGGGCGTCCTAGTCAATCAACAGCTCACATTAGAAAAACATCTCTCAGCTGTGGCGAGGGGGGCGTTTGCCCAGGTTCGCCTGGTGCACCAGTTGCGGCCCTATCTGGACCGGGACTCATTACTCACAGTCACTCATGCCCTCATCACCTCGAGGTTCGACTACTGTAATGCTCTCTACATGGGGCTACCTCTGAAAAGTGTTCGGAAACTTCAGATCGTGCAGAATGCAGCTGCGAGAGCAGTCATGGGCTTACTTAGGTATGCCCATGTTTCACCATCACTCCGCAGTCTGCATTGGCTGCCGATCAGTTTCCGGTCACAATTCAAAGTGTTGGTTATGACCTTTAAAGCCCTTCATGGCACTGGACCAGAATATCTCCGAGACCGCCTGCTGCCACACGAATCCCAGCGACCGATTAGGTCCCACAGAGTGGGCCTTCTCCAGGTCCCGTCAACTAAACAATGTCGGTTGGCGGGCCCCAGGGGAAGAGCCTTCTCTGTGGCGGCACCGGCCCTCTGGAACCAACTCCTCCCGGAGATTAGGACTGCCCCTACTCTTCCTGCCTTCCGAAAACTCCTTAAAACCCACCTTTGCCGTCAGGCATGGGGGAACTGAAACATCTTCCCCTGGGCATGTTTAATTTATATATGGTATGCCTGAGTGTATGTCTGTTAGTATATGGGGTCTTTTTTAAATCGTTAAATATTTTAAATTTGTTTAGATTATTTATGATTTGTTTCCACGTGTTGTGAGCCGCCCCGAGTCTTCGGAGAGGGGCGGCATACAAATCTAAGTAATAAAATAAATAAAAAATGAACTCTCACTTGGTAATTGGTTAATAGTTTTTTTTCCAGTGACCTTTGTAGCAAAAAGTAGAAGAATAGAACAAATAGTTGTAAGCTCTGTTGAAACTGGTGATTAGATAGTCAGCAAGAATAGATGATTTATTATTTTTTGTGTCCCATCTTGAAAGACAGGAAGCCAAAAGTACCTACACATAGCTTTTTAGATTAGGATAAAGGGATAGGAGAAAGGCACGTATCGGGAGGTGAACTTAGTTTGTGACCCACTACGTCAGATTAGCTGCCATATCTGGGAGGAGTTTGTTAGGGCATAACTAACCTGTGTTTTGTTTCTGAAAGTGTGCATTCTCAGGATGGCACCGTGTTTTGCAAATCGCTTGGGGCAGTAGAGAGATTACTATGCCCAAATAAATCTTGTATCCTTACTCTGAAATCTTCTTTGTCTGATTATTTTTTTTCAAGGAATTTCAGTGAACATAGCTATCTTTTTTTTTAATTTGTTTGTTTTTTTTCAAATATAACATAAAAAAGCAAAGACATACACAGAAACATACACATACAACATTTGGGAAATGAAAATTTCCCCACTTTTTAGGTGTTTGATCAGAGAATTTTACTTCTTTCACATAGTATTAATTTTTCAATTCTTTTATTCGACGTGTTGCTTTGCGTAAATTTTTATTTATTTCTTTGTTGCTCTTTTCTTTAACCCATCATAAAATTTTGCCCATATTTTATAGTAATCTGAATCTTCTTTTCCCTCTAATCTTTTAGATAACCTGTCCATCTCCGCATAGTCCAATATTTTTTTAATTACTATATTTTCTTCCGGTGGTTTGTCTGTTTTCCATTGTTGGGCATATACTATCCTGGCAGCTGTTAGCATGTGTATAATTAAATATCTTACCTCTTTTTCTATTTTTTTTTATTAAAAATACCCAATAAATACAATTCTGGGTTTTTTTCAATTTCTTCTTTTACTATTTCTTTTAACCAGTTTGTTATTTTATTCCAGAAATTTTTTGCTTGTACGCGTGTCCACTATTGGTGGTAGAACGTGCCTCTTTCTTTTTTGCACTTCCAGCATAATGGGGAGGGTTTTGGGAACATTTTTTTCCGGTGATCGGTGCCATAGAACATAGCTATCTTCTATCTGCCAATCTCCCTCAGAGGGAGGGAGCAAGGCATTATAACTCCATGTTTCAGACCTGTTTACTTCCTGTATAATTCCAGTGAAGCAGAATGATACCTATAAGTTAATAGAAATGCAGGAGTCTCAGGAAGCGCAGTTCTAAACATTCAATTCACTCAAGGTGCTTCCATCACAGCACATAATTGCCGTCTTGTTGTTGTTGGAGTCACAGACAAGTCACTGTTTTCAATGCAACTTCTCCTTCAAGTAGTTGATGGGGTGAGTAGAAAGATTAGTAAATATAAAGCATGCCTCTTAAGAACAACTCCAACCCAAAACAATGTAATGTTTACTTCACATTATAGTCTATTCACATTATAGTCTATAACAATATAGTCCTATTGTATATTATAGAATTTGGGAGAAAAGTAGAGGGGCAAATAATGAAAGCAGCCTTGTGCTGTTGTATTCGTTGTATCATTGTTTGTACATGCATGGTGAAAACTCAAGCACATATTAAAGAGTTTTGAACTCTTTAGGTTGCTTGGATGAGGTTCTACTAATATTGATATCCGCAATATTAGCAGTAGAACATTGAATATAAAACTGTTTCATCCGTTTCGTCCTTTTAAGAAAAAGGGGCAGGACATCACAATCATTTACAGTATATTATGAATCATTTATTCAACAGTGCCATTCAAAACAGTGTTAAAATGATAATACAGAAACATTTTTAAAAAAATAGCTTTTCATCATTTTGTATTGCTCTTTGCATTTTTTTTCAATTGCTAACTGTTCTTTTTTAATTTATTCATCTCTATGATAAATAAGGCAGACATTTTTAAAATATCTTCCCATATACTAGGAAAATGATGGTCAGAAAACTGAAAGTTCTCAATTAAACTATTTAACATTATCTAACACACACACACACAAAACCACCATGTAGCACACACATACACATATACACAAACCCACACAGAGAGAGTTTGCTGTTCTTTCTATCATTCAATCACTGGCTTGGGTTAGTCACAATGAAACAATCAAAGAGACAACCAACCAACCTGTTGTGGTTAGCTCTGGCCCAGCTCCTGCCCCAAGGAATGTTCAGGTGGTTGTGGGGGAAACATCCACATGCCGCAGGCCTGTTTTGCTCCCGAATCTGCCCACGAAGCCTCCTCTGACCAAGGAAGTGTGAGTGACAGGGAAGCCCAAGAGGAGATCAATCATCTGTATCATCCCTGGATTCTGAACAAGAATTAATGACACACCCACACATGCGTAGAGTGATGCATGGGAGACAACAACTGAAGGATTATTACAAGAGAAAATTAAGCCACTTATGATTGGGTGGGGCTGCTGTAATTAGTGCTACAGATAAAAGTGCAGCTTGGTGTTTTAGCCTCATGGCAGTTTATCTGATTCATTGTTTCATCAAGATCGTGGTTTTTGTGCTGTTCGAGATTGTGTGTGGACTCTCTGGACTTTAGAATTGGACTCGATTTCCCAGTTATTGGGTGAGCAATTGGACTGCATTTAACCTGTGCCTTGTGTGTACCAGAAAATCCCTTTGACAAAGGGAGCTGTTTCTGTTTTTCTGTTCATAAAAACCTTTGGGATTTCCTTTTATCATGTGGTGTGTGTCTTCCTGGACTAATTACCCTGTAATTATGGGTGGTTGAAACACGCAGGCAGACCACAACCAAGGTCCCTTCCATTGAATTGAATTGAATTGAATAGTTTTCTTTCGGATCATGAGACTAAAATTTTGCCCACTGGGAAGTATGTCTCATAGCTCCTTCAACTGGGAATGGTCAACTTGTTCTGGATCGCCAACTCCAACATTTTGTGTGATTGGCTATTTTTGCTTATTGTTGTGTATCAATCATCCAAAGACAGATATAGGTGAACAGTGCACAGCTGGAATACTGAGAAATGCTTTGTATCCATGTCTACCTGTAACTCTACTGATAGTAGTAGTAGTAGTAGTAGTAGTAGTAGTAGTAGTAGTACTTCTTCTTCTTCTTCTTCTTCTTCTTCTTCTTCTTCTTCTCCTCCTCCTCCTCCTCCTCCTCCTCCTCCTCCTCCTTCTTCTCCTCCTCCTCCACCTCCACCTCCTCCTTCTTCTCCTCCTCCTCCACCTCCACCTCCATCCTACCCCTCCTCCTCTTTCTCCTCCTCCTTCTTCATCTTCTTCTTCCTCCTCCTCCTCCCCCCCCTCTCTCTCACACACAAACACAGACACATATCTAGTGTGACTCTCCTAGGTGTTTATTGTCAGCAATCCTGATTCACAGTACCTCAGTGGCCCCAGCGGTAAGTTCTTTGAGCATTTCTTCTCATAAGGATCGACTCTATTTCAACCTGGCAAGGCCATCATGTTTTCTATTTTTACCATTTATAACAATTAGAACAAACACTGAATGACAGTTTGAGAGGGGATGTAGCCGATAGCGTAGCTGCATGTCGAGAAGGGGATTAAAATGTCTCCAAAAATGAATTTGTGCAGCTGCTCAGTGACAATGCTTCCTTAGCCTCATAAAAGAATGAGAACAAGGGAAACCCCTCTGGTGTACTTAAACGCCATTTCAAACGATGAAATGCGAGCGTCTACAATGAGATTTGATATCTCCATGCTTCCTTGGCCAATATTGAATTGGTTTTAAAGATGTCAATCACCCGAAAAAAACCCCTTTAAACAGAATACTAGACTGACACTGGAAACTTTCATTTTTTTCATTGGGGATTTATTTTATATTATTATTTTTATTTAGTTTGGATAAGAAAAAAAACATTGCAATGTTTTCTTATATGTCTCAGGCCTTCTTTTTCCTATACACTAGTAACAAGGAAAAAGTTGTTTTGTTTTATAATATTAGGAGAGGACTAGGAATACTGGATTAGATAGATAGATGATAAATAGGTAGATAGGTAAGTAGGTAGGTAGGTAGGTAGACAGATGATAAATAGGTAGGTAGGTAGGTAGATAGATAGGTAGAAAGGTAGGTAGATAGATAGATAGATAGGTAGGTAGATAGATGATAAATAGGTAGATAGATAGATAGATAGATAGATAGATAGATAGATAGATAGATAGATGATAAATAGGTAGGTAGGTAGACAGATGATAAATAGGTAGGTAGGTAGATATATAGGTAGGTAGGTAGATAGATAGATAGATAGATAGATAGATAGATAGATAGATAGATGATAAATAGGTAGATAGATAGATAGATAGATAGATAGATAGATAGATAGATAGATAGATGATAAATAGGTAGGTAGGTAGACAGATGATAAATAGGTAGGTAGGTAGATATATAGGTAGGTAGATAGATAGATAGATAGATAGATAGATAGATAGATAGATGATAAATAGGTAGATAGATAGATAGATAGATAGATAGATAGATGATAAATAGGTAGGTAGGTAGATAGATAGATATGTAGGTAGGTAGGTATGTAGATAGGTAGATAGGTAGATAGGTAGATAGGTAGATAGGTAGATAGGTAGATAGGTAGATAGGTAGATAGGTAGATAGGTAGATAGGTAGATAGGTAGATAGGTAGATAGGTAGATAGGTAGATAGGTAGATAGATGATAAATAGGTAGGTAGGTAGATAGGTAGGTAGGTAGATAGGTAGATAGGTAGATAGATGATAAATAAGTAGATAGGTAGATAGGTAGATAGGTAGATAGGTAGATAGGTAGATAGGTAGATAGGTAGATAGGTAGATAGGTAGATAGGTAGATAGGTAGATAGGTAGATAGGTAGATAGGTAGATAGGTAGATAGGTAGATAGGTAGATAGGTAGATAGGTAGATAGGTAGATAGGTAGATAGGTAGATAGGTAGATAGGTAGATAGGTAGATAGGTAGATAGGTAGATAGGTAGATAGGTAGATAGGTAGATAGATGATAAATAGGTAGGTAGGTAGGTAGGTAGGTAGACAGACAGACAGACAGACAGACAGACAAGATAGATGATAAATAGGTAGATAGATAGATAGATAGATAGATAGATAGATAGATAGATAGATAGATAGATAGATGATAGATAGATCACCTCAGCTTGTGGGGCATTCCCCTTTGCCTTCTCCTTTGTCTCCCCACCCCACCCGGATTCTCTTCGTGCTTACCGGCGCAGCTGGGATGCCCCGCCCCCAGTCTTCCGGCAAGCACGAAATGAAGAGAATCCCAGCGGGGGGAAGCCAAGGAGTATCCCAGCGGCCAGCCCAAACACGAAATGAAGAGAATCCCAGTGGGGGGGAGCAAAGGAGTATCCCAGTGGCCAGCCCAAACACGAAATGAAGAGAATCCCAGTGGGGGAGAGCAAAGGAGTATCCCAGCGGCCAGCCCAAGCACGAAATGAAGAGAATCCCAGTGGGGGAGAACAAAGGAGTATCCCAGTGGCCAGCCCAAACACGAAATGAAGAGAATCCCAGCGGGGGGGAAGCCAAGGAGTATCCCAGCGGCCAGCCCAAACACGAAATGAAGAGAATCCCAGTGGGGGAGAGCAAAGGAGTATCCCAGCGGCCAGCCCAAGCACGAAATGAAGAGAATCCCAGTGGGGGAGAACAAAGGAGTATCCCAGTGGCCAGCCCAAACACGAAATGAAGAGAATCCCAGCGGGGGGAAGCCAAGGAGTATCCCAGCGGCCAGCCCAAGCACGAAATGAAGAGAATCCCAGTGGGGGGGGAGCAAAGGAGTATCCCAGCGGCCAGCCCAAGCACGAAATGAAGAGAATCCCAGTGGGGGGGGAGCAAAGGAGTATCCCAGCGGCCAGCCCAAGCACAAAATGAAGAGAATCCCAGTGGGGGGAAAGCAAAGGAGTATCCCAGCGGCCAGCCCAAGCACGAAATGAAGAGAATCCCAGTGGGGGGAAGCAAAGGGGTATCCCAGTGAGGCAATGACAGGTGCTTCAGCCGGCAAGGGAAGTCTGGAGGCGGGACATCCCAGCGGTGCCGTCTCGGGTTCATAAGTAGAAAATGGTTCGTGAGTAGAGGCAAACAAAATCTTAAACATCCGGTTCATATCTCGAAAAGTAAGTAGAGGCATTCATAAGTAGAGTTACCACTGTACTGTGTATATACATAATAAAGTATTTATTATTAAAATGTATCGATTGTAGAATGTGCTTTGCTCTCCTTGTACTCAATCCACTTGGGAAGAGACTAGGAGGCCTCTGCAAATGCTTTTTCTACAAAACAAACCTTTGAATTGTGAACCAGACTTCTGTATTGTAGGTATTTAAACTGCCATGTCTCACAATCAGTTATTGCTACCACGTTTTAGACAATAGACACGTTTCAGGAAGGAAAGGCATGATCATGAGTTCTTACGGAAGAGTAAGGCAAAGCAAAAATTGCGGCTTAAGAAATGTGTCCTTAGTAAGCTGCTGTTTGCGGTGTGGTTGTATTCTTTTGAGATATATTGTCAAGCTCTAATTCGCCGACAATTACAGATAATGATTCTGGTGAGCTCTGAATATACATTTGTATTCCTATTAGTTCAGATTAAAGTTGTGCCAAAATATTACTCTGGCTCCATTTTGCATCCATTCATCAATTTAAGGTTGTAAATCAAACTGGAATGATTTATAGTGGCTAGGGGCCCACTTCCAAACTCTCCAAAAGAGGAGGAGGAAATATCACAAACACCTTTTCTTTTCTTTTCTTTTCTAGTATAATGTTTGTTTTAACTCTTCAAACACTCTACAAAAATAGGATGTACCAAAATGTTGAGATAATAACCAAATAGGTTAGAATCTGTTGGGTTTAACTACTCTACTACATGCTTGCACTGTCTTGTAAACACATCTCTATGGTCAGGTCGCAATTAACTGACCAGTGTGTCACCTTTTGATGACCAAAAGGGGCAGATGCTCTGCAGGCTATGTAAACCTCTGCAGAGTAGATGCTCCCCCCTTCTTCTTTCTCTTCTACCTCTTCTACCTTCTTCTGTGTGTGATCCATTGTTCTCGGCTGGGGACACATGTGTGAGATGAAATCCAAAGCCATCCTCACACATGGGACCATCCAGAAGTTATTAATATGGACTGGAATATAAACTTATCTGCCTGCAATCTATCAATTGCATGAATCAACATAATTGTAAGTAAAGATTGTATTTTTCATCTTTATAAAGGAATGGTCATTCATTGCTAACAAATGGGATTCTGAAGCACGTGTTATTTCTTGCCATGCTAACTCCACTGCAAATTAAGCCAGCTGAACTTTGCTAATACAAATAATATTAATAAAAATCAAAATACCCAACAGAATCAAGATCACGTCAAGTGTTAATATGACTTTATAATGCCTTGGTAAGGGCACACTTGCAATACTGCATTCCGTTTTGGTTGCCGTGATATTTAAAAAAAGATATTGAGACTCTGGAAAGAGTGCAAAGAAGAGCAACAAAGATTAGTAGGGGCCTGGAGGCTAAAACAAATGAAGAATGATTGCATTCTTCTTCCTCTGGTTGCAGGAACTAGGTATGCCGTTTGGCAGGACCCAGGGGAAGAGCCTTCTCTGTGGCGGCCCCAGCCCTCTGGCCCCAGCTCCCCCCAGAGATTAGAATTGCCCCCACCCTCCTTGCCTTTCGTAAGCTCCTTAAAACGCACCTCTGCCATCAGGCATGGGGGAACTGAGATATTCTGGTGTTGCTGGGGAGAGGCAGATATGGCGGGGGCCACAGAGTTAGCCGTTCCAGGGGAACGAGGGACCGTTGCTTAATAACGGTCCCTTGTTCTGGCTCTGTGAGATCAATCTTGGGTACTGGTGATGAGTGTAATTCTGGCCCTGGGCTCAGGTTGCTGCTGCTTAATGCCAGGTCGGTGGTAAATAAAGCTCTCCTCATCCGGGACTTAATCCTGGATGAGGAGGCCGACCTGGCATGTGTTACTGAAACCTGGCTGGGCCCAGAGGGAGGAGTTCCTCTCTCTGAAATTTGCCCAGCTGGGTTTCAGATATGGCATCAACCTCGACCCCAGGAAAGGGGGGGAGGAGTGGCTATTATAGCCAGGGAGTGCCTTTGCCTACGTGGACTCATTGCTCCAGAGATTGCGGGTTGTGAGTCTCTCTTGATGAAGTTGGACTTAGGGGTTCATGTGGGCTTGTTTCTCACGTACCTGCCTCCCAGCTGCATGTCAAAAGCCCTGCCTGTGCTGCTCGAGGAGGTAACCGGGTTGGCGGTGGAGTTCCCCAGACTTATTGTCTTGGGGGACTTCAATCTGCCGTCACTCGGCGAAGCCTCTGGACTGGCACAGGAGTTCATGGCCACCATGGCAACCATGGACCTGACTCAAGTAATACAGGGTCCGACTCAAGAGGGAGGACACGCACCCGACATGGTATTCCTCTCTGAGCAATTGAGCAATGGTCTGAGACTAAGGGGCTTAGAAGTGTTGCCTTTGTCATGGTCAGACCATTTTCTACTAAGGCTTGACTTCCTGGCTCCAATTCTTCCCCGCAGGGAGGCGGAACCAATCAAGATGTTCCGCCCCAGACGCCTGATGGACCCAGAGGGCTTTCAGACGGCGCTTGGGGTTATTCCAGATGCACTCATCCACAGTCCGGCGGAGTCTCTTGCGGAAGCCTGGAACAAGGCTGCAGCGGAGGCTCTTCATCGGATTGCGCCTTTGTGACCTCTCCATGGCGCTAGACCCCGTAGAGCTCCATGGTTCAACGAGGAGCTCCGGGAATTGAAACGCCAGAAGAGACGTCTAGAGAAGCAATGGAGGAAGAGTAAGTCTGAATCTGATCGAACATTTGTAAGAGCTTTTATTAAGACTTACAAAGTGGCGATCAAGGTGGCAAGATGCGCGTATCATGCTGCCTTGATTGCATCAGCGGAATCCCGCCCGGCCACTCTGTTTAGGGTGACCTGCTCCCTTCTTAATCAGGGGGGAGTTGGGGAGCCCTTACAGAGTAGTGCCGAGGATTTTAACACATTTTTCGCTGATAAAATCGCTCAGATCCGGGCGGACCTCAACTCCAATTGGAAAACAGAGTCGGCTGACAACGAGTCAGTTGAGGTGACTGGGGCACGTACTTGTCCACCTGTCTGGGAAGAGTTTGATCTGGTGACACCTGATGAAGTGGACAAGGCCATTGGAGCTGTGAGTTCCGCCACCTGTCTACTGGATCCGTGTCCCTCCTGGCTGGTTTCGGCCAGCAGAGAGGTGACACGGAGCTGGGCCCAGGAGATTACCAACGCTTCCTTGGGGAGGGGAGTTTTTCCAACACTCTATAAAGAAGCGCTCGTGCGCCCCCCTCCTCAAGAAGCCCTCCCTGGACCCAGCCGTACTCAATAACTACCGTCCAGTCTCCAACCTTCCCTTCATGGGGAAGGTTGTCGAGAAGGTGGTGGCACTCCAGCTCCAGCGATCCTTGGAAGAAGCCAATTATCTAGGTCCCCAGCAGTCGGGTTTCAGGCCCGGTTACAGCACGGAAACTGCTTTGGTCGCGTTGATGGTTGATCTCTGGCGGGCCCGGGACAGGGGTTTATCCTCTGTCCTGGTGCTTCTTGACCTCTCAGCGGCTTTCGATACCATTGACCATGGTATCCTTCTGCACCGGCTGGAGGGGTTGGGGGTGGGAGGCACTGTTCTTCAGTGGTTCTCCTCCTACCTCTCCGGTCGGTCGCAGTCGGTGTTAGTGGGGGGTCACAGGTCAACTCCGAGGTCTCTCCCTTGTGGGGTGCCTCAGGGGTCGGTCCTCTCCCCCCTGCTATTCAATATCTACATGAAACCGCTGGGTGAGATCATCCAAGGGCATGGGGTGAGGTATCATCAGTACGCTGATGATACCCAGCTTTATATCTCCACCCCATGTCCAGTCAACGAAGCAGTGGAAGTGATGTACCGGTGTCTGGAGGCTGTTGGGGCCTGGATGGGTGTCAACAGACTCAAACTCAACCCAGATAAGACGGAGTGGCTGTGGGTTTTGCCTCCCAAGGACAATTCCATCTGTCCTTCCATTACCCTGCGGGGGGGAATTATTGACCCCCTCAGAGAGGGTCCGCAACTTGGGTGTCCTCCTCAATCCACAGCTCACATTAGAGAACCATCTTTCAGCTGTGGCGAGGGGGGCGTTTGCCCAGGTTCGCCTGGTGCACCAGTTGCGACCCTATCTGGACCTGGACTCACTGCTCACAGTCACTCATGCCCTCATCACCTCGAGGTTCGACTACTGTAATGCTCTCTACATGGGTCTACCTTTGAAAAGTGTTCGGAAACTTCAGATCGTGCAGAATGCAGC
This sequence comes from Erythrolamprus reginae, assembly GCF_031021105.1. Taxonomy (NCBI): domain Eukaryota; kingdom Metazoa; phylum Chordata; class Lepidosauria; order Squamata; family Dipsadidae; genus Erythrolamprus; species Erythrolamprus reginae. The sequence continues at coordinate 20,190,687 of NC_091956.1, read as the reverse complement.
TGCGAGAGCAGTCATGGGCCTACCTGCCCATGTTTCACCAACACTCCGCAGTCTGCATTGGTTGCCGATCAACTTCCGGTCACAATTCAAAGTGTTGGTTATGACCTTTAACCCTGCTGTTCTGTTCGGGTCGTATGCGACCCGAAGCCAAGTTTGAGTCCCTGTAAAAAAAATTTCCCTGCATATCTGAAACTTGAAATTTCATGACTTTTCATTATTTCAGGGGTTCTCTCTATGAGAATTTTTTTTGGGGGGTGGGGGGCTTAGTTTTTGCTGGGCAAAAAAAGTTACAAATCTTCTGTTCCCGGGTCACCCTGACCAGACACTGGACCAGAATATCTCCGAGACCGCCTGCTGCCGCACGAATCCCAGCGACTGATTAGGTCCCACAGAGTGGGCCTTCTCCGGGTCCCGTCAACTAAACAATGTCGGTTGGCGGGCCCCAGGGGAAGAGCCTTCTCTGTGGCGGCCCCGACCCTCTGGAACCAACTCCCCCCGGAGATTAGAACTGCCCCTACTCTCCTTGCCTTTCATAAGCTCCTTAAGACCCACCTGTGTCATCAGGCATGGGGGAACTGAGACATCTCCCCTGGGCATATACAATTTATGAATGGTATGTGTATATGTATGTGTGTTTAGAAAATGGGTTTTATAAAAATGTTTTTAGTAGAAATTTAGATTTGTTATAAATTGTTTTTCACTTTGTTGTGAGCCGCCCCGAGTCTGCGGAGAGGGGCGGCATACAAATCTAAATAAATAAATAAATAAATAAATATTCCTTCCCCCAAGGCCTTACAATTTATGCATGGTATGTTTTCGTGTATGTTTGGTTTTATAATAAGGGTTTTTTTATTGGATTGTTACATGCTGTTTTAATCATTGTTGTTAGCCACCCCAAGTCTATGGAGAGGGGCGGCTTACAAATCCAATTAAATAATAATAATAATAATAATAATAATAATAATAATAATAATAATAATAATAATTTTGCCAGTGGCAAAGAACTGGTGGGATCATAAGCCCAAAAAAGTGGTTGAAAATGAGCAAGCAAAACTACTGTGGGACTTCCGAGTTCAAACTGACCGAATTCTGAAGCATAACACACCAGACATCGTGATCGTGGAGAAAAAGAAAGTATGGATCATCGACATCGCAATCCCAGGAGACAGCAAAATTGAGGAGAAGTAGCTAGAGAAATTAGTGAAATACGAAGATATCAAAATCGAGTTGCAACGACTCTGGCATTAGCCAGTGAAAGTGGTCCTAGTGGTACTTGGCACGCTGGGCGCAGTACCAAAGGATCTCAGCGGACATTTGAAAACCATCAGAATTGACAAAATCTTCATCTGCCAATTGTAAAAGGCTGCTTTACTGGGATCGGCAAACATAATTCGCCGCTACATCACGCAGTCCTAGGTGCTTGGGAAGCGCCCGACTGGTGATGAAATATGAAATCCAGCATAATGATCTCGTTTGCTGTGTTGTACTGACATAATAATAATAATAGAGTGATCCCTCGATCTTCGCGATCTCGATCTTCGCGAAACGCTATATCGCAATTTTTCAAAAAATAATAATTAAAAAATACTCCACGGTTTTCCTCATCTGATGACGTCATACGTCATCACCAAGAGTCACTTCTCTCTCCCTTTCTCTTCCTTTTTCTCTATCCTTTCTACCTCTTACTCTTTCTTTCTCTCCCTTCTTCATTCAATTTTCTCTCCCTCCCTTTCTCTCTCTTTCCTTTCTCTCCCTCCCTCCCTGTGCCTGCCCTGCACCACCCAACAGGGACAGACAGCCCCCGATCGTCGGTTCATCGCCCCCCCCCCCCACACAGAGGGAGATCGGGCTGTGAGGGCAGTGGATCCGCGTCCCCAGCCACCGGCTTGGATTCCCCTCCCGGCGGCATTGGGCTGCCCTGCATCACTCACGCGCTCGACTGCGGTGGCTGCTTTGGCAGGGAAGGAGGAGTTTGGGGAGAAGATGAAGGCAGCGGGCAGCAGCTGAGGCGAAGCGAGGCGAAGGCGGCGAGGAGCGGCGAATCCACCTCCCCAGATCGGGCTGGTGGGGGCGGCAGCCACTGGAGGGAGATCGGGCTGGTGGGGGTGGCGAATCCACCTCCCCAGCCACCGGAGAGAGATCGGGCTGGTGGGGGCGGTGAATCCACCTCCCCAGCCACCGGAGAGAGATCGGGCTGGTGGGGGCAGCGAATCCACCTCCCCAGCCGGGCAGCGGGCGGCCGAGCGAACGGGAGAGCGGTGAGTGAGTGAGCGGCCGGCCGGGCAGGCGGGCGGGCGAGCGGCGAACGGCGGGCGAGCGGGTGCTGGGGGGGGCGGGGGCAGCCAACATTGAAAGCAACCTGTCGGCTTCCGAACTTTCGTCGCTCCCTGGCTCCACCATTTGCGCATGCGCGGCCATGGAAAAAAAGGGCGCGCATGCGCAGATGGTGTTTTTACTTCCACACCGCTATATCACGAAAAATTGATTATCGCGAGGGGTCTTGGAACGGAACCCTCGCGATAATCGAGAGATCACTGTAATAATAATAATAATAATAATAATAATAATAATAATAATAATAGTAATAATAATAATGCCTAGTTTAATGAAAAGCAGAACTAGGGGAGACACAACGGCAGTGTTCTAATATCTCAGGGGTTGCCACAAAGAAGAAGGAGTCAAACTATTCTCCAAAGCACCAGAAGGCAGGACAAGAAGCAATGGGAAAATCTTCATTCTCTCCTCTGTCCAGCAGAAAGATACTGCAAAAATCTCCATTCCCATCCCACTCCTGGGGGAAGGATACTGCAAAATCCCCATTCCCACCCCACCCCAGGGGAAGAATACTGCAAAATCTCCATCCCCCTTCCCTCTGGGATCCACCAGAGGTAGCGTTTGCTGGTTCCTTGAACTACTCAAAATTTCCACTACCAGTTATCCAGAAGCTGCCAGAACCTGCTGAATTTCACCGCTGAATTGCACCATTTTTCATAAGAAATAGTAAAGATAAATACTTGCTCAATGGTTACTTTTATCATTTGTACTCAGGCTTGTTGTTCGCTAGCTTAGTCTAGAAAGAGTGCAGAGAAGAGCAATGAAGATGATTAGGGGACTGAAGGCTAAAATATATAAGGAATGTCTAGGAACTGGGTATGTCTAGTTTAATGAAAAGAAGGACCAGGGGAGACATGACAGTCTCAAAATGGGTGAGCAGTGTGGTCGGGCGGTAGGAAAAGCAAGTAGGATGCTTGGCTGCCTAGCTAGAGGGAAGATTGTGATCCCGCTATATAGAGCGCTGGTGAGACCACATTTGGAATACTGTGTTCAGTTCTGGAAACCTCACCTACAAAAAGATATTGACAAAATTGAATGGGTCCAAAGACGGGCTACAAGAATGGTAGAAGGTCTTAAGCATAAAAAGTATCAGGAAAGACTTAATGAACTCCATCTGTATAGTCTGGAGGACAGAAGGAAAAGGGGGGACATGATCGAAACATTTAAATATGTCAAAGGGTTAAATAAGGTTCAGGAGGGAAGTGTTTTTAATAGGAAAGTGAACACAAGAACAAGGGGACACAATCTGAAGTTAGTTGGGGGAAAGATCAAAAGCAACATGAGAAAATATTATTTTACTGAAAGAATAGTAGATCCTTGGAACAAACTTCCAGCAGATGTGTTTGGTAAATCCACAGTAACTGGATTTAAACATGCCTGGGATAAACATCCATCCATCCTAAAATAAAATACATAAAATAGTATAATGGCAGATTAGATGGAGTATGAGGTCTTTTTCTGCCGTCAGTCTTCTATGTTTCTATGTTTCTATGTTTCTATGTTTCTATGTTTCTATGTTTCTATGTTTCTATGTTTCTATGTTTCTATGTTTCTATGTTTCTATGTTTCTATGTTTCTATGTTTCTATGTTTCTATGTTTCTATGTTTCTATGTTTCTATGTTTCTATGTTTCTATGTTTCTATGTTTCTATGTTTCTATGTTTCTATGTTTCTATGTTTCTATGTTTCTATGTTTCTATGTTTCTATGTTTCTATGTTTCTATGATAGCTGTATTCCAATATCTCAGGGGCTGCCACAAAGAAGAGGGAGTCAGGCTGTTCTCCAAAGCACCTGAGGGTAGAACAAGAAGCAATGCGTGGAAACTAAACAAGGAGAGGAGCAACTTAAAACTAAGGAGAAATTTCCTAACAGTTAGAACAATTTATTAATGGAACAGCTTGCCTCCAAAAATTGTGAATGCTGCAACACTGGAAGATTTTAAGAAGATGTTGGATAACCATTTGTCTGAAATGATATAAGGTTTCCTGGCTAAGCAGGGTGTTGGACTGGAAGACCTCTAAGGTCTCTTTCAACTCTGTTACTCTATTCTGTTCTGTTCTGTTCTGTTCCGTTCCATTCCATTCCATCCCATTCTATTCTATTCTATTCTATTCTATTATTTCACTGGATGTCCATTGTAAAAAGGATGACAATGCTTGTCCCCATCACTACAGCTCAAGTCTGGATGGAAGGATGCTTGTTGTGCCAATAGCTCAATATTTCCAACAATGTCAGCAAGACGAAGCAGTTGAGGGCTGATGGATTTTTTTGGTGCTTGGCTGGGCCCTGTTTTCCATCCAATTACTGATGACACAGACAAGCCATTGTCAAATGAAATCCTCCCTTTGCTCTATTTTCAAATGTCGGGGTGCAACACAATCCAGTCTCAGCCAGTCTTTTGAGAGCTTTCTTGACAAAGCTGAGAAATCGTTTCCTTCTCCATTTCATCTATATTTGTCCAAGTGAATTGAAAACGGTCGTCGTCACGAAAGCAAACACTACATACATTTTCTTTATTCACGGCCTCTTCATCGGCTGCATTTTTCAAAACCCTGCAATGTGCAATAAAGTGTTACATTCTTCAGTCAGAAGTGGGGAAGCTCACAGACCCATGGTTTGCACTTTAAAGGATTTCAGAGAGCAGGGCTGTGAAATATTTCCAGTATGGTGTAACATGTAACTGTAAGCTTTCAATAAGAAGCAAAAAGTTGGAGACAGAGCAATTAAAGCTTTAAGAACCTCATCTTCATTTGTGTAGTGGGTGCCTGAGTATCTACAGCCAGCAATATTTGTGTGTGTGTGTGTGTGTGTGTGATTACATATGTACATATGGTAAATATGCAATTTTTATTATATTAAACCAAATATAATAAGACAGCAATGTCTGTGTGGATGTGTGTGAGTGCCTATATACAGTGGTACCTCTACTTACGTACTTAATTTGTTCCGTAACCAGGTTTTTAAGTAGAAAAGTTTGTAAGTGGAAGCAATTTTCCCCATAGGAATCAATGTAAAAGCAAATAATGTGTGTGATTGGGGAAACCACAGAGAGGGTGAAGGGCCTGTTTCCTCCCAGGAGATTCCTAGAGAGGCCCCACGGAGGCTTCTCCCTACCTTTTCCAGCCCTGTTTCCTCCCAGGAGATTCCTAGAGAGGCTCCACGGAGGCTTCTCCCTGCCTTTTTCAGACCTGTTTCCTCCCAGGAGATTCCTAGAGCGTCCCCACAGAGGCTTTTCCCCACTTTTTCCAATTAGTTTCGGAGATCGGGTTCGTAAGTGGAAAATGGTTCATGAGAAGAGGCAAAAAAATCTTGAACACCCGGTTCGTATCTAGAAAAGTTCGTAACTATAGGCATTCATAGGTAGAGGTACCACTGTACTACTTTACTGTCCATAGATTAACTGCTGCAAGATTGGCATATGCTCAAAACTGGAAAGATCAAAACCTCCCATCAGATAAGATGATAATTAATAAATAATGGATTGTGCTGAAATGACCAGGCTTACTTACGAATTGCAAAACATATAAGAGGGTTTTTTTAACCTTTTTCAAGCAGAGAAAGAAGAGAAGCCATCCAAAGATGTAAAATTCTGGGGAACCCCCCCCCCTGCAAAAAAAAAAATGGCGGCACCCACACACTGCCCAAATTAGATCCATGATGTGATTTTTACATCATCAGCAGGTTGCTGACGGTTCTGGTGATCTGGTCCAAACTGGGAGGAACCCACCCCTGGTATTATGTAAAGAGTTTCCGTAGTGCAGTGTTTAGAGAGAGGGGCGGCATGCAAATCTAATAAATTGAATAAATTGAATTGAATTGAATAGAGTGCAGTATTGCAATCTACTTTTGCTGATCATTGGCTGCCAGCAGTTTGGGTAATTGAATCTCAGTAGGCTCAAGGTTGACTCATCCTTCCATCCTTCCAAGGTCGGTAAAATGAGGACCTAGATTGTTGGGGGCATTATACTTACTTTCTGTAAACTGCTTAGAGAGGGCTATAAACAACCGTGAAGCGGTATATAAGTCTAAATGCTATTGCTAAATACACCACATTATTTGTACTTAAAGTTTGAGCTTAAACCTATTCAGTGAAGAATAAAATCCTCTTTTTCTAAAGGTGATAGAACATAATTTAACAATGCAGATTGATAAATAGATTATTCTTGAAGTTTCAGCATAAGTTGAAAGAAAGGGATCAGTCCAAAGTTACCTAAGGGAAGACTGGAACCAGAACCTTTGCAACTCCTAGTTGAAGTTGCTTAAACACTACAGTGCATTGAGTCTCTGGAGAAGGGCGGCCTAGAAATCGAAATAATAAAATAAATTGACCGTCGTCTATCTATAAATTCACACCATATATTGTTTTTCAGATTTTCTTTCTTTTTTTTAAAAAAAAAATCACTTTATTCCTTAAGGGAAAGATGATTTTAGAATGTTTGTGTCTTGGTTATTCTGCCCATAGGTACCCTAAAGGCACTTCCACGAATTGAAATGTATTGCAGTTTAATCAGCATTTAAATCCTGATGTTGAAGAATTGCAGTTTGAGAAGCGGGGACGTTTTCTCCTTGCACACCGAGTTCCAGATGGTGACAGATTCCCCATATAAATTTCCATTTGGCATTTGAACATTTGTACATTGCAGACTTTTATTCTCATTTATGCTTAATGATGGATGCAATCCAAACAATACAAGATGTTATCCGGCATGTTAGACTTCTGTTAAGTGGACCGAAAGTAGAATCCTTCTGTTGTGGAGTCTTTGAATCCCCAGCATGATGTATTCAAAAATCATGTTTTCTTCTTGGAGACTTCACATACTTAAATAACAAACTCCAGAAACATACAAAACAGCTAGAGAGCAAGAAAAACTCAAGAGGAGTTAAATAAAAATAACCTGGTTTTTGTTGTGATTCAGCCTGAGGCTCCTCAGGGACCGGTTGGAGCTCTGCCGGATCCATGCCCAGAGGAGGAGGACAGTGAACAGGAGGGGGAGGACCAGGCAGATGGGGGAGAGGAATGTCAGGAAGAGGAGGAGGGAGAGCAGCCTGAGACCCCCGGGGAAGGGGCTCTCCCCAGCTAGTAGCCTGGATTCATTGGATGAAGACGCACAGGCTATAATAGACATGAGGCAGCGACGAGCAGCTCAAAGACAGGGCCAATTAGAAAGGTATTTCCATCCCTGAATTGGCAACAGCTAGGTTTGGGTGTGGTTCTCCTCAGCAGGGTTGAAAAGGCAGGCCCGCCCTTACAGTCTTGTGGAGAGTTATCAATTGGGAGTACTGTGACCTTGCTTCGATTCTCGACGTCTCTGATCTTGGCTTGTGGCCTAGAAGTCTGGAAGACTTGGGGGAGGTGTGGGTTTTATTATCTCCAGCGTTGTTTTTGCCAGCAAGAATCCTGTTTTATTGCCTGGCCTTCGTGAAACCTCTGTGAAGCTTCATAGTGTTCCTGTCTGTAAGAACAGTTTTTGTTACCTGTGTTTGCTTTGAATTATATAAACTGCCTTTGCTTTTTACCAGTGTGTCTGGCTACTCTTTTTGGTTGGTGTTGGCGTCTGGGGGGACCCAGACAGAACAGTTTTAAATGTTAACAAAACAAAGGAGACAATTTTTTTCAGTTTAGAAAGAGTCACCATAGTAATAAACCACTCAATATCAAGGCTACAACTGTGGAGATGGTCAATAGTATTAATTATCTGGGGGTGCACATATTTAGCAATCTGAATTGGTCTCTCCACATTTTTTATTATTATTATTATTATTATTATTATTATTATTATTATTATTATTTATTGGATTTGTATGCCGCCCCTCTCCGCAGACTCGGGGCGGCTAGCGACAATGATAAAAAACAACATGTAACAATCCACTTTAATAAAACAACTAAAAACCCTCATTATAAAAACCAAACATACACAGAAACATACCATACATAACTTGTAATGGCCTAGGGGAAAGAATATCCTAATTCCCCCATGCCTGGCAACAAAGGTGGGTCTTGAGTAATTTGCGAAAGACAAGGAGGGTGGGGGCCGTTCTAATCTCTGGGGGGAGTTGATTCCAGAGGGCTGGGGCCACCACAGAGAAGGCTCTTCCCCTGGGGCCCACCAAACGAAATTTATTCATTTTTTTTATGCCACCCTTCTTCTTAGATTCAGGGCAGCTTACAAAATGTTAGCAATAGCACTTTTTAACAGAGCCAGCATATTGCCCCCACAATCTGGGTCCTCATTTTACCCACCTCGGAAGGTGTTCTGTCTGGGTCCCCCCAGACGCCAACACCAACCAAAAAGATTATCCAGACACACTGGTAAAAAGCAAAGGCAGTTTATATACTGGAAAGCAAACACAGGTAACAAAAACTGTTCTTACAGACAGGAACACGATGAAGCTTCACAGAGGTTTCACGAAGGCCAGGCAATAAAACAGGATTCTTGCTGGCAAAAACAACACTGGAGATAATAAAACCCACGCCTCCCCCAAGTCTCTCAGCCTTCTAGGCCACAAGCCAAGATCAGAGATGCCAAGAATCGAAGCAACGTCACAGGACTCCCAGTTAATAACTCTCCACAAGACTGTAAGGGCGGGCCTGCCTTTTCAACCCTGCTGAGGAGAACCACACCCAAACCCAGCTGTTGCCAATTCAGGGATGGAAATAGCTTTCTAATTGGCCCCTTCTTTGAGCTGCACGTCTCTGCCTCATGTCTATTATAGCCTGTGCGTCTTCATCCAATGAATCCAGGCTACTAGCTGGGGAGAGGCCCCCCCCGGGGGTCTCAGGCTGCTCTCCCTCCTCCTCTTCCTGACGTTCCTCTCCCCCGTCTGCCTGATCCTCCCCCTCCTGGTCACTGTCCTCCTCCTCTGGGCATGGATCCGGCAGAGCTCCAGCTGGTCCCTGAGGAGCCTCAGGCTGAATCACAACAGAAGGATGGAAGGCTGAGTCAACCGTGAGCCGATGATGAGATATGAACCGCTGACCTACAGATCTAGCAGTCAGCTTTAGTGGCCTGCTGTACTGCACTCTACCTGCTGTGCCACCTCGGCTTGAAAGATTTCCCGCATCTTTCTCCTTTCCTGGCCACTTTTTCCTGAGGCACGATTGGGAGCATATTAACAAACCACTGTTTGGTCTGGTGGCAGCAGAGCATCATATAGAAAGTCCATACAGAGAGTAGTAAGGACAACCAAGAAGATTATAGGAAGCTTATTTCCGGTAGTTCAGGATACTGCTTATAAGCACTATGTGTTCCACACACCCATTTTATGAGGGACTGTCTCTTGCCACCTGACCCACTAGAGTGGGGAGGCAAGGAATGTTGTAGGTTCTGTCACCAACAGAGATACATCTGATGGGACCCAGAATGAGGGCCTTCTCCATGGTGGCTCCCTCCGGAACATCAACTCTCTGGAAATTAGACTGGTCTCCACTCTAATACTCTTTTGGAAGGCCTTGAGGACTTGGTCCTGCAGACCACGCCTTGACGCAGTGGGGACTATTATTTCATTATTTTTATTATTTTAATCTTTACGTTCTGCATTTATGTTCTGTGAGCCACCTTGAGTTGTGAGTGGGCAGCAATATAAATTTTCTAAATTAATAAAGTGATTTTTTAAAAAACCCACAGGGCTAAAAAAAGAAGAAATACCCGATAAAGAGCAGGTGTTGACCACAATGTTACTGTCTCAATATCTGGTGGGGATCTCAGGCCTAGAAACCATCTTGGGCATTGGATCTTCAAGCCTGCCATATTTAGTGCTGTGGGAAACTGGGAGGAGGGATTGTATGAGTGAGGATATATAGTCAAAATAACATTCCTTTTTCTGAGAATCAAGGTCACCCTGCCCTGCAGATGGAGGGGCATGCCTGGGAGGCAGTGTTCCCTCTAATTTTTTTGTGGGGTGGGCGGAAAAGTATAGTGTCTGAGCGGCAGTCCCTTCGGGACTGGGTGGCACAGAAATAATAAACAAACAAACAAACAAACAAATTAAAAACCCACCCTGTTTTGCCTCAGAGAATTTCAAAATAAAATACTGTACTGTGTGTCTATAACAGTGAGCTCATAATAGGGCAACTCTATCAATATCAAAATGCCACTTAAATAGTTGAGCTAGTTTCAAACTAGATTTTGATTTTCTTTCTCTCTTCCTTACTCCCATTCTTTTTCTTTTTCTTTTCCTTCCTCTCTTTTTTCTATCTGTTTCTCTCTCTTCCTCTCTCTCTCCTTCCCTCTCACTCTTTCCCTCTCGGCTTCTGGGCAGGTTTGGAAAACTCTGAGTTGATGATGATTTTTAAGTGAGCGATTGCTCACTGCTCAGCTTAGAGGGAACTATGCTGGGAGGTATTTCCACTTGGGGTGGTGCATTGAATGGACCAGGTGATAAACATGTGGGTGCTGGGACAGGGACTTTCTTTTGTGCGTGGAAAAACCGGAAGCTTTCAGATTTGGCTTTTCCAAGATGTGCCAATAATAATAAGTAATAAAATGGAACTTCGAGGGAACTCAAAACCTTGGAGTTTTCTTTTGTTTGGGGTGTTACTTGGAACCCTGACACCAAGCCTACTTCTCAAATCTCCACCTTTAGAGCATTGGATGTTCTTTGCCTGTTAATTCTGTTATTTCTCCTTTTTTTGTGTGTGGTTATTCATGTTTCCATTTTGTCCATTCAGCATTTTTATTTTATTTTGATTATTTTAACTTTAGAAGCTTGTTGCCGGCTCCCTGTGAATTTTTCTAACTTTCTCCTTGTGTTCCCTTTGCTGACAGATGCAAAGCAAATGCAAAGCTGGCATTTCGTGCATATATCTTTCTTTTTGTTTCTTCCCTCCTCACTGAGAAAGCATTTCTTCTTCATATTCCCATTTGTTGCAAGCTTTCCATCATGCATGTCGGTCCTTCTGGATTTTAAGATGAGTTATTATCCTTCCATCCAAACATACCAACAATTTGCTCAACTGTTTGCTCAACGTAGACACAATGGACCGTCATTTCACACAAATATTGGCTTCTATCTGGCTACGTTGGGAGTTACATATGAAATTTTATGTATCCCAAATGTTTTTAGCATGTTAGGTGATGTAGAATTCTATAATGCATGCTCAAACATCTGTTAGGAACAAAATTTCATAGCAGATTAGCTGAAGTATTCACCTGCTGAAACTATTGATTCATTGGTTGATTCCTTCAAAATGTATTTATTTGTTTGTTTCTAATTTGGTACATAACTGCTATGCTCCAGAGAAGTCTCCTGGTGGTTTACGCAGGCGATAAACCATGGAAGTAACAAAACCATTAAAATAACTCTATTAAATTAAATAACCACCCACCGGCATCCTATCACAGTGCTGGGATATGGTGACAACACAATTGCATATTTAAAACTCTGTGGAACAGCATGGTTTTCAAAGCATTGGTGTATATGCCAGCCAATGAAGGGCTACAAAATGTTTTACTACCACACTGTGAGAGTGGCTTATTTTGTGGGTGTGGCTTGGTGGCCATGTGACCTGGTGGGAGTGGCTTGACAATCATGTGACCAGGGGGTGACTTAAAAGCCACATGACTAGCTTAAGGGTGGCCAACTTGACGTCACTCAGGTCAAAGGTTTGGGTTAGGGTGCCTGGCCTCTCCTCACCTCAAAGAGATAGAATATCACTATCTATTTACTATTTACTATAACTGAACATCCAAAATATATTCTTCTATGTATATATGCCATATGTGTGCATACATATTACACACAGGCACACAAAAATATACATGGCACCGGACCAGATTATCTCAGGGACCGCCTTCTGCTGCACGAATCCCAGCGACCAGTTAGGTCCCACAGAGTGGGTCTTCTCCGGGTCCCATCAACTAAACAATGTCGCTTGGCAGGATCCAGGGGAAGAGCCTTCTCTGTGGCGGCCCCAGCCCTCTGGAACCAACTCCCCCCAGAGATTAGAATTGCCCCCACCTTCCTTGCCTTTCGTAAGCTACTTAAAACCCACCTCTGCTGCCAGGCATGGGGGAATTGAGATACTCTTTCCCCCTAGGCCTTTACAATTTTATGCATGTTATTTTTTTATGTATGTTTGGTTTTTATATTAATGGGTTTTTAATCATTTTTAGTATTGGATTATTATTGTACGCTGTCTTATTATTGCTGTTAGCTGCCCCGAGTCTGCGGAGAGGGGCGGCATATAAATCAAATAAATAAGTAAGTAAGTAAGTAAGTAAGTAAGTAAGTAAGTAAGTAAGTAAGTAAGTAAGTAAGTAAGTAAATAAATAAATAAATAAATAAATAAATTTTAAAAACTGTATGTGTATGGAAACACACACACACACAGCTTTTCTAAAATTATACACATTCAACCTCATTTACTGCAACAGGAAAAACATGCCCAGAGCCCAGAAGGGAAAAAAAGAAAAAAATGCAACATTTTTCTACCGGTTCTGCATACCTGACCGTACCCATAAGAGCCCATCATTGATGCCAGTGGAACTTACAGTAGAAAAGTATTTCAGAGAGGAGAAGGCTACAACCAAAAATCTTTGCCTTCACGCCAACTTCTCAGCATTTCAAAACTATGAGAGAACCATAGTATCCATCCTGGTTGGTGATCACTCCTGGAGATACCAAGAGCCAAGTCATCTAGTGCTTTGTAGCTGAAACCAGTCCTTTGAATGTACCTGTAAATTTACTAGAAGCTAATGTACCATCCCAAAAGTAGCTCACTCCTTTAGCAAATGAGATGCTGTATTCTGCAGCACCTGGCAAAGATGAACACATATAAAGGACACTGCAGTGAGTAAGCATAGTATATACCATTTTAAAATATGTATAAAAGTAAAGGTTTTCCCCTGTCCAGTTGTATCTGATTCTAGGGGACGATGGACATCTCCATATGTTAGCTGATGGAACCAGCATTGTCTGAAGACAATTGCTGTGGTCATAGAACCAGCAGGACAGTATGCAAGGCACATGGAATGTTGTTGTATTCCCACCAAAGTGGTATCTATTTATCTACTCGCATTTGCATTCTTCCGAAATGCTAGGTGAACAGGAGCTGGAACAAATAAGAGGAGCTCACCCTATAATGTGGCACTCAGGTCTTGAGCTCGAGCTGTCAGATTTGCAACTGATAGCTCAGTATCTTTAACTGCTGAGCCATCACCCCCCTTAAAAAAAATGCACAATTTACAAGTGCCATATAATTATAGAAGCAATAAACCAAGGAATGGAAATTCACCAGTTGTGGCCCTACTTGGACCTGGAGGCCCTAGGCACAGTCGCTCAGGCCCTCATCACATCCCGTCTAGATTATTACAATGGGCTCTAGATGGGACTACCCTTGAAGAGTGTTCAGAGACTGCAAATAGTCCAGAATGCAGCCTTGCGAGCTGCGTGGCTGTACCTCGGCACACCCATACAACACATACACTCCGCAAGCTGCACTGGTTTCCTATTAGTCTCTGGGCACAATTCAAGGTGTTGGTTATTACCTATAAAGCCCTATATGGCTCAGGACCCAGATTATTTACGGGACTGTCTCTTGCCACATACCTCCTAGAGACCTATAAGAGCACACAGAGTTGGCCTCCTCCAGGTCCTGTTGGCCAAGCAATTCAAGTTGGCTAGACCGTGGGGGAGGGCCTTCTCTGTTGCTGCCCCATCTCTATGGAATCAATTCCCTCCTGATGTCCGTATGCTCCCACCCTATTGGCCTTCTGTAAGTCCATGAAGACATTGCTTTGCCAACAGTCCTGGGGGCCATGAACCAACAACAACAATGGACAAATTGTATGCATGTTGGGTTAGTCATTATGTTACCAGGGTTTTTAATTAATGGTTTATAATTTAGTTTTATATTGTTTATATTATTGTTTTATATTGTTTTATATTATTATTGTTTTATATTGTTTTATATTATTATTGTTTTATATTTTATACTGTTGTAAGCCGCCCTGAGTCCTTTGGGATCAGACAGCATAGAAGATGAATTAATAATAAATAAATAAATAAATGAAAACTATTGACGAAAACTACAATAGAGTAAAATGGTAGCATGCTAAATAACTTTTGAAGGTTTGTTTGTTTGTTTTTGGTTTGTTTGTTTATCAAATATGTACACGATAGCAGGTATAAACATAAACAAAGTGAATACAGATAAATTGGGGCAATAGGACAGTAGATTAGGGACAGAAGGTACGCCGGCGTGCTTATGCATGCCCCCTACAGACCTCTTATGAATGGGGTGCGGTTCATACTGTGTTTCCCCGAAAATAAGACACTGTCTTATATTAATTTTTGCTCCAAAAGTTGTGCTACATCTTATTTTTGGGGGGTGCTTTATATTTCTCAAATAAGACAAATTCACAGGCAGAAAAGCTGACACCCCCAAAGAAAGTGTTCCGTACGGTACACTGATTACGATACGGTACCTGTCAGTATGGCACCCACACACACAAACAACGGCACTTACATGGTACAACAGTATACTCCCGCTATTGCAGCTTCTGGTCACCAGAGGAACTACAGTCTATGCACTGTAGTGGAGACTGTAATGGCGGTGAGACAGCAGCAGACTGTGTCTGCTGTACTGGATGGTACAAAGCGATGGAAGGGGCCAGCAGGGAATGCCACATTATTACGGTACCGCTATGAACAGCTTTGAATGGTACCATATGTTTTTCCACCGTACCGTATGTAAACTTGACTACGCCTTATTTTCGGGGGTGCCTTATATTAGCAAATTCTGCAAAACCTCTGACATGCCTTACTTTCGGGGTACATCTTATTTTCGGGGAAACAGGGTAGTAGACAGTCTAAAGTTAAAGTTTTTGGGGTTTGGGAAGAAACCACAGAGTTGGGTAGTGAATTCCAGGCATTGATCACACTGCTGCTGAAAAAGGTATAAAAGGAATAAAAGGTATTTATAAAAGGTATTTAGCTACTCAACCTGCATCATGTAATCTGTGGGTGAATGGGCCTTATGAATGCTTTCATCTGTTCTTATCTTGTTCACAGATCAAATACATCAACCTTTCCTCATGGGGGCTGCTGTAATTCTTCACTGCAGATCTGAAACCCGAATTATAGAGAAAATAAATGAATTTCACATAGTAGGTTTTTTATTCAAAAAGTGACACAACATCATGTTTCTTCAAGTGTTACATGATTTGGGTGAATAATTGCTAGCTGGAACATGAAGCAAACTACAAGTTGTACCATACAGATAAGAGTCAAGTCCTTGCTTCAAATTGATAGCGTAGGTTAAATTAGAACATTCTAGAGTTGCTAAGGGGCTGCTATCAGAATAATGGCCAAGGAGCATCTCATCTGGCTCATAATGGTTAAAAACATCCATTATGCTGAGTATCTACAGTAGACATGAAGGCACAGCGCTGATATCAAAAGAGCTGAAATACCGAGTCCATGCCTTGTTTTTAGAGGTAAGAATCTCAATCTTTAAAGGTGTTCAAGCCCATTGGAAGAATAATATTCCATTTAATGGGGAAATCTTCTGTAATTCCTGGTCAAGCGAGTCTACAAAAGACCTGTATGCTTAATTGTTTTGAGACCACCAATTATCTACTCCTAACTCCAAGAATATAGAGTGGGGTATGTTGGACAGAGCTTACATGAAGTAGCTTGACAGCTGACTTGTATTTATGATGGTTGATGTGATCCTGGGGTACAACTGACTTGTATTTAGCATTTAATGGCATTTAGAGTTATGTACCGCTTTACAGTGCTTTTACAGCCCTCTCTAAGAAGTTTACAGAATCAATATATTGTCCACAACAATCTGGGTCTTCATTTTACCCACCTCAGAAGGATGGAAGGCTGAATCAACCTTGAGCCGGTGGTGAGATTTGAACTGCTGAACTACAGCTAGCAGGTAGCTGAAATAGCCTGCACTCTAACCACTGCGCCACCCCGGCTTGCTTGCTTGCTTGCTTGCTTGCTTGCTTATTCATTCATTCATTCATTCATTCATTCATTCATTCATTCATTCATTCATTCATTCATTCATTCATTGGATTTTTATGACGGGTGATGTGATCTGATGTGATTCTGACAGTTGATGTGACCCTTTTGCGACCTTCAAACCAGCCAAGTCAATGGAGAAAACCAGATTCACTTAACAACCCTGTTACTAACTTAACAACGGCAGTGATCCATTTAACGAAAGTGGCAGGAAAGGTCATAAAATAGAGCCAAACTCACTTAACCCATTTCTCACTTAACCAAGACTGCCTGTATTAGGGAAAAAATGTTGCTTTCCCGGCAGTCTCACTGACATCTGAGCTAACTAGGGGAAATATAGATATTGAGAGCTTTCTCTATTTCCCAACAGGCAATAAAACCATTAATCAGCCTATTCCTTAATGGTTACCGTATTTAAAGTTGCTTAATGTATTAAAAGGTGCAAACAAGACAAGCTGTACTTCAGCATTTTCTATTTTCATCTTACAAGAATTTTTTTTCTTTCCAAATCCCATCCCTGCGAATTATTATAGCCCATAGAATAGTAGCAATTCACCATCTTAAGCAGGTGATATGTTATTGAACCAAGTCAAATACATTACTTTGTCATGGAATGTAGAATTAAACTATGAAACATATAAGCTTGCGAAAGAACAATCCACAAGGGTGTCAATCACAAGGCCAGTGGGATGGATCCACCCAGTAATGGGCTGCCAATTTTTTTACTGTGATATCACTTGTGGGTATGTAGGGATTCTAGGCTGATTCCTCTTTTAACTCTGCCTCCAGGCCCCTTTAATTCAATCACTCAATAACTCAGTCAGCCATGCTGCAGAGGTTTTTCATTGCCTTCACAAGCCTCCACATCTTCCTCTTGATTGTCTCTATCTCTCTCTTTCTCTTTCTCTCCCTCTATCTGTCCCCGTCCCCCCCACCCTCCCTCTCTCCATCTCCCCCGAATCTACTCTCTTCACTTTCCAGATATTGTGGTACCCAGTAATGGGCAGACAAAATTTTTACTGCCACACTGTGGGTGTGGCTTATTTTGTGGGTGTGGCTTAATGGTCATGTGACTGGGTAGGAGTGTCTTGCTGGCCATATGATCAGGAGGGAGTGGCTTGAACGATCCTCATCGTTCAAGTGAACTGTTAAGTACTCAACTTACAACTTTACCAGTGTCGCTCGCTGGGGTGACAATTTGCTTTGCGTTTCCCACGCTCTCCTTCCTAGGTCGCCCCCCCAGGCTCAGGCTGGGTAGCTAGGTGAACGGGTGCTGCCAGATGCATAAATGCTGCCAGTGCCGCTTCCACACATGCCTTCTGCTTGCACCTCAGGCGGGAGGTGGCCATGTGAGGCTGGAGGGGAGCCGGGAAGGAGATAGGGAAGCTCGTCCGAAGCCAGGAAGGAGGAAAGAGGAAAAAAGCAAGGAGCTTATTTTGTGGGTGTGGCTTAATGGTCATGTGACTGGGTAGGAGTGTCTTGCTGGCCATGTGATCAGGTGGAAGTGGCTTGAATGATCATCATCATTCAAGTGAACTGTTAAGTACTCAACTTACAACTTTACCAGTGTCACTCGCTGGGGTGACAATTTGCTTTGCGTTTCCCACTGTCTCCTTCCTAGGTCGCCCCCCCAGGCTCAGGCTGGGTAGCTAGGTGAACGGGTGCTGCCAGATGCATAAATGCTGCCAGTGCCGCTTCCACACATGCCTTCTGCTTGCACCTCAGGCGGGAGGTGGCCATGTGAGGCTGGAGGGGAGCCGGGCAGGAGAGAGGGAAGCTCGTCCGAGACCAGGAAGGAGGAAAGAGGAAAAAATCAAGGAGCGCAGATGCAACAGCAGCAGCAGTGGGGGAAAGGAAAGCCAAAGCAAGACCAGTAATTTAGGAAGTGACAATTGCCGATCAGCTGGAGTTGCGCATGCATCTTCATTTCCGCCAGTGGAACTGCATTTTACCCCGTCCTGCCTGCTGCCCACCCCTGGTGGTACCTCTTGCACTGCTCATATTAAGTGGTGAACATATCCAGCACTTTTCTTCCAGCATGCTGTCACTCCTCCTGTTTTAAAACTGATGCATAAAGATACAGAAAGTATCTTAGAGGTAGAAAATAAATCAGGAGGGAATTACTGATGAATGGGGTGTTCTTTAAATATGGAAAATTAAAGGTTGGGCAAGGGTGGGAGGAAATCAATTAACTTAAATTAATTTAATAGTAGCATTTTAATGATCATGCATTATTACTATTTCACCGATGTTCCATCATGCTGATTCATTGACCGGTGAAATTTTATTTAATTCCATCTCTAATTTCCAAGGATATTACATTTATTAAATTCCAAATACCATTGAGGTTTCTTTTTTCCTATAGAAAAGCACAGTGGTTACTCTAATTGGTAAGAATATAACTACTGTCTTGGGAATCTGGGGATTACAGCTATCTCATAATGCAATTCAAGTTCCTGTGAAGAACTCCTTCTAAAGGTGATCCTTCTCATACCCACTAAGAAATTTGATTGCAAATCAGTGAATTTAAATCAAGATGCTTCAAACAGATATTTCTGATTGCAATCCAGGACTTGAGTACAGTTAGTCCTTAACTTGCCACCTCAATTAATAATTTTGGTGGCTAAGTGAGACCATTTTAAAGTGAATTTTGGTACTCCTTATCTACAAGAGTTTCTTTAGTGACTCTTCGAAGTTGCAATCTCCCTGTAAAAAGTGACTTACGACCAATGTTCAGTGATGAAATTTTCCCTACTGGTTTACTTTATGGGTATGGCTTGAGGTCAGGTGGGTGTGGCTTCAGGTGGGCGTGGCTTGGTGATCATGTGACCGTGTGGGTGTGGCCAACTTGTAAAATGTGGTGAAACTCACTTAACAACACTCTTGCTTAGCAACCAAAATTGTGGGCTCCATTGTGGTCATAAGTTTTTGTTTCTTCTTTCTTTCTTTCTTTCTTTCTTTCTTTCTTTCTTTCTTTCTTTCTTTCTTTCTTTCTTTCTTCCTTCCTTCCTTCCTTCCTTCCTTCCTTCATTCATTCATTCATTCATTTATTTATTTATTAGATTTGTATGCCGCCCCTCTCCGTAGACTCGGGGCGGCTCACAACACAATAAAAACAGTTCATGACAAATCTAATAATTTACTATTTAAAATATTTAAAAAACTCCATTATTAAGCATACATACATACAAACCAACCATACATAAATTGTATAGGCCCGGGGGAGATATCTCAATTCCCCCATGCCTGATGACAAAGGTGGGTTTTGAGGAGTTTATGAAAGGCAAGGTGGGTAGGGGTACTTCTAATCTCTGGGGGGAGCTGGTTCCAGAGAGTCGGGGCCACCACAGAGAAGGCTCTTCCCCTGGGGCCCGCCAACCGACATTCTTCCTTCCTTCCTTCCTTCTCTCCCTCCCTCCCTCCCTCCTTCCTTTTCTTTTTCTTTCTTGTCTCTTTTTCTCTCCCTCCCTCTTTCTATCTTCTTTCTTTTTCTTTCTTCTTTCTTCTTTCTCATTTCTCATGTCTCCTCCCTCCCTCTCTCTCTTATGATCAATAATTGTAGCTATGGCCTACTTTATTGTTTGGGTGTACACTGAGAGTTTATGCCCCTGAGGTAAATTTCCTGTGTGTCCAATCACATTTGGCCAATAAAGAATTCTATTATTCGCCTCTCAAGAATTAGAAAGCAGAATAGTTATGTATTAATTTCCAGGAACTCATCCAGGAGCTCATCCACCCTACCTTCCGGGTCTTCCTTCCCCCTACCAGCATCATCTTACCTTGTGCTGCTGCTGCTACTATGGGGCTGAGTCTGAGAGTGGCAGCGGTTGGCCAAAGGCTCCACAGAAGCAGAGTGTGCTAGGCCCCAAAGACAAGAAATGGCAATTAGACGTCCTAGAACTGCTGCACTTGTGCACCGCATCCCCACAATCCTCTTCCGGTGTAGACTCACATCTTTTGCCATGCCTTGGGGCCATGTGATCAGCTTCTGCTACCTTTTTAATTTTAATTTTGTTTATTTGCAAATTTTATGTTAGAAACAGCAATAAAACATGACAAAGTGTCAAAACCATAGTTACAGAATTATATAATAAATCATTTTTTATTTCCAGGTCATTGGATTCATAAGAAATTATACAGTTCCATAAGTCCTTATGAAGAATTCCTTTCATCAGAAATAAGGATCCATATATTTCTGCAAACATATAAAATATACCATATACAGTGATCCCTCGATTTTCGCGATCTCGTTCTTCGCGAAACGCTATATCGCGATTTTTCCCACCCGATGATGTCACTCTCTTCCTTCCTTTCTCATCTTTCTTTCTCTCTCTCTTTCTCTATCTTGCTTCTTCCTCTCTCACACACTCTTCCTCACTCTCTCATCTCTTTCTTTCCTTCTCTCTCTTTCTCTATCTCTCCCCCTTTTGCTGGCGGGCGGCGGGCGGGCGGGCGAGCGGGGGCATCAGCGAGGAAGACCCAGGGAAGGTTCCTTCGGCCACCCAGCAGCTGATCTGCTCGGCAGCGCGGTAGCAGTGAGGAGCCGAATCGGGGTTTCCCCTTTGCGTGGGCGGCGGGGAAACCCCGATCTTCGTCTGCTCGCTGCTGCTGCGCTACCGAGCAGATCAGCTGCTGGGCGGCCGAAGGAACCTTCCCTGGGTCTTCCCCGCTGCCCACGCAAACTCCACCATCTGCGCATGCGCGGCCATGAAAAAAAGGGCACGCATGCGCAGATGGTGTTTTTACTTCCGCAACCCTACATCGCGAAAAATCGATTATCGCGAGGGGTCTTGGAATGGAACCCTCGCGATAATCGAGGGATCACTGTACTTGAACTCTAGCCCTACCCTTTGAAGCAAACATATTATTTTTCCTTCCTTCATCATCTGCTCTTTAAGTTATTTGGAGTATCCCCAGGGAACCTTTTAACCTTTCTTGTAAATACCATTCTGCCAGAGTGATGATGATGATGATGATAATGATGATAATAATAATAATAATAATAATAATAATAATAATAATAATAACAACAACAACAATAATAATAATAATAGTGCAGACTCTGTAAAGAAACAGATGAAACAATCGATCACATACTCAGCTGCTGCAAAAAGATCATGCAGACTGACTACAAGCATAGACATGATGATCCACTGGAACTTGTGCCGGAACTACCATTTACCAGTGGCAAAGAACTGGTGGGATCATAAGCCCGAAAAAGTGGTCAAAAATGAGCAAGCAAAACTACTGTGGGACTTCCGACTTCAGACTGACCGAATTCTGAAGCATAACACACCAGACATTGTGATCGTGGAGAAAAAGAAAGTATGGATCGTCGACATCGCAATCCCAGGAGATAGCAGAATTGAGGAGAAGCAGCTAGAGAAATTAGTGAAATACAAAGATCTAAAAATCAAGCTGCAACGACTATGGCATAAGCCAGTGAAAGTGGTCCCAGTGATACTTGGCACGCTGGGCGCAGTACCAAAGGATCTCAGCGGACATTTGAAAACCATTGGAATTGACAAAATCTCCATCTGTCAATTGCAAAAGGCTGCTTTACTGGGATCGGCAAACATAATTCGCCGCTACATCATGCAGTCCTAGGTGCTTGAGAAGCGCCCAATTGGTGATGAAATACGAAACCCAGCATAGTGATCTCGTTTGCTGTGTTGTACTGACATAATAATAATAATAATAATAATAATAATTATTATTATTATTATTATTATTATTATTATTATTATTATTATTATTGTTGTTGTTGTTATTATTGTTGTTGTTATTATTATTGTTATTATTATTAATTATTATTATTTATTAGATTTGTATGCCGCCCCTCTCCGCAGACTCGGATGCTACCTTTTTTAAAGCAAAGTCAATAGGGAAACACAGGTTACTAACTTAATTACTTTAATCATTCACTTAACAGTGTCCAGAAGGGTCACAAAACGGGGCAACATTCCCGTAACATTCCTCTCTCACTTAACATGAGAAATGTCAGGCCTCCATTGTGGCCATACATTGAGTTCTACCTGCATCTACAATCTTAAGAATGTATTCAATATGTAGGAGCAATACAGACTTTTTCAAAAGTTGAAGGCTTCATTCTTTGTCAGAATAAAAACTGGGCACTAAACAGCTTTCCCCAAGAGAACCTGCAATTGTTATCATATTCTATGTTTGTTAAACGTTCCTAGTTTATGTCCTCTGATTCCTCATTAAACTTTTATCAGGGTACCCATGAGGTTCAATTCTGTTTATTTTTTCAAGATCTTCCAAGATTGACTAGGTAATGGTGTCTGTAGCTGAGGCACCTTATTAGGGAATAACAAATAAAACAGTTACATTGGGGAAAAGTAGGCACCCAAATATGTGTATTTTCTTGTGGAAAATTGCTGGGTTAAAGAGGAAATGTTTTATGCTATGGGTTTAAAGCACAGCCTGCTGTCAGTACCACCAAGTGAGGTGAAAAACTAAATTGAAAGTCAGCCTCTGCGGGGCTAATCACTGAGGAATAAATTAATAAGTAAGACTCCATTGTATTTCTTCTTCCCAAAGCAATGTACCCAAATATCATAATATTGCACACATATATATATATTTTAACGCTCCAGTCCCTATCTTCAGCACCTTCAAGGTTGAAAATGTAAACCTTACCTTTAACAGTGGTCTTAAGAACACGTTAATTAGAATAACGTCATTTCTCTCCTTTCTTTCTTTTTTTTTGCACTATATATATCTCTCCCTCTCTTACAATAAATTAAACAGCAGAATAATACAGGAGTTGCAATATTAATAACAATCTTTGGAGCCTGCTCAGATATTTTATTTTATTTTTGCTTCAAATCTCATAATTTTTTTCCTCATGTATTATACATTGTTTAAATTTGTGTAGCATAAATAATATATGGCTGCTAGTGACTTATTTATGAGAAATAAACATTATTTCCCCCCTGTTCTCTAGTTCTAAGTTGGTCATGGATTTCAGGTGCCCCAATTAACTACTCATCCTAAGTATGTTAAGTAATTTACCCGAAATAAGAAACCATCTTCGACAAGCTAAGCAATAAACAGACAAACAAATCCATTTTTAAATTTAATGCAAACCTCAGAGAAGTCAGGTTTCAAAAGAGATATTCTTTTTTTTTTCTGTTGGGATTTTTATAGAGTTGGCTATGGAATTTTAAATCCTGCTGGTTCTGATGCTAACCAGGTTTTATCTGCATTTTCTATATTAATATGTGGTGTGCAGATCTCATTCCCCAGAGCACAGTAACTCAATTTGACAACTCTTATCTGGAATAAAATGCATTTGGAAAAGTCAAAATAATGTTTTAAATAGAGGTGGGCTTGTCAATTACAGCAGCAGCACTTAGCAATAGCACTTAGACTTATATACAGCTTCATGGTGCTTTTACAGCCCCCTTCAAGCAGTTTTCAGGGTCAGCATATTTCCGCCAACAATCAGAAGGATGGGAGGCTGAGTCAACTTTGAGCCTGGTGAGATTTGAACTGCCAAACTGCAGGCAGTCGCCAGAAATAGCCTGCACTACTGCATTTTAACCACTGTGCCACTGTGACTCTTTCAATTATGTGCTTCCAGAGACAAAGGCAAGGGGAAGACAGATGACATCAGGGCCAGTCATGGCATCATGACAAAAACTCATAATTTGCATCAGTCTTGTCAAAGGACTGATGCCCATTCCATAATTCACATTAATGACCTGATTGCTGGTGCCTGCAATAAATGATTTAGTAGTCAGATATATGTGCCCAGAAGAGAGAACCCACATTTGGCAATGTTATTGCACAGAGGAGGAGGAAGAGGAGGAGGAGGAGGAGAGTTGGAAAAGATTTATAGGGTGGAACTTAAATCCGGAACAAAGATAGATTTTTTCCAAGTTCCAATCACAAAGGGTAATACAGTGGTACTTCGTGATACGAACCCCTCGTGATACGAACCCCTCGTGATACAAACCGTTCGTGATATGAACCCCTTGTGATACGAACCCCTTGTGATACGAACCCCTTGTGATACAAACCCCTTGTGATACGAACCCCTTGTGATACGAACCCCTTGTGATACGAACCCCTTGTGATACGAACCCCTTGTGATATGAACCCTCGTGATACAAACCGTTCGTGATATGAACCCCTTGTGATACGAACCCCTTGTGATACGAACCCCTTGTGATATGAACCCCTCATGATACGAACCCCTCGTGATACGAACCCCTCGTGATATGAACCCCTCGTGATACAAACCGTTCGTGATACGAACCCCTTGTGATACGAACCCCTCGTGATATGAACCCCTCGTGATACAAACCGTTCGTGATATGAACCCCTTGTGATACGAACCCCTTGTGATATGAACCCCTTGTGATATGAACCCCTCGTGATACAAACCGTTCGTGATACGAAGCCCTTGTGATACGAAGCCCTTGTGATACGAAGCCCTTGTGATACGAAGCCCTTGTGATACAAAGCCCTTGTGATACGAAGCCCTTGTGATACGAAGCCCTTGTGATACGAACCCGGGGTTCAGAAATTTTTTGCCTCTTCTTACGAACTTTTTTTGGCTTACGAATCCACTGCAGATCGCAAAATGGCACTCCGGTTGGACGTCTTTGTGACATCAAAGCTCCGCCCATGGAATTCTCTATTGGGATTCCCCACCTCATTTCTAGCCTCCAGATCAGCCGAAAATGCCGCTGCCGATCACAAAAACGCGCTCTGCCGAGCAGCACCGCCTGGCTGTAACCTTCTGAAACAGCTGGGCGCTTCTCGGCGGCCTCTGGAACCCAAACCAGAACCCGAACTTCTGGGTTCGGCGTTCAGGAGAACGCTGAGAAGCCTCCCGGCTATTTCAGAAGGTGACAGCCGGGCAGTGGCACTTCTCAGCGGCCTCCCAAACCCGAACCCGAAAAGTTCGGTTTCGGTTTCGGGAGAACGCCGAGAAGCCCCCTGGCTGTTTTAAAAGGTGACAGCCATTTTGCGATTTTTTTTCTTTTTGCACGCATTAATCGCTTTTACATTGTTTCCTATGGGAAACAATGTTTCGTCTTACGATCTTTTCGCCTTACGAACCTACTTCCGGAACCAATTAGGTTCGTAAGATGAGGTATTACTGTATCTGCAAAATTGTATTAGCTAGCATGTTAAAATAATGCCAAACCAGTACCTTTTTGGACCGGTTCTTAGAACCTGTAGGGCTGGTGGTGGGAGGCTCCACCCGCCTGCCCGGGATGCTTCTGCACATGCACGAGCGTGCCCACGAACCGGTAGCAAAATAATTTACAATCCATCACTGTGCCATACCCTGGCTTCATTTTTATAAACCTTTTTTTATCCATAACATAGACTTGGAATACATTAATGAGCTTTCTGAAGTCTAAGTCTGTTTTCACTATATATATACAATTGTATTCAGATGCAACAATCATTTTACTTTTCAAAATTGTTCCTTTCCTCCCCTTCCCTCTCCTCTCTTTTTCTTTCCTTTTCTTTCCTTTCCTTTCTTCCCCTCTGCTTTCCTTTCCTCTTTTCTTTTCCTTTCCTTTCCTTTTCTTCTCTTTCCTTCCTCTCTACATGGGGCTACCTTTGAAAAGTGTTCGGTAACTTCAGATCGTGCAGAATGCAGCTGCGAGAGCAATTATGGGCTTCTCTAAGTATGCCCATATCACTCCAACAGTCCGCAGTCTGCATTGGTTGCCGATCAGTTTCCGGTCACAATTCAAAGTGTTGGTTATGACCTATAAAGCCCTTCATGGCACCGGACCAGAATACCTTCGGGACCGCCTTCTGCCGCACGAATCCCAGCGACCGGTTCGGTCCCACAGAGTTGGCCTTCTCTGGGTCCCGTCGACTAAACAATGTCGTCTGGCGGGACCCAGGGGAAGAGCCTTCTCTGTGGCAGCTCCGACCCTCTGGAACCAGCTCCCCCAGAGATCAGGACTGCCCCCACCCTCCTTGCCTTTTGCAAACTTCTTAAAACCCACCTCTGCCGTCAGGCATGGGGGAACTGAAACATCTCCCCCTTGCCCATGTTGTTTTGGTATTAGATTGATTGTATGTGTGTTTTGTTTATTTGTTTTAATACTCTGGGGTTGTTTTTTATGAATTTTAGCTTAAAATTGTCATTGGATTGGTGGGTATTGGATTGTCATTATGTATTGTTTTTGTCTTGCTGTGAGCCGCCCCGAGTTTTCGGAGAGGGGCGGCATATAAATCCAATAAATCTAATCTAATCTAATCTAATCCCATGCCATCCCACTTCAAAGAGTAATTATTATACATTTGAGGTAGTAATTAAAATTTCCAAAGAATCAATTGGAGAGTAAAAGATAACAAGAGAAAACAACATTTCTGAGCATCTTCTGGGTGAACATATTGAGGAACATATGCACAAATGCCTCTGCAGAACATTTACTTTCGAAATGGAAGGAGGGAGTCTTTTTACGGATTCTGATATTTTACAACATGAAATGAAAATTGGTCCAAATGGAGTTGAGGCTGTTGCAAGTTAACGCAAAACAGCAGAAAATTGAATACAAGTAGATGGTTTCATTTATACAATAATTGTAATTAAAAATAGTGTCACATGTTGTTTTCAGTTATCCAATCACTTTGCAATCACGAGGCAGATTCCCAAATAATGCAAACAGCATGTGCAATGTATTTAAAAATGGAATTGTTATTGTCTTTATGGTTTTTTACTTTTTGCTCACCTATGTGCATTCACATGTATGTATGTGTGTACATATACACGTACAAGGGAGGGCTACTGCCCGGATGGGGGGGGAATGCAGTGGGGTAGTGAAAATGGAGCTCCACCCCAGAGCACCCAATGTACACTGAAAGATGCTGAAAGAAAATGCAGGGCGTCCTGCATAAGCCATGCCCACAGTGTGGTAGTAAAAATTTTGGTAGCTCTTCACTGTACACATACATACATACAGGGGTGGGCAGCAGGCAGGACGGGGTGGAACGCAGTTCCACTGGTGGAAATGAAGATGCATGCACAGCTCCAGCTGATTGGTGGCTGTCACTTCCTGGATTACAGGGCTCAGCTCGGCTCTCCTTTTTCCCCCCTGCTGCTGCTGCTGCATCTGCACTCCTTGCTTTTTTCCTCTTTCCTCCTTCCTGGCCTCGGATGAGCTTCCCTCTCTCCTTCCCGGCTCCCCTCCAGCCTCTCATGCTCACCTCATGCCTGAGGTGCAAGCAAAAGTAATGGGTGGAATCGGCATCGGCAGCATTTATGCTTCTGGCAGCACCTATTCGCCTAGCTACCCAGTCTGTGGTGGAAGGAGACCCAGAAAGGAGAGCGCGGGAAACATGAAGCAAATTGTCACCCCAGCAAATTGTCACACAAATCTAATAAATAATAATAAATAATAATAATAATGAAACAGGAGATTGGAATTACAAACTCTCTTCCAATTCTATAATTCTGTGAAGATAACTGACTGGATGAATTGGTTTCTCAACTTTTTACCTTAAAAAAAGTGTGTGTGTGTGTGGGGGGGGGGAGAATCAGATAAAGCAATTTATTCTATTTGTAGCTTCAATTTTTAACATCCTGAATACCAGGGATTTTACAATTTGTAGGGCTGAGGGCTGGTGAAGTGGGAAGGGAGAGATCACAAACTAGGAAATAATCTCTAGCTTTGGAATCAAGACCTTAGTAAGGATTAGGTGTCTGGAGAATCTCCGATGTTAGAAGTCCTTGGCGCTGTCTGAACTTGCTTAATTGCTTGTAGATGTTTCATTATTCAAACTAGGCCAGTATTGGGTTGCTACCGGTATGGATGAGGATGCCACGCCGGTAGTAAAAATGTCTCCGGCGTGCGTGGGTGCATGTTCCAGTGATATTTTGCTTCTGCGCATGTGCAGGAAGCGAAATCTTGCAAGTGGACACACAAGTGTATGAGATTTTTTTGCATCTGTGCATCCCCTCGTGAGATTTTGCTTCCCAAATATGCGGAGAAGCATAATCTTGCTGGGACGCGCATGTGTGCGCACCTGAGATACGAAGCACTGGTGGCAATGATAGCAGCAACCCATACCCAAATTAGACTTTAGGATTGCCCCCAGTTCCTTGTCTTTTGCAAACTCCTTAAAACCCACCTCTGCTGTCAGGCATGGGAGAATTGAGACATCTCCCCCAGGCCTATATAGTTTAATATATGGTATGCTTGTGTTGTATGTTTTTTAAATAATGGGTTTTTAGATTTTTTTTGAATATTAGATTTGTTCTTTGTATATTATTTTATTATTGTTCTGAGCTGCCCCGAGTCTGCGAAGAGGGGCGGCATACAAATCTAAATAATAATAATAATAATAATAATAATAATAATAATAATAATAATAATAACAACAACAACAACAACAACAACAACAACAACAACACTCCTTCTGAGCTCTAGGGCTTACTGGTATGAGTCCTGAGAATCAGAATCAAATATCCTGGTTATATCTCTTCTCATTCCTTCAATTTTGGGTCAACTTAATATTACCAGTAATGGGCAGCC
Organism: Erythrolamprus reginae; assembly: GCF_031021105.1. Lineage (NCBI taxonomy): Eukaryota > Metazoa > Chordata > Lepidosauria > Squamata > Dipsadidae > Erythrolamprus > Erythrolamprus reginae. The sequence goes on along the minus strand of NC_091956.1, from coordinate 20,161,842 downwards.
AAAATTTTTAATGCCACACTGTGGGTGTGGCTCATTTTGTGGGTGTGGCTTAATAGTCATGTGACTGGGTAGGAGTAGTGACCAGGTGGGAGTGGCTTGAACAATCATCATTGTTCAAGTGAACTGTTAAGTCCTCGACTTACAACCTTACCAATGTCGCTCGCTGTGGTGACAATTTGCTTCATGTTTCCCGCGCTCTCCTTCTGGGTCGCTCCCCTGCCTCAGGCTGGGTAGCAAGGCAAATGGGTGCTGCCAGAAGCATGAATGCTGCCAGAGCTGCTTCCACCCATGCCTTCTGCTTGCACCTCAGACCATAAGTGGCCGCATGAGGCTGGAGGGGAGCCAAGCAGGAGAGAGGGAAGCTCATCTGAGGCCAAGAAGGAGGAAAGAGGAAAAAAGCAAGGAGCACAGATGCAGCAGAAGGAGGAGGGAAAAATAGAAGAGCCAAGTGGAGACCAGTAATCCAGGAAGTGACAGTCACCAATCAGCTGGAGCTGCACACACAACTTCATTTTCACCAGTGGAACTGTGTTCCAACCCATCCTACCTTCTACCCACCCCTGCCTATTACCCTGCACCCAAATTCCTATGTCTGAAATTTAGAGAGTCTATAAAATCACATTTGTTCATCTGCCTGTTGAGTTGGGAAAAAGATAAAACTTCTATTCAAAGTGATTAAGCACCTTGAAATCTCCTGTAGATAGCAGGAGAATATGGTGTACCTAGTACGAATCGCAAGACATAAGCTTGCTGAAAGCTCAATTTTGGAACAGCTACGTGCAGTCTTATATTTGAATCTGTAAGTGACATCGTTGCAATAGTGGACCTGAAGCGTGTCCAATTTTCAGAAGCAATTCAAGAGAACGCTCACAAGCAATCTGTTCTCCACTTGCAAGTTATGTATCAATTCTTATGTTATGTTTTCCATTGTCCCTAATTGAAAAGGAAAAAAAAATAATCTCTTTTCAAATATAACATTTTAGCTTTTGAAAGTATTCTATTACACCTGTCAGACTATTAACATGTTCTCTTTTAAGCAACATGTGCCACAATCGTTAGAAAAAGAAAAGATACTTTCCACTAAATTGCTTTGTGACCGAAAAATAATTCACACAATCTTTTTGATTTTGATGGAATTGGTGTGCCATTTGTCTTTGGGATTCTTCTCCCCAACTTCCCATCTTCCACATCCATGGAATTCCCAGGATGATCCTGTCAACATTGAAATGTGCCTATGCTGTTGTAGCCATTTTTCGTTTCTCAACTTGCCATAGAGCAGTGTTCCTCAAATAGTGGGGTGTGCGCAGAGCAATGCTGGGTGTGTATGTGTGCATGACCCCAGAGAACATGCTTTTTTTTACCAAAGAGAGTAAGGGTTTTTTGCACCGAACAATAGCACACAGCACAGAGTAGGAGTTATGAAGTGCATATAACAAACCCTTAAGAGACACCATGGAAAAAATATTTAACAGGGATGAAAAGAAAGAAGGAGAGAGACGGAGAGAATGAGACAAAGGTAAGTCTCCCAAAAACTAAGATGAGGAATTATGACGAAGCATATGTAGCACCTGGCTTCACTGTGACTACGGTGGGAGACAAGGAAAGACCGGTATGTTTACTGTTTCTAAAAATGTTGGCAGCAGACAGAATGAAGCCAAATAAATTAAGGCATCACTTAAGCAAATTACACCGAAACCACACTGATAAGCCACTTGAGTTTTTTCAGCGAAAATGTGCTGAATATTGCAAACAATTGTCCCAGCGGAGAGTTGGGGGGGCATGAAATGTTTACTTCTTCCTGGGGGCGGGGTGTAGTAGAAAATAATTGAGAAACACTGCCATAGACTAAAGGGGGGGGGGATGTTTTGAATGGTAGCCCAAAACATGTCTATGATTACTACACTTAGCATCTGAGCCACTGGGCTACTGTGTCCTTATGATAGACCCTGATATGCTATTGCAAATTGGATTATATGGACTTCCAATGCATTATATATACTGCTCAAAAAAAAATAAAGGGAACACTTAAACAACACAATATAACTCCAAGTAAATCAAACTTCTTTTAAATCATGCGGTCCACTTAGGAAGCAACACTGATTGACAATCAATTTCACATGTTGTCAGCACATTCAACTTTGTACAGAACAAAGAATTCAATGAGAATATTTCATTTATTCAGATCTAGGATGTGTTCTTTGAGTGTTCCCTTTATTTTTACGTTAAAAGACTGAAGATTGTTCCAATTTAGGAAAATGGTTTGTAGTAACCAAAGGCCCAAAGGAAAATATAGTAGCATCCTTTCTGACTAAGAAATTTTATTTCAAAACCTGAGCTTTCTTTATAAACACCCACAAAAACTTGTGCCATTTAATAAAATTTGTTAGACGGAAAAGATCCTGTGAGACTGTTTCCAAGAAATATTTTGTTATCTTGAAATGAAATGTGCTCACTGTATTTATTTTATTTTTTTGCTTAGGGACAAATTGTCCTATAATTGAAGCATTTCTGTCACAAAGCACTTTAGATCTTAGATATAAAAGAGGTCTATTATGTCTTCTGGCAAAAAAAAAAGTTTATTCTGAGTAGTGTAATCACAGAAGGTCATATTTTGTTCTTTTGTGCAGTTCTCATAAACCTGAATAGCAATTAGCAACTTAACTGCTTGTAATTTTTTACTTCTGCTCTGTAAAATCAAGAAAATCGTAAATTAACACTTAACCGTTCCATATTAAGGTTTTTTTGTTCCCCAGTCTCTCACATTATGCTGTATAAATTTAAAAATATAGGGTTCACCTGTTTGGGCAAGAGGATATCTTTTAGTTCTAAACTACTGAAGGGAGTTAATTTTTGACAGAAAACAAAAATAAGATGAAATAACATTTCTTTCTTTCTTTCTTTCTTTATTGATAGTATAAAAAGATATAACGATTTTTATATACATGATACTAATAGGGGAGAAACATTAGGACAGGGGACGGAAGGCACTCTGGTGCACTTGTGCACACCCCTTACTAACCTCTTAGGAATTAGGAGAGGTCAACAGTGGATAGTCTCAGCGTAAAGCTTTGGGGGTTAGGGGATGATACTACAGAATCAGGTAGTGAGTTCTATGCATTAACTACTCAGTTACTAAAGTTATATTTCCTGCAGTCAAGTTTGGAGCGGTTTTCTTTAATTTTTTATCTGTTGTGTGGTCGTGTGTTGTTGTGGTTGGAACTGAAGTAGTCGTTGACAGGAAGGACAGTATAGCAGATGATTTAATGGGATATGCTTAGGTTGTGTTTAAGGTGACATCGTTCTAAGCTTTCTAAACCTAGGATTGTAAGTCAAGTTGCGTAGGGTATCCTATTGCGAGCGGAGGGCTCTTCTTTATTTTATATCAATATATTAATATAAATTTATATATTTATTTATTTATTTATTTATTCGATTTTTGTGCCGCCCTTCTCCTTAGACTCAGGGCGGCTTACAACATGTTAGCAATAGCCCTTTTTTTTTTTTTTAAACAGAGCAAGGCTATTGCCCCCACAATCCGGGTCCTCATTTTACCCACCTTGGAAGGATGGAAGGCTGAGTCAACCTTGAGCCGGTGATGAGATTTCAACCGCTGACCTTCAGATCTACAAGTCAGCTTCGGTGGCCTGCAGTACAGCACTCTACCTGCTGCGCCACCCAGGCATAATATTAATTTATGTATATGAAACCCAACCTAAAATGTTTGAAGTTGAATGTCGGGTGACTTCAAAGATCAGAATTTTATTTTATTTTATTTTTTAAATAAGTCATTCGTCATTGCTTTCTTCCAGACTTCTTTTAGTTTGGCTAACCTCCAGATCTGGCAGTTTGCCCTTGCAATAAGCCACAATATTGTTCCTAATCTTAGTGAAACTTCTTTCTTCTTCCAATTATTGAGAGGTGTACTGCCTGAAATGGAATGTGTATATTCATCACCATAGTCCCTTAGGTATAGATTGAAGCTGTATTTAAATGGTTCAGACCAGTTTGTGTGCCATCCTATTTAGCCATGTTTTCAAGCTGCGTGCAATTGTACACAATAACATTTTTGATAGGTAAATTATGTGAATCCCACCTCTGTAAGCCACTTCCAAGACACTCTGTGTGAGGCAGTGAAGGGTTGAAAAAGTTTTTACTACCACACTGTGGGCACGGCTTATTTTGTGGGCGTGGCTTGTCAGCCATGTGACCTGATGGAAGTGGCTTGATGATCATGTGACCAGGGGGGTGTCTTAAAGGTCATGTGACTGGCTTAAAGGTGACCAACTTGATGTCACTCACGTCAAGGGTTTGTGTTAGGTGCCTGGACTCTCCTCACCTCAAAGAGATACAATTTCCCTATCTATTTACTATTACTGAACATCCAAGATGTACAATTTAATTCTATGTAGATATGCCATATGGGTACATACATTTTACACACAGGCACACAAAAATATACATTATCTATTATATAAATTGTGTATGTACAGACACACAGGCACGCACAGCTTTTCTAAAATTATACACATCCAACCTCATTTACTGTGATAGGAAAAACATAGCCCAGAAAGGGAAAAAAAAAATTCTACCGGTTCTGCATACCTGAACAAAATTTTTCTGCGTGCCTGACCGTACCCATAGGAACCCATCACTGGTGTAAGGTGAAGATGACAAACGGGTGAAGCTTTGTAGCATAAATGGACAGCTTGAAATTATTTTCCTCCTCTATCTTTCCAGGATTGGTAAAACTGCGTTTTTGTTGTTGTCTTAAGCTATGCAAAACATTTTTAGATCTAGTTTTTGCTTCAAACACACATTTTCAACCATCAGCAGGAATAAAGTTTCCTGAAATTTCAAAAGGAAGAGAGGGAGTATAGGGAAAGGAGGAGGAGGAGGAGAAGGTAAGGGGAGGAGGAGAAGAAAAAGAAGGAGAAGGAGAAGGAGGAGAAGGAGGAGGAGGAGGAGGAGGAGGAGGAGGAGAGAAGAAGAAGAAGAAGAAGAAGAAGAAGAAGAAGAAGAAGAAGAAGAAGAAGAAGAAGAAGAAGAAGAAGAAGAAGAAGAGACAGCATTTAGAAGGGATCAAATGGTAGACACGTAGATGAATTCAGAGGAAATCTTTCTGCATTTTTTTTTAGAATGTAGAAAATTGAACCTAATAATTTTAATGAAATTAAACTTTTCACTTGTGGGGGCAATTTTGAGAACCTTTTTTTTTTGCTTTTGATTCAGTTTCTTTAAACATTTGTTTAATTTTAATTATAACCTGTCTATTATAAATGACAGTTTATAGAGAAACAATGATTCGATCAAGAGCAATTCCTTTCTCAGATCACAAAGACATTCAGATTGTCCGTCCTGATGTTCTACATACAAATTCCTTCTGTGAATATTTTAAACTACCCATACAATTCTCTCTCTCTCTCTGGTGACTGCTCAGTATAATATTAATAATACTTTATTGATTTACTGTGATTTCATATCAAAATACTCAAGACCCATAATAAGACCAATGTATTCATGCCAAAACCGAATGAAAGACAAAAGTTGAAAAATACAATTCATATTTCTGTGTTACCCTTAGAATTTATCAAATCAGATCCGCAGATGTGGTTCTCAACTGTAATGTTTTATTCAAATAAAAGACCATATTATCTGTAATATTTGGGTTATGACCACACATAAAATATGTTCTTCTTATATATAGATCCCCATGGGCTATTTGTCTAATGTGTGGTTCGAGGTAATAATCCCTCCCTTTACCCTGCAGTTGGCATTCAAATAATATATGTGCTATGACCTCAATCTCCAGAGCATCACAAATATATGAACCTTCAGAATATAGAACTTGCTTAAATCTTTCATACATAATAATTGTATCTAACTGTTAATATATCATGACTAAATACCATCCTATGACACTTGATCATTATTTTTATTTAGATTTATAGTAGCTTATCCATTTCTATCTGGCAATCTTACAGAGAATCGCTATGTCTTTTTGAACTTCTCTATCTAAATTCTTTCAGGCAGCAGTCCAGTTATCCAGTGACAGTTGAAAAACAAGAAGAGTGACCACAATTCCTAATATGATTTATAAATTGTTGGATTTTTTAAAAGCCAACTGAGAAGTCTCTATATCTCTTAACTGAGATTTCAATATCTAAGAAACCAGAAGATAAGTCAAGAAAATGATAGGTCCACTTGTGAGTAGTGTTGGGCGAACCCAATGGTGTTCAGGTTTGGCAAGTTCGGACGAACTTTACGCAAAATTCGGCCGAACCCAAACCGAACCCGAACTCGAACCCGAATGGGGAATCCCTCCCACGAAGAGATTCCAGGGGCAGAGCTTTGGCGTCACCGGCAGGTTGCTAAGGATGCCAAGGTGATCACTTCCTGGATTCCCTCCATTCCCTCATCACCCCAGAGGAAGGATACTGCAAACTCCCCATTCCTTCCCCATTCCAGGGAAAGGATATTACAAAATCTCCTTTTCCACTCTAGGGACAGCCAGAGGTGGTATTTGCCAGTTCTCCAAACTACTCAAAATTTCCTCTACTGGTTCTCCAGAACCTGTCAGAACCTACTGTATTTCACCCCTGCAACCAACCAACCCACCAACCCTCCTCAAATCTAATTAATTTACTTGTAGAGTAGATAAGAGGAAAGGCTAAATATAAGATTATTGCTTCGGAAACATAATGCTGCTAGCCTGGTTTAATCTAGTCATCTTCAATAGGACATTCTACTATGAATAAAAATTCACATCACTCCTGCATGCCGCAAATTATATCTTTTAACAGCTCTATCCACAGTTATAACTTGTCTCTAATACTTCAGTTTGGAGTTTGGAGAACTTCCTATCATTTAACAATCTGCCAATAAATCAAATGGTTATTATTTTTTTTTAATGATGAGAAAGGGCAAACCATTTATCAAGTGAATAATATTCATAATTCTAAATGCCTATTAAGGGAGATAATGAGGGAATTGACAAGAACTCATATGCAAAATGTAAAGGAAAACAAAAAGAAAAATTAAATGCACATTGCGGTCTTGATTAGTGATAGAATTAGGGAAGAGTGGATATTGTTTAAGAAAACAGGAAGTTTATTAAATTAGCTTTTTTGTAATGTCACCCACTTCTTCCTCTTCTTCTTTTTCCCAATAAAAAGGATTTGTAATTAAAAATCACTTTCACGGGAGTGATAATGAATGAACATTGTGTTCCTTACAAAGTTATGCTGCAGCCCTTTTATAAAAGGATCTGACAAATAGTCTGTATTCCAATAGTATATTTGATGGGCTAGAATTTTACTTCCATTGATATTTGCTATTCTAATCCATTTTTTTTCTTACGTGCAAGAGGGAATGGGACCAGCTAACCTTTCACACTGTTTTCTTTGAGTTCTCTGGAGTTTCTAATGAGCATATACATTTGATAAACAGTCATTCATTGATTCGGGTATTATTACGCTGTCCTTTATTATTACATCGCCCTTTCTTTTGCCTGTCAGGCTGATGTTAAAAACACAAGATGAATTAGCCGGAGAGAAAGGATGCTTGAACAATTTCGTTCTGTGAAATACGAACTGAAAATGTATGCCTATTGCCCATATCCCAGTGCACAAATCACTCATTAAAGTACTATTACAGATAAAACACATTTCTCTCTCCAAATTGTTCATGCTTGGCAGATGACAGCAATGTCTGTGTGGATGCATGTGAGTGCCTATATACATTGGTACCTCTACTTACAAACTTAATTTGTTCCGTGACCAGGTTCTTAAGTAGAATAGTTTGTAAGAAGAAGCAATTTTTCCCCTAGGAATCAATGTAAAAGCCAATAATGCAAGCGATTGGGGAAACCACAGGGAGGGTGGAGGCCCTATTTCCTGCCAGAAGATACCTAGAGAGGCCCCATGGAGGCTTCTCCCCACCTTTTCTGGCCCTATTTCCTCCCAGGAGATTCCTAGAGGGGCCCCACAGAGGCTTCTCCCTACCTTTTCTGGCCCTATTTCCTCCAAAGAGATTCCTAGAGAGGCCCCACGGAGGCTTCTCCCCATCTTTTCTGGCCCTATTTCCTCCAAGGAGATTCCTAGAGAGGCCCCACGGAGGCTTCTCCCCATCTTTTCTGGCCCTATTTCCTCCAAGGAGATTCCTAGAGAGGCCCCACAGAGGCTTCTCCCCATCTTTTCCAGTTACAGTTTTGGAGGCTCGGGTTTGTAAGTGGAAAATGGTTCTTGAGAAGAGGCAAAAAAAATCTTGAATACCCGGTTCTTGTCTAGAAAACTTCATAAATAGAGGTACCACTGTATGTGTATTTTTCATGTCACTCAGAGGCGTCAAACTCAATTTCATTGAGGGCCGCTTCAGAACTGTAGTTTACCTCAGGGGGCCAGGTGGGTGTGGCTGACTGGGTGAGCATGGCCATCTTGACACCACTCCCCAAACTGCTGCACTGTTTTCTATTTGCATTGGGTAGACCAGGCCGAAGCTATATTGAGTAGACTGGGCTGAGGCGACGTGGGCCACCCCCTTATATTTTCCAGGATGGCCCTGGGGTTTCATCCAACTACATTGTGGGCCAGATCCGGCCCACATGCCTTGAGTTTGACACTCTTGATGTAACCATGGCACAATAAAGTTTTCACCCGATATCCACATTTTCCATAATTCTTTTTGCAATTTAAGTTTATCATCTTCATTTGCAGAGACAACAGAGTTATATCTCCAAATTCTTTGATTTCTATCTAAACCCATTTCCACTATTGCTAATAGTGGAGCATGGTCTGATAAACAAATTCTTTTTATTTCTATCTTCTTAAGATGTATATTTCCCACTCTATTCATTAATATATAATCTATACAGCTAAATTTATTATGTCTTGATGAATAATATGTGCTTCTATTTGGTAAGTCTACATGGAGGTCCACCATATTAAATTTATTTAACCCTGCTGTTCTGTTCAAAAAAAGTTACAAATCTGTTTGGGTCACATACGACCCGGACCGAAAACTCTTCATTTGAAGTGCTTATTTTGGTCAATTTGAAAACTTTTTTCACTTGGAAAGTAGTTTGAACATTTCTGCACACAATGATATGAAAATTGAAATGAAAAAAGTAAATCTTATTGGTTTATTTTGCGGATATAATGCACCCCCCCTCCGTTTTTGTGAATGTTTTTCAATTTATGGATAGTTTTGCTTGCAAAATCCATTCTATTTTACTAAAGTTGGTGTGGGATTGGTAGCTTGAACATTTCTGAACATAATGATATGAAAATTGAACTGGAAAAATTGATGCATATTGGTTTATTTTGCACATAAATGGGCCCCCATGCTTATACTCAAATAGGCTTATACTCGAGTAGGCTTATACTCGAGTACAAGACAATATGGTTTTATATTCAAAAATAAACCAATAAGAATCATTTTTTTCAGTTCATTTCTATTTTTCTTATGTTCAGGATTGTTTCAAAAGGATATTCCAAATATTTCTAGCCAAATATGTATAAAAAGTGACAATAATGGCACACAGCAAGGCCGAGGGGGGGGTGGCTCTTTTGTGGCAAAAATAAACCAATAAGAACCATTTTTTTCAGTTCGTTTATATTTTTATTATGTTCTGGACTGTTCAATTTAGTATATCAAACCTTTTGGGAGAAAATTCCTTAGGGATTTGTAGCCTTAAAAAATAGAAATTGACACGAAATTCAGAAATGATGGGGGGAGGGGCTTTTTGATCAAAGTAAAAATATAAGTCTCAATTTTTCCAGTTCAATTTTCATATCATTATGTTCATAAATGTTCAAACTAGTTTTCCAGTTGAAAAAGTTTTCAAAAAGATCAAATTCAAGTACCTAAAAAAAATCATTTTGGTCCGGGTCTACATGACCCGAACAGAGTAAACGTGACTTTTTTTTTGCCCAGAAAAAACATTTTCCCCCCACCCCCACAAATATTTTTTTGATGATCAGCATTGTTAAATTGAGTAAATGAATGCCTAAGATTTTAAAGAATATTTCGGATTTGGAGCATAAAAAAATAAAAAGTGAAAATGGATGCAAGCAGCCGAGGGGGGGGGGAGGCCTTATTTCTGATGTTAAAAAACCAATAAGAATCATTTTTTTCAGTTCCTTTATATTTTTCTTATATTCAGAAATGTTCAAGCTACCAATCCCACACCAACTTTAGTAAAATAGAATGGATTTTGCAAGCAAAACTATCCATAAATTGAAAAAAAAATTCACAAAAACGGGGGGGCATGCATTATATCCGCAAAATAAACCAATAAGATTTACTTTTTTCATTTCAATTTTCATATCATTGTGTGCAGAAATGTTCAGACTACTTTCCAAGTGAAAAAAGTTTTCAAATTGACCAAACATAAGCACTTCAAATGGAGAGTTTTCGGTCCGGGTCATATGTGACCAGAACAGAAGATTTGTAACTTTTTTTGCCCAGCAAAAACTAAGCCCCCCCCCCCCCCAAAAAAAAAAATTCTCATAGAGAGAACCCCTGAAATGATGAAAAGTCATGAAATTTCAAGTTTCAGATATGCAGGGAAAATGTTTTACAGAGGACTCAAACTTGGTTTCGGGTCACATACGACCCGAACAGAACATTAAATGCAGCATTTTTTTATTCCCTTTTCCTGCTTTTAATTGGACATTGAAATCCCCTGAATTCCACATTTTCCAAAACCCTTCCCATCCACTCAGGATGCTAGAGTGCCTCAGAAACGGCCCTGATTGGCCAGAGCGGGAAATTAAAGGCTTCCTATTGGCTGTATGACTGTAACTTGTTGCTTGTATCCTTAAGATTTTTATTAATATTGTTTCCTCATTGCTTACTTTATAGAATATTCTTTACTATCACTGCCCAAAATTTTGATTCCCAGATCTCACGCAGTTCCAGAGAAATTGTGATAGAAGGAAGGAGTTTCAGACATAGGCCATATTGCAATCCAGTGTAGTCTGAAACAACTTGTTCTGATCTAGCATAAAACAGCATAATTGGTACGACTTTCAATGCAATTCTAAGCGTACACATCACTCAGATATTCCCCTGGGACCCATTCTTATGTAGGAGAGCTTTGGCTTCAACATTTTATTTCTAAATAGTGTGATCATCCAAAAAACGGAAATCAAAAACCCGTTTAATCTGCATTTCTATTGATTTTTCCCTCCCCCAATTCCTTTTCTTCTCAGCATAGAACAAAAGCAACTTCCATTGTTCCGGTTACTAAAGCATAATTCAGTAGATTTTTCGTTTTGAAAGGCTAAGTTGAAATACTTTTCAGCTGTTACATGTAACAGACCAAAGGAAACGACTTTGATCTAGACTTCCCAGAATTGCAAACGCAGTGTCATTACCCAGATTTTGCTATTAGCTCAAAAATTATTGATATCAAAACGTTCAGATAAAAGTGGGATGAAAGTACGCTCAAATGCCAATTTAAATACGAATATTTTTTTTTTCATGTAGATGTTTGAAATAGAAAACCGCAAACTGCAGTTTTCTAAGCTTCCGGATTAAGAGTACAGAATGGATACCGATCAGAAATAAACTAATTCTTCATTACCTCTTTCTTATTTCTTATTCTTTTAGATTTTTTTCCTTATTACTTTATAATTAACACAAGAGGGGAAGATGCAACTTATTTTTCACTCTTTCTGTTTTCCCCACAATGACGACTACTACTCTGTGAGTGAGGGGTGGGTTCCACTTACCTTTTGTTGTGTTTGGGCCTGGGCTAGCTGTTGCTCCCACAGATGGGAGAGACGCAGCACAAAGTGAATGCGAAAGCCTGGCTGACAGCCAGGAAGATGTGGCAGACAGCCAGGAAGACGTGGCAGGCAGCCAGGAGAATGAGGCCACTGGTACGCAGGATTCAGCAGACAGCCCAGGGTATTTGGCATGCAGTCCCTCAGATAGTCTTTCGTCTCTGGGTTCTTCTGCAGATCAATATATTGATCTGCGTAGCTGAGGAGCTATGCAAAGAAGGGCCACGCTTTAAGGAGTATTACAAGTCATTTTAAGAGCACCTGGGCTGGGTGTGGTTCTTATACTGAGGGCTGGGTGTGGTTCCCTTAATGAGGGGCTAAAGGGAACAAAGGCCAAGGCAAACTGTGGCTGTTTATCGGTGTTATTTTTGTGGTTCCTGCTCTGAAGTTTCTGTTCCGTGCCGTTGGAGTTTTCAACCCAGCTTTTTCAGACAAGTGGGAGGTGAAAACTCTGGGACTTGCTGTTTGCTCCAAAGATTCAAAAGGACTCCTGAAACGTCTTTGCTCATTCCAGGTTGTCTTTTTCCTGTGTTTTTGTATGCGGCTGAAGTAAGCCTTGCACTATCATTGTTTTTGGACACTAAGAACTGTTTTTGAGTAACCCTTTATTGTTTATCTAATACAAGTTTGCTGATTAGCAGAGCACGTGTGTGATTGATTTCTTTTCCTTGGACTGTTAGGCATTGCCTGAGCCCAGTCAGGCAGAACACCTTTGCTACTGGTTCACATCTCACTCACTTCTGTTCCCTCATTCAATTCTGTTTCTGGGCATGTTTAGTAGCTATAATCGGCCCAAAAACACAGCTGAGTTGGTGATCAGCTGTGCTTCCAGCGAAGGAATATAGGTAGTGACGGGCTGCCAAAAGTTTTACTGCCACACTGTGGGCGTGGCTTATTTTGTGGGTATGGTTTTTATGGTCATGTGACTGGGTAGGAGTGGCTTGCCAACCAGGTGACCAGATGGGAGTGGTTTGACAATCACGTACGAATCACGCACAAATCCCAGCGACCGATAAGGTCCCACAGAGTTGGCCTTCTCTGGGTCCCATCGACCAAACAATGTTGTTTGGCGGGCCCCAGGGGAAGAGCCTTTTCTGTGACAGCCCCAGCCCTCTGGAATCAACTCTCCCCGGAGATTAGAACTGCCCCACACTCCTTGTCTTTCGTAAATTACTCAAGACCCATCTATACTTCCAGGCATGGGGGAGTTGAGACACCTTTCCCCCAGGCTTTTTTTAAATATTTATGTTTGGGTATGTATATGTTGTTTGCTTTTTTAAATATGATAGGGTTTTATGTGCTTTTTAATATTAGATTTGTTTTCACTGGAATATTGTTTTTATTATTGTTGTGAGCCGCCCCGAGTCTTCGGAGTGGGGCGGCATACAAATCTAATAAATTGAATTGAATTGAATGTGACCTGGATGCTTAAAAGTCATGTGACTGGGTGGGAGTGGCTTACCAACCAAGATAAGTTTCCAAATAGATGCTTGGACTCTTTTTCAGTTGATTAAGTCGCATTATTTGAATAGCCACAAAAAGGACAAATGATAGACAGAATTATTTGTGGAGGAGCACAGTAACATTTAACAACTTAAAACCCACCTCTGCCGCCAGGCATGGGGGAATTGAGATCTTCTTTCCCCCTAGGCCTTTACAATTCTATGCATGGTATGTATGTATGTATGTATGTATATATGTTTGGTTTTTATATTAATGGATTTTTAATCATTTCTAATACCAAATTACTATTGTACAGTGTTTTATTGTCGCTGTTAGCCGCCCCGAGTCTTCGGAGAGGGGCGGCATACAAATGCAATAAATAAAAAAATAATAAATAATAAATAAATAAACATTTTAAGGTTTTATACCTGAACCCACAAGGTTCAGTAGGATAACAGATTAGGCAAGTAGCTCAATTTTCTAGTTCAGTTCTAGATAATGATAAAAACGATTAAAGCATTTATGGGTAGAAACATACTATTTAATTATTTCCTATTTTAAAAGTAATTAAGGATGAGAGAAGGAAGGACAATTAAAAAAACATATTAAGTATTCAATAAATAGTGCATAAGCTTAATACCTCTACTGTGTCCCCCACCTCATCAGGTCAGCAGCCCATTACTGAATAAAGGTAAGTAGAAACCCAAGGGCAGGCAGGAAGGCCATTTCCTCTTTAGCCCTGCTGATGTTATCTAATTAGTGTAAAGAAATGTCTGCAAGAAACCTAGAGCACCAAGAACCCCTCACATCAGCTCTCAGCTACAAATATTCTCCTTTTTGGTTACTCTAAATCCTATTCCCTCTGTCTAGGAAGAATATTGTTGGAATGGCCATTGGCCACAGTGTAATTTCCTTGTATTTTGAAAGAATAAGTTTCAGGCTACAGGTAAGCAGCAGGGAAGGATGCTGTTTCTGCACACCTGAATGAAAATTAAAGGACAATTCTCAAGGAACCCAGTCATATTTATTGATGTGCCTCTAGCTAAATCTTTAAAAACACAAAAGGGGATGGATGGATGGTGGTTGTGAAGCACACACCAAATGCTGTAATTCCAAGGTGTTTTCCTCCCCCCTCCGTCTTTGAAATAATAATACTTTTGCTCTTACTGAGAGAGTTGAGGAGGAATTTACAGTGTATTTTGAGGCTTCTCCAAGAACTTTCATTGAAGCCAGATAGCATTTGCTTTCTGGAGGTTGGGAAGGGTTGATGTGAATTGGTAGCTTGTCAATAGATTTCACCTAAAGCAGCATTTTCTAGTGAAACTGGAAATTTTTCAAATGCCCTTGAACACACATGGTGCTAATTAGTGATGGATGCAGTAAAAGGAAAGGCCAGAATTTTCAATGCTGCCATTTCAATAAAATTTGTAGATTGGCTTTTATTTTAGGAAGCTGACAAAGGGCTGCTTAGACAATCGGATTCCTGACTGCATGAGTTTCAACAAGCATACAGGATCCACCTCGGCTCATTTATTTATTTTTTCTTAGCCATTTCATCTTTTCTTATTTATTTATTTATTTATTTATTTGTTTGTTTGTTTGTTTATTTATTTATTTATTTGGTTATTTGGTTATTTGGTTAGTTAGTTAGTTAGTTAGTTAGTTAGTTAGTTAGTTAGTTAGTTAGTTAGTCCAATACACAATGAGGTTTTAGTGTGTATTTATCTATATACACATAGTAAAATACATGATGAAGATTATAGAGGAGATACTCATAGTAAAATATATCTAAAAAATAATAGAAAAGAAGGTATAGTAATAGAACATATCAATGAAAGAATAGAAGAAGAGATATAGGAATAGAAGAAAGGTATAGGAGATATAGGAGAGCAATAGGACAGGGGACGGAAGGCACTCTAGTGCACTTGTACTCACCCCTTACTGACCTCTTAGGAATCTGGATAGGTCAACCGTAGATAATCTAAGGGTAAAGTGTTGGGGGTTTGGGGATAACACTATGGAGTCCGGTAATGAGTTCCATGCTTTGACAACTCGGTTACTGAAGTCATATTTTTTACCGTAAAGTTTGGAGCGGTTAATATTAAGTTTAAATCTGTTGTGTGCTCTTGTGTTGTTGTGGTTGAAGCTGAAGTAGTCGCCGAAAGGTTGGACGTTGCAGCATATGATCTTGTGGGCAATACTTAGATCTTGTTTAAGGCATCTTAGTTCTAAACTTTCTAGGCCCAGGATTGAAAGTCTAGTCTTGTAGGGTATTCTATTTCTAGTGGAGGAGTGAAGGGCTCTTCTGGTGAAGTATCTTTGGAAATTTTCAAGGGTGCTTATTGTTTATTGTGGTGCCTTCCAAAATGCAATAACTAAGATGAACTTGGGACAGAGTGTGGTTAAAATTGAAATGAGTCCCTTTCAAATGTCTTCCATATCATCGCATGCTTGTTCACTTCTCTGTAGAATTGGGCAGTCAACACAATGCAACTTGAAAAACTGAATTTGGTAAAATACTCTGACCCTTATCTGGCTTCCTGACAACTGGAATGCTGTGCATGTCTTGAGTAGCTGCACTTCTATAACATTTACAGATCATGGACAATCACTTAAATATAAGCCAGAAGTGTGTGACAGAAGCCCCCAAAAAGCTAATGCATTTCTTGGTTGTATAAACAGAGGCATAGAATCAAAATCATGTGAAGTTTTAGTACCAGTAATGAGCTGCCAAAATTTTTACTGCCACACTGTGGCTTATTTGGTGGGAGTAGCTTGATTGTCATGTGACCGGGTACGAATGACCTGCCAGCCATGTGACCAGGTGGGAGTGGCTTGACAATCATGTGACCAGGGGGTGGATTAAAAGTCATGTGACTGGGTGGGAGTGGCTTACCCACCAAGATAAAATTTCAAATAGGTGCTTGGACTCTTTTTCACATTAAGTCACATTATTTAATAGCCACAAAAAGGACAAATGATAGACAGCATTATTTGTTGGGGAGCACAGTAACATTTTAAGGTTTTGTACTAAACCCAAAAGGTTCAATAGGATAGCAGATTAGGCAAGTAGCTCAATTTTCTTTAATTGTTATAAAAGTTCAGTTCTAGATAATGATTAAAATGATAAAGTGTTTATGGGTAAAAACATACCATTTAAGTATTACCTATTTAAAAGTAATTAAGGATCATACTAAGGTACTAGAAAAGGAAGAACAATACAAAATCCTATTAAGTATTCAATAAATAATGCATAAACGTACTACCCTCATTGTGACCATTCCCCCCCTCCCAGCAGCCCATTTCTGATTAGTACCACTTTATAAGTCCTTAATAAGGCCACACCTGGAATACTGAATCCAGTTTTGGTCACCACATTATAAAACCCAGAATATCTCCGGGACCGCCTTCTGCCACACAAATCCCAGCGACCAGTTAGGTCCCACAGAGTTGGCCTTTTCCAGGTCCCATCGACTAAACAATGTCATCTGGCGGGACCCAGGGGAAGAGCCTTCCCTCTGGCAGCCCCGACCCTCTGGAACCAGCTTACCCCCTAGATTAGGATTGTCCCTACCAGTGTTCCCTCTAATTTTTTGGGGGGGTGGGCGGAAATGTATAGTGTCTGAGCGGCAGTCCCTTTGGGACTGGGCGGCACAGAACTAATAAACAAACAAACAAACAAACAAATAAAAAACCCACCGTTTTGCCTCAGATAATTTCAAAATAAAATACTGTCCTGTGTGTCTATAACAGTGAGCTCATAATAGGGCAACTCTATCAATATCAAAATGCCACTTAAATAGTTGAGCTAGTTTCAAACTAGATTTTGATTTTCTTTCTCTTCCTTACTCCCATTCTTTTTCTTTCTCTTTTCCTTCCTCTCTTTTTTCTATCTGTTTCTCTCTCTTCCTCTCTTCCTCTCTTCCTCTCACTCTTTCCCTCTCGTCTTCTGGGCAGGTTTGGAAAACTCTGAGTTGATGATGATTTTTAAGTGAGCGATTGCTCACTGCTCAGTTTAGAGGGAACTATGGTCCCTACCCTCCTTGCCTTTTGTAAACTCCTTAAGACCCACCTCTGCCATCAGGCATGGGGGAACGGAGACATCTTCCCCAGGCCTATATAGTTTATGTATGGTATGTTGTGCGTATGATTTTTAAATTATGGGTTTTTAGTTTTTTAAATATTAGATTTGTATTTCACATAGTTCTCTACTATTGCTGTGAGCTGTGAGGGGTGGCATACAAATTTAATAAACAAATAAACAGATAGATAGATAGATAGATAGATAGATAGATAGATAGATAGATAGATAACTAAATAAATAAATAAGATGTTGAGCCTTTGAAAAAAGTACAAAGAAGAGCAACTAAGTTGATTAAAGGGCTGGGCACAAAAACATAGGGAGAATGATTACAGGAATTGGGTATGGCCTGCCTAAAGAAAAGAAGGACTAGGGGTGACGTGATGGCAGTGTTGCAGTATTTGAGAGGCTGCCACAAAGAAGAGGGTGTCAACCTATTCTCCAAATCATATGAAGGCAAGACAAGTGTGGAGACAGAAGGGCACTAGGCCACCGCTGGCAAACCTCATTGGTTAATGTGACTTTCTGTGAACGGCAGCAGGTCAATGCTAGCACAAACTACATTGACTATGCGACATTCCACACATCCCCCTTTCTCTAAAAATAGCATACTTCCTTCTTAGTTGTAAACAACTTTGGAGAGATACCCAAAACTGCACGTAGGCAATGAATTCAGGCATACCTTGATCACTCATTGTCCACAAGGTGATCATGAAGCTACCATGCATTTTCTCAGCCAAAGGGTTCCCAAATATCCAATGAGTGCCTTCCCTGATGACATCCTGCCTCCTGACTCTTCATTTACAACAACAAGAAACAATGGATGGAAACTAATCAAAGAGAGAAGCAACCTGGAAACTTAACATTGAGAACAATAACCCAAAGGAAAGGCTTGCTTTCAGAAGTTGTGAGTGCTTCATCGTTGGACAGCCACCTGTCTGAAATGGTGTAAGGTCTCCTGCTTGAAGGAAGGGTTGGACTAGAAGATCTCCAAGGTCCCTTCCAGTTTTATTCTAAATTGAAAGTATAGCAGCCGCAAAGTTTGTTTTCCCATCTCCCTTGCCTATAGCAACTTGGGAGTAGGTCAGGGATGTTTTGTGAGTTGACAGTATGTTTGTGTTGTGACAACAAATCTCTCATTTTGGGTGTACAGAATCTTCATGGTTTCTTTCTCCCACTCCCAAATTGTGACTATAGAAGAACACTTGTTTAAACCTATGTGCCATGGATTAGAATAGAATAATAGAGTTGAAAGGGACCTTAAAGGTCTTCTAGTCCAACCCCCTGCTTAGGCAGGAAATCCTACACCAATTCAAACAAATGGTTATCCAATCTCTTCTTTAAAACTTCCAGTGTTGGTGCATTTACAACTTCTGGAGGCAAGTTGTTCCACTGATAGATTGTTCTAAATGTCAGGAAATTTCTCCTTAGTTCTAAGTTGATTCTCTCCTTAGCTTGCCTTAAGGAAAGAAGAGGGGTTGAAGGCAATTAGATTGGAACGTCCTTTGTATTTTTAGTTGCTATTTGAGAAGAGAATCTTATATCAATGAATCAAAGAGCATTTAACCATTGTTGCTTTTTTTCTTCATTTTGCCCGGTAGTTATTCTTGGACTCTTTGTTTGTGAGGTGGCAATATATAAGCCAGCATCTAGATAAGATGTGTTTTGAAGCTGCCATTTATCTAATAACAAAGGATCATGAATTGCATTTGAAAGGCACGGTGAAGGCAAAGTGAGAGCTTTCCAAAAGGCAAGTAAATATGACTTTCAGCATGAAAGCTTAAAACTTGGCATGCACAATTGGGAGTATGGTGTCTTGGACAAGTCCATCTGCTTTTCATTCTTTGTGACCTTGACAGGTGGGAATAAAACTACGTCGCCAACAGCCATATGGTCAAAAGCAGCGAAAGAAAAGTGTTGCCAAGCTGATTTCTTTTGTCAGTGAGTCTTGAGAGATGATATTATAGGGGTTTATAGTCTACCACATTTTGGTTTAAATGATTCAGTTTTAATAAGTTGGAATATTTGCTTGGATGGATGAGGTGTTCAGTCATCACCATCCTCAATGCTTCTTCAGCCCAGCAAAGGAAACTGGATTTTACAAATGATGAAATATCATCAAATAAGGTGAAGACTCTTAATGTATGTCAGTGGTGGGCAGGATCGGTCCCGAAGGCTGGCGTGGAATCACAGGTGGGCAGCAGCGGGTGTGCAACCCCCCCCCCGCATGACATCTTGTTTCCACGCATGGAAATTGGTGAAAATCACTGAAATCTCGTGTCTGTGCAAAGCAAAGAAAGACCAAAAATCGCCTCGTGCCAAATTTTAGCAATTTTCACTAATTTCTTTGCTTCTGTGCATGCGCGGAAGCAAAATCTTGTGTAGGGGTGCGCAGGGGCATGTGTGCATTCTGCAGGAATGCGCACATGTGCACACATTGCCATTTCCGCTAACGGATCGGCAATCCCAGTCCTACTGGGGGCAGCCCAATACTGGTGGTAGGATTAGCTGGTTCGATCCAGTTCGAGTGAACTGGTTGTTAAATTGCTGGCTGGTACCACTCCACCCAGCCCTACTTAGCCACTACTTATTGGCATCACATGCCTAGTCTGGTGCATTAGAGTTACACCACAGAGTGGCTGTGGGTTTTGCCTCCCAAGGACAATTCCATCCGTCCGTCCATCACCCTGGGGGGGAATTACTGACCCCTCAGAGAGGGTCCACAACTTGGGCGTGTTCCTCGATCCACAGCTCACATTAGAGAAACATCTTTTGGCTGTGGCGAGGGGGGCGTTTGCCCAGGTTTGCCTGGTGCACCAGTTGCGGCCCAATTTGGACCAGGAGTCACTGCTCACAGTCACTCATGCCCCTCATCACCTCGAGGCTCGACTACTGTAATGCTCTCTACATGGGGCTACCTTTGAAAAGTGTTCGGAAACTTCAGGTCATGCAGAATGCAGCTGCGAGAGCAATCATTGGCTTTCCCAAATATGCCCATGTTACACCAACACTCCGCAGTCTGCATTAGTTGCCGATCAGTTTCCGGTCACAATTCAAAGTGTTGGTTATGCCCTATAAAGCCCTGCATGGCACCGGACCAGACTATCTCAGGGACCTCCTTCTGCTGCACGAATCCCAGCGACCAGTTAGGTCCCACAGAGTGGGTCTTCTTAGGGTCCCGTCAACTAAACAATGTCGCTTGGCGGGACCCAGGGGAAGAGCCTTCTCTGTGGCGGCCCCGACCCTCTGGAACCAACTCTCCCCAGAGATTAGAATTGCTCCCACCCTCCTTGCCTTTCGTAAGCTTCTTAAAACCCACCTCTGCCACCAGGCATTTGGGAACTGAGATACTCTTTCCCCCTAGGCCTTTACAATTTTATGCATGGTATGTCTGTATGTATGTTTGGTTTTACAATAAGGGTTTTTAACTGTTTTAATATTGGATTGTCATATGCTGTTTTACTACTGTTGTTAGCCGCCTCGAGTCTACGGAGAGGGGCAGCATACAAATCCAATAAAATCAAATCAAATCAAATAATTGCAGCTGCTCTTTGGCTCCCTTGCCTTGATTGTGTGGCCATGTGGCCATGGGTCCCAGCCTGCTTGCCTGCCTTTTATGCAGCCTATAACAGTGATGGTAAACCTTTTTTTCCTCAGGTGCTGAAAGAGCATAGGCGTGCACTATCACACATGCGTGAGTGCCAAATCCACAATTCAATGACTGGTAGAAGATCCACCTCTGCCTTCTGCTCACAGAGCAAGCCTTGAGATAGAGGGAGATTTTAAATATTATTTATCTCAACTGACTCGGGAAGAAATTTTTTTCATTAGGAACAAGATGTTTGTTATGCACAATAATTACCATTAAGTTTAAAATGTGTGGGAGTTTTGCATAAAGGCTATTGCTACGCATGTAAACAAAGACAAAGATTACCTTAAATTATTTCATTTAAAGTAGTGAAACAGCATCTTAACTATTACATGAACATAACTTTAAAAATGAGCCTTAGAAGTACAATTGGAACTTAATTTTCTTTTTATACTGTTCCATTCTTTATAAATGCTAAAATACAAAGCTTAGGAAGACTGAATACTCATTTAATTAAGAATTTTTTTAGATAGCTTTGTATCTCTGATTAAATATAAAAAAGTGGAACTAATGAACTGAGAAACCCAATTTTAAATTTCAAACAATCCTAACAAAAAAAGCATCTGCTACAGTTAGCCTTATAACATATAGATACAGCATAGAATAAATTAACTGTTTTAAAGGATAATTACTAATATAATGTATGAAACACCATGGAAACCTTTGAACTATGAAGCAGATAACTACAAAATGAAGAGCAGGATCTATGAAGGAATCATATAAAGTCATAATACAGTTACATAATACAGTGGTACCTCTACCTAAGAACGCCTCTACCTACGAACTTTTCTAGATAAGAACCGGGTGTTCAAGATTTTTTTGCCTCTTCTTAAGAACCATTTTCTACTTAAGGACCCGAGCCACCAAAACTGTAACAGGAAAAGAGAGGGGCGGCATACAAATCTAAATAATTAATAAATAAATAATAAATAAAAGGCAAGGAGAAGCCTCCGTGGGGCCTCTCTAGGAATCTCCTGGGAGGAAACAGGGCCTCCACCCTCCATGTGGTTTCCCCAGTCGCATGCATTATTGGCTTTTACATTGATTCCTAGGGGAAAAATTGCTTCTTCTTACAAACTATTCTACTTAAGAACCTGGTTACGGAATGAATTAAGTTCATAAGTAGAGGTACCACTGTATTATATATTGGATGAAATTGCTCCAGAATTGATTGCACCATGCTTCATGGTAAATCCTAAAGAGCTGGAGGCTAAAAGATATGGTGAATGGTTGCAGGAACTGGCATGGCTACTCTAGTGAAGAGAAGAACCAGGGGAAACATGATGGCAGTCTTCTAATATTTGAGGGGCTGTCACACAGAGGAGGGGGAAGCAAGCTATTTTCTAAAGCACCTGAAGGATAGAAGGAATAATGGATGGAAACTGATCAAGGAGAGATTTAACTTGGAAAAATGAGAAACTTCTGACAGTTTGAACAACCATCCAATGGAATAGTTGTCTTCAGAAGTGGTGGGAGCTTCATCACTGGAAGCTTTCAAGCAGAGATAGGACTGCCATCTGCCAGAAATAGTGTAGGCTCTCCTGCTTGGGAGGAGAGTTGGGCTAGATGACCTGCAAGGTCCCTTCCGATTGTTAATCTGAATAGTGAAAAAAAATATTTTATCTAAATTAGCTTGGAGAGTTGAAGGACACCAGTGAATTCCACCAGCACCGCTGTGCAGTGTTAAGCAGCATCAGGAGAAGATAGGACTCTGGGGACACCAGTGTAGATCAGTCTCTCCTTCTCTTGTAGTACACCTTGATTTGAAACACTGCAAGACCCAGCCTGGCAAATTTCAACTCTGTAGGCCTTTAACAGGGTTGGAAGATACCTTGTAGGCTGGGATGGGCAGCAGGTGGAACGGGGTGGAACACAGTTCCACTGGTGGAAATCTTTTTTAAAATCTTTTTAAAAATTTTATTTATTTATTTATTTAAAAAACCCATCTGGGAATGTGCAGGGAGAGTGATTGATGAGCCAGCAGATCAGCCGAAGTAGTAGCAATGATTTCTACTTTTTATTTTATCTGTTTGCTTAATTAGTGAGTTAATCAAGGTTAACAAACATTGGATAGTTTTATAGTAGTTCTTGGCTTGTGACCAGCAGAATTCTGCTGCTGAGCATGACCATTTAGCCCACATTTTACAACTTCTCTTGCGATAAATAGGATGTTCTTACCTCTAATTTACATGATGTTGGCTTCACAAGGTTATTTCATCTACTAGAGTTATTCTGTTTATCCTAATCCCACAAAGAAAATAGCTATGAGTCAATCCACAGTGAACAACTAACCCTAACTCTAATTCTGTATGGATTCAAAGTAAATAGAGTGAATAATGAACAGTATTCATTCATTATTCATGTTACTTGCTTACTTTTATTTATTTGTATTGCTTTATATATCTACAAGTAAATAAAGTAAAGAATGAACAGAGCCCTAGGATTAACTGTATTTTGGAAGCATGCCTTATTTTGTGCATTATGAAATAAAATCTATCAATGTTTTAATTTGTGTGGATTTATTAAAAAATCTGAGTTTTGAATATAAGAAAATAGCTTTGCTCCTTTTTTTAAAACAACTCCCTTTCTTTTTCTTTTCTTTTTTTTTCTTTTTAGAGTTTTTAAACTCTCTCAAATAAGAAGGGGAAGGAGATCATTTCAAATCACATCAGTCCTAGAGTGATTAACTTAACTCTAACCCTAGTCTTAGTATCTGTATGGATTGAAAGCAACAGTAAGGAAAGAGAATAATTAACAGAATCCCAATTCATTATATTTTGGAAGCAAACCTTGCTTTGTGCATTGTGAAGTAAATGTAAGCCTAATGGCTTTTAAATGTTTGTGGAGTTTTTGAAATCAACACCTTGAATGTAGAAAATTGCTTCTATTCGAAAGTGACCTCTTATGGGGATTCTCTTCATCAGTGGCTGATGAAGTGATTGGTTACTATTAAGAAGTTTTGTTCATCTGAGGACTTGGATTTTTATCATTATTATTCTTTTTATTTGGCTGAGGACTTCTACTTAGTAAGCATGACTTTTAAGATGAAGATATTCATGAAGATGTCAGTGTTGGGGAGGTTCTTTTTCTCGAGGCACGTTCTCATATCCTTACATTTACAGACCATCAAAACTTCAATATTTAGTTTAGTAACTGGAACCACTATTATGAAAAATAAAAAATGATAACACCTGAACGAGAATTACTTTTCTTTTTTTATCTCTTCTTCTTCTCCTCCTCCTCCTCCTCCTCCTCCTCCTCCTCCTCCTTCTTCTTCTTCTCTACTTTATCAAATGCCTTACTGAAGTAAATTATATCAACAGTATTCCTCTGGTCCACTAATTTTGTCATTTTGTCAAAGAATGCAATGGGATTAGCATGGCATGATCTGTATTTGACAAACCCACATTGTCTTTTGGTTATTATTTTGTTTGCTTGGTTATATTTTTCAGAATCTTCCCTGGTATTGAGGTCAGGCTCATAGGTCTGTAGTTTCCTGTATTTCTTTTTGAGTAATTCTTACAACAATTCTTCTTCTTCTTCTTCTTCTTCTTCTTCTTCTTCTTCTTCTTCTTCTTCTTCTTCTTCTTCTTCTTCTCCTTCTCCTTCTCCTTCTCCTTCTCCTCCTCCTCCTCCTCCTCCTCCTCCTCCTTCTCCTCCTTCTCCTTCTCCTCTTCCTTCTTCCTTCTTCTTCTTCTTCTTCTTCTTGTTCTTCTTCTTCTTCTTCTTCTTCTTCTTCTTCTTCTTCTTCTTCTCCTTCTCCTTCTCCTTCTCCTTCTCCTTCTCCTCTTCCTTCTTCCTTCTTCTCTTCTGGAGAACCTGATGAATTTCACACCTGAACACCACCACCACCACCACCACCTCCTCCTCCTCCTCCTCCTCCTCCTCCTCCTCCTTGTCTAGATCAAGCTTTAAATAAATGAAGTCACCTTCTTAGATTTGCCACTGGCCTGGAATAAGTCACTAGCAGTGCATGTTTTTGGTAATAGCTGACATACCAGATAGGCTGTTTTCTTGGTCTCTCCACATTGACACATGTTGTCTGCTAAAAGTCTCCCCTTGATCATATTATTTTTTTACCTTTATAGGCATGCCAACTCTCAACCTAGTCAGGGCACTCCAAGTAGCATAGGTGAGGTCAAATCCTTCATTCATATCCATGGTCAAACCTGACACTGACCTAGGTGAAGCCATCTCAGGGCTTCAGTGTTGCCACAATGGAGTGAGAGGTAGGGAGGTAGGGAATTAGAGACAGCTTGTGTAGTCAAAATAAATTACTTTCTCAAGACTTTCTCCTGGGAACAAAGCAGTGATGGGCTGCACCCCATACAAGTGGGATCGGCAATCCATTAGAAAAAAGGGAGATGTATGTGCATCTCCATGCTCCTGACACATGCATGCATGAGATTTCACTTCTGCAGGTCTGCCCAAAGTGAAATCTCATCCGATTTCAGTGATTTTTTTTTCATTTTTTTGCAGCAAAAATGGAAGCAAAAATATTGACAAAAATTGCTGAAATTGTGTCAGATTTCGCTTTGGACACTTGCACAGAAGTGAAATCTCATGGTGTGTGTGTGTGTGTATGTGTGTGTGTGTGTGTGTGTGTGTGTGTGCAGCAGGGGTGCACACACCCATGCCTGCCCCAGGAAGCACTGAGGAGGTGTACTGGTAGATTCCAACCACAGTGGCCCTTCAATGGAACCAAGGACATTGTGACATCTGGCCAAGAGAAGAAGGAGAGATTTCCCTAAACCACCTGACACTGTTTTGGGGTTATAGGGAAATTTGTTTACTTTAAATTAGGTGAAAACCAACTCTTGGTTTTCTGGACCAATTTAATATTGCTGATAAATTGATCTGTGCCAATTTAATATTTCCAATAAAGCTATTCCAATAAAGCTGTTCTCTACCTGCCCTGGAGACCTTGCTTGCAATGGATCTACCCTGTTTTCCCGAAAATAAGACGTACCCCAAAAGTAAGGCATGTCAGAGGTTTTGCAGAATTTGCTAATATAAGGCACCCCCCGAAAATAAGGTGTAGTCAAGTTTACATACGGTATGGTGGAAAAACATACGGTATCATTCAAAGCTGTTCATAGCGGTACCGTAATAATGTGGCATCCCCTTCTGGCCCCTTCCATCCGCTTTGTACCATCCAGTACAGCAGACACAGTCTGCTGCTGACTCACCCCCATTACAGTCTACACTACAGTGTGTAGACTGTAGTTCCTCTTGTGGCCGGAAGCTGCAATAGCGGGAGTATACTGTTGTACCATATAAGTGCAGTTGTTTGTGTGTGTGTGTGTGCCATACTGACAGGTACCATACCATAATCAGTGTACCGTACGGTACACTTTCTTTGGGGGTGTCAGCTTTTCTGCCTGTGAATTTTTCTTATTTGAGAAATATAAGGCACCCTTGGAAAATAAGACGTAGCACAACTTTTGGAGCAAAAATTAGTATAAGGCAGTGTCTTATTTTCAGGGAAACACGGTATTACTTGGAACCCTGACACCCTCCTTTAATATTATTCCTTGGTTGATGGTCTTCTTCTTCAATCTTTTAATTTGATTTTGTTCTTGTGTAACCCTCAAGAATGCTTTTCTTGCCACAAAGCTGTTCCTGGATCTGAGTGGTCAGACTTGGGGCAGGTATCTGTCTGTTTAGGGAATGAGGAAAGGGACAAAATTAGAATTCTAATGAAGAGTTTTCACATATGCCTAATTTAAACCTCTGTAGCAGCATGACCCTCATATGCCTTGAATAATGCTCTGCTGAAATATGCCAGCTAAATGTCAACAAAGCATTGGTGCCCCCTCTAGCAACCTTAACCATTAATCTGCTACTTTACAGGTATCCGGATCTGAAATCTGGGAGCTTCGAGCATCTGTTTTAGTGCTAGAAAGCAGCTGCATAAATGTCAGTTTCTTAAGCACGGAGGAATTGTTTGTACTTTTTAATGCCAATCCAGGATATATTTTCCCCCTTCCTCTTTAGGAAAACAATGCCAGCAACATTCATCAGCCAAATCTTAATTCCTTTGCTTTCAGCAACTTGTTTGATCAATAAACCTATGCAAATTACCCCTCATAAATTATTCTTATACATTTTGCTGCAAAATGTATCCAAAGCAGAGGTGGGTTCCTACTGGTTCAGAAAGGTCCATCCAAACCGCTAGCAAACCGCTGGTGACATCACGGTGAAGTCATGCAACCAGTTCAGTCAGTGTCAGTCAGTGGATGCTGCCATCTTTTAAAAAATGCATTTTTTTGTTGAACTTTTTTAGGGGGGATTTTTTTCTGGTCTTTTTTTTTTATTGTGCATGCTCAAAAGCTAAGTTTCCAGCATTGTGCATGCATCACATGGGGTTTTTTGGGGTGGTGGTGGTTGTTAGATATTTGCCTGGGTGACCTACCCAGACAGGGTAAAAGTCAAAAGTTCAGATTTGTTTATTGCATTTCGTTTGGTTGTCTTCTTTTGGCTCTTAAAATGTATCTTTGTAAAACTGCCTGTTGCTGGGCTAGATTGTATAGAGCTCTCAATACTCCATTGTTTCTTGACTGAATTGACTTCCTTGTCCTGTTAGCAAATAAACCTTGCTTCATTCAACCTTGCTTTGAGAGTTACTACAGTGGTGGAGGAATTTTTTTGGATTTTTTGGCAGACTGGGAGTGTGCCCACAAGGTGCAGCCATGCAGCATAGGAGGGAGCAAACCAGCAGTGAGTAAATTTAGAACCCACCCCAGATCAAAAGGGCTGATTTTCTTTGCTTTTCTTGCTTTTTCTTGTGGTTCTGCCCCTACTTACTCTTCAAACAAAAGTGAGCTCAACTCCTGGCAACTTCTTTTGTTTGTTGTTACTTGTGAAGTTGTATCTGACCCCTTGCGAACCCATGGACAACATTCCTCCAAGCCTTCCTATCCTTTACCATCTCCCGGAATCCATTTAAGCTCACGCCGACTGCTTCAGTGACTCCATCCAGCCACCTCATTCCCTACCGTTGCCTTCTTCTTTTGTCAATCATTCCTAGCATTAGTCTCTTCTCCAGTCAGTCCTTTCTTCTCAATAGGTGGTCAAGTGTTTAGAAACATAGAATTTGAGTTTCATCTTCAAGATTTGACCTTCTAAAGAGCAGTTAGTGACTCAGTAGTGTCAGTCCCTAACCCCCAACATTTTTCCCTTAGACTATCCACGATTGACCTCTCCAGGTTCCTTAGAGGTCAGTAAGGGGCGTGCATAAGTGCACCAGTGTTCCTTCCATCCCCTGTCCAATTGTCTTTCCTTTATCTCATATATCTTTTCTTCCTTTCAAATATGTTCACCTATACTTTTATATCTTTTCTTCTATTCTTTTCTTTATTTATATTATTACATATCTATTCTCTTCAATGTGTATTATGTATTGGACTAAATAAATAAATAAATAAATGAATGAATGAATGAATGAATGAATGAATAAAATAAATGAATGAATGAATGAATGAATGATTGATTGATTGAATGAATGAATGAATGAATGAAAGAAAGTTAAGGTTGATCTCCTCTAGGGTTGACCTGTTTGATCTCAAGGGACTCGCAGGAGTCTTCTCCAAGACCATAGTTCAAAGGTCTCAATTCTTTGACGCTCAGCTTTTCTTATGGTCCAATTTTCATGCAAAAACCATATCCTTCACTATGTGCACTTTTGTTGGCAGGATGATGTCTCTGCTTTTTAGTATGCTGCCTAGCTTTGCCATACATTTCCTCCCCAGGAGCAAGCATTTTTTTTAAAAAAAATAAATTATTGGCTGCAGTCCCCATCTGCAATGATCTTGGAGCCCAGGAAAATAAAATCAGTCACCAGCTCCATTTCTTCCCTATTTGCTAGGAATTGAGAGGGTCGGATGCCATGATCCAAATTTTCTTAATTGTTGAGCTTCAAGCCAAATTTTGCACACTTCTTCTTTTAGCTGGTTTTCTTGGAAGCAATGGTGATGTAGTTTGGCAATGTCTTATCCTAGGATGTTTTCTGAACATCCCAATGTAGCCTGGAGATTCTCTTATTATTATTAAAATAGAGCTTGAAGGAATCTTGGAGGTCTTCTAGTCTAATCCTCTGCTCAAGAGAAGTGAAACATCTTCAAAGAAAAGCCAGAAAGTCGCTACCTTTGGGAGAAAAAGTTGGAGAAGGAAGGAAAAAGGGAAATAAATAAAAGCATTATGTTGAATTTCAAGTTGGATAAAAGATGCGTGGAGGTATGGATGGCCTGATGGAGGATAGATAAATATTTAAGCCATTGTTATGTACTACACTTTATATGGTTGGGCAAAACTTTGGATTTCAGGAAATGTATTTTTGGGGAGATGAGCAATCTCACACTACTTACCAGAGCTTACAAAACTTTTGCCAGACCCATCCTCGAATACAGCTCATCTGTTTGGAACCCATATAGCATCTCAGACATTAACACCCTTGAAAATGTCCAAAGATACTTCACCAGAAGAGCCCTTCACTGCTCCACTCGAAATAGAATTCCCTATGAGACTAGACTTTCAATCCTGGGCCTAGAAAGTTTAGAACTAAGACGCCTTAAACAAGATCTAAGTACTGCCCACAAGATCATATGCTGCAACGTCCTGCCTGTTGGCGATTACTTCAGCTTCAACCACAACAACACAAGAGCACACAACAGATTTAAACTTAATATTAACCGCTCCAAACTTGACTGTAAAAAATATGACTTCAGTAACCGAGTTGTCAAAGCATGGAACTCATTATCGGACTCCATAGTGTCATCCCCAAACCCCCAACACTTTACCCTTGGATTATCTATGGTTGACCTATCCAGATTCCTAAGAGGTCAGTAAGGGGCGAGTACAAGTGCACTCCTATATCTCCTACACCTTTCTTCTATTCCTATATCTCTTCTTCTATTATTTCATTGATATGTTCTATTACTATATCTTCTTTTCTATTATTTCTTAGATATATTTTACTATGAGTATCTCCTCTATAACCTTCATCATGTATTTTACTATGTGTATATAGATATATACCTACTACAACCCTCATTGTGTATTGGAATAAACAAACAAACAAACAAACAAACAAATAAATAAATAAATAAATAGAATGAAATTGTTTTTGGAAAACTGAAACTAGTAAATGTCAAAGGCTAGTAGAAGTAGATCTTTGTTCGTTTCAAAGCAGCTTGAAATAACAAATCAGTATTTATTCAGAGGCTAATTCTGCCTCTTTAATGATTTTGTTTTAATTACATGATAAAATAAATGGTTCGTGTAGACTTATGAGATTTACCTAAGAATGAGTTGTGAAAACAACATTTACTTGTTGTGGTCTTCCAGGAAGTGTTCCAGTTTTGGACATCATGCCTAGGAGGCATTCTTGGTCTCTTCAAATATGTGTTTCAATAATTACTACAACTAAATGTTCTGTTTCTTTATAGATTGTGTTCAGATTGACATTGGACTCAAAAGGCAAAGCAGATCTAAAAGTTACAGAGACTCATAGTTTCCATAGGTTGATCTACAGATTACATGGAGTGAGGTTCAGTACAAAGACGTTCTCCCCTCCCAAAACTTCTTCTACTTCTTCACATCAATCTGTTGAAGACAGTAGGGGGTTCTAAAACCTGTTGCTCCCAGTTCACATGTGTGTGTCACTTCTGCGCATACACAGAAGGGTCCCAGGAAGGTGGGCAGAGCCTCCTGCCACTGCAGCTACTAGTTTGCAGTGTTATATGGCGGGTATGTTATATCCTCCAATCCCCTGATCATCTTTGTTATGTACTGACATACAGAGTATGGATTTGCATAGTTGCCGCTGATTGGCTAATCTAGCAGTGGGAGAGATAAACTGTCAATGGTTGGCAGATTTCAGGGAAGCCCTTAAAGCAGCTTCCCTGCAGCCTGCCAGCAGTCCATATTAGTTCTAGCTAATAGACAATAAAAGTGCTGAACTGTTCTATATCTTGATTCCTCATTCCCACATGAATCTAACACTGGCAACGAAGGTGTTTGAAGAAGGACAACAGGTCAAACGCATCTCGTGACATCTGTAGCCATCTTAGAAGCAAGCACCAACCTGCTCTGGCCAAACCAAATGATGGCAAACCAAATTTCTCTAGCTACAGCCTCCTTTGATCCAAAGGTGGAATGATACCTCATTTCTGAATGTTCCTGGAGGCACACAATTTCCAGGATCTACTGGACAACAGGAAGAGGGCTCTCTTCCTCACCTACAAGATGGCACTAGCAGACATTGAATACATTTCATGGACAATCTTGCAAACTATGTTGGAAGAACACTATGTACCATAAGACCCTCCAATGGTCATCAGAAATGAGTTCTTGAGATCTAGGGATGGCTAGTTTAATGAAAAGAAGTCCTAGGAGACACATGATTGCAATATTCCAATATCTCAGGGACTGTCACAAAGAAGAGGGAATCAAACTATTCTCCAAAGTATCTGAAGGCAAGACAGGACAAGAAGCAACGGGTGGAAACTAATCAAAGAGAGAATCAACCTCAGAACTAAGGAGAAATTGTCTGACAGTTAGAACAATTAATCCATGGAACAACTTACCTCCAGAAGTTGTGAATGCTCAAACACTGGAAGTTATTAAGAAGATGTTGGATAACCATTTGTTGGAAGTGATGTAGGATTTCCTGCCTAAGAAGGGTGATGGACTAGAAGACAATTCAGCAGTCCATATTAATTCTAGCAAATAGACAATAAAGATGCTGAACCATTCCTTCATCTCCACTCTTCATTCCTGGGCAAATCTAAACGGGAGCAATCCACGGCTGCTTCAACAGATTGAAACAAAAGCTTTCTCCTTTTGAAAAATGAATAGTTATTTTTAACAGATCCATATGATTGAATTTCCTTGAGTAAAGCCAATTTGTCTTATGCTGCCTGTAAAATTAGACACATTCTGAATGTCCACTAATGAATCTGCCATCTATTGTAACATTCTTATCCTACTTTGGGGTGCTTCTTATTCGTATTTTATTTTTAACATGTTTTATTTTAAACTCTAGCCTGTGACTAAAATAAATTCTTTCTCTCTTTCTCTCCCCTTTCCTTACATTCCTCTCCCCCTCCTTTATGCATAAAAAAATTAAAAAAGGAAAATGGGCACTAAGGATCCTTGCTGTTCATTAGAGATTACTTTTGCAGAATCAAACACAGTTTATAGAGACCTCAAGAAAACTATGTCAACTAAACTTTCTGTTAGGGCTACTAAGTCTCATTCCTAGCAGGGTTTTATTCAAAGAGTTCTCACTATTCAAGGTTAGAAGTGATTTCATTTTCAGTTAATTATCTTAGAACAGGGATGTCAAACTCACAGTCTGTAGACCAGATGCCTCATGCACTGACCACGCCCACTCCCAGTTTAGTAAAGGGGGGGAAGTCACGTGACACTGCTCCCCCTCAGCCCATAATGCAGGAGGCCAATTACTTCATGCCCACTGTTAGTACAGGGTACATGGTTGTTAGGGATTGCCATTGTAAACTGCATATTGTACACTTGTACCAAACTTGTACTTAAAGAGTTAATTTGCACTTAAAGAGTTAACTTGTACTTAAAGAGTTAATGTTCAAGGCTGTTTCATCACTTCCTCATTGAAGCTATAAAAGCTCATTATTCTGCTTAGTCATTTCCTTTTCACTTTGCCTGAGAGAGGGGGAGTTGTGTTTACGCTTCGTGCGTATTTTCTTGTATAAGCTTCATGCTTATTATCTGTATTGTAT
Source organism: Erythrolamprus reginae (assembly GCF_031021105.1). Taxonomy (NCBI): domain Eukaryota; kingdom Metazoa; phylum Chordata; class Lepidosauria; order Squamata; family Dipsadidae; genus Erythrolamprus; species Erythrolamprus reginae. The sequence goes on along the minus strand of NC_091956.1, from coordinate 20,129,124 downwards.
TTTGCTTTGTGCTTCTAATCTTGTAATTGCTCAGTGCTTATTATCCTGTCTTTGCTTCCTGCTTATTCTGGATTGTTTATATTTTGTTTATATGTAAATAATACTTATTTAACTAAGTCTGTGTCTTGGCTTTATCACACATCCACGCTCTGTTAAAATTCTCTGCTCGGTGTATGTCGAAGGTCTCATAGGTTAGCTAAACCGAGACATGTCAACACCCACCATATCCATGCCCACCCAGCGCCAGTGCAGAGAACCCCTTGCTAAATGTTTTGAAGCCCACCCCTGGTTTGGGACAATATGTTGACTCTGTAAACCACTTAGACAGGGCATAAAACCCTGTGAAGCAGTATATAAATCTAAATGCTATTGCTATTGCTAAGTGCTTACTTTTTCTCATCACCAATACTCAGGGGTGGGCTGCTGCCCAGATTGGGTGTGTGTGTGCAGTGAGGTAGCAAAAATGGAGCTCTACCCCAGAACATAATAGGAAAGTGAACACAAGAACAGGGGGACACAATCTGAAGTTAGTTGGGGGAAAGATCAAAAGCAACATGAGAAAATATTATTTTACTGAAAGAGTAGTAGATGCTTGGAACAAACTTCCAGCAGACGTGGTTGGTAAATCCATAGTAACTGAATTTAAACATGCCTGGGATAAACATATATCCATCCTAAGATAAAATACAGAAAATAGTATAAGGGCAGACTAGATGGATCATGAGGTCTTTTTCTGCCGCCAGTCTTCTTCTATGTAACATCCAATTTGCACTGCAAGATGTTGAAAGAAAATGCAGGACTTCCTGCATAAGCCACGCCAGCAGTGTGGTAGTAAAATTTTTGGTAGCCCTTCACTGCCACTGGCTTGAAATCACCCCCTCCCTCATTTAAATATTAATACCATAGATAGTAAAAGTCTGCAGAAAAGGTAAAGTGTAGTGTGTTTTTACAACAAATCGGAAAGGAGACTAGAAGCAGCAAGGAATTGGCATGGGTTGCTTCTGTAAATGTGGAGTCTAAAGCAGAAATATAGCCAATTTTTCATCGCGGAAGCATTTGATATACTGTTGACACTTGTTTGGGATCCTGCCCTATGCTAGTGGCCACAAATCTCTGGACAATAATTTCATAAACCATATCTCTTTCAGGTATAATTCAGGAAATTATGCAACACTGATTTAATGCTTGATGGTGTGAAAACAAAGCAAAAACAATAAGCTACGGTATTTTTCTCATATTTAAAAACCAGACCAAGCTTAAAAGTTTAGAATTGGAAAAAAAAAATGACAGAAGATGAAGCAATGATGATCTTGGCAATAAACAGGTTAATTATAAAACTGAAAAGTTTACAGGTCAAAATCAACAACAACCAATACACATATTTAATTTTCCTAACCAATAGATCACTTCAAGAGGTCACTTAAATAGTAACAATACAGATAGTCCTCAACTCACAACAGTTTATTTAGTGAATGTTTGAAGTTATATATATATATTTCACACTTACTGTTGTGACCTCTAGCATAGTAATCTGAGTCCTTTTGATCGTTCAGTTCCATAGACAAACGGTCCATTTCTGCACATTCGTAGATTGTCTCGATTAACTCCTTGTTGCTGGGGATCTGTGGATTTTTCCAATTTTTTTTTTGGTGTGTGGACTATTCTTGCAGTTGTTATAAAGTGTAACATCAAATATTTAACATTTTTCACTACTGGCTGCCACAAAGAAGAGAGGATCAACCTATTTCCCTAAGCACTTGGGTGGAAATTCATGAAGCTAGAACTAAGGAGAATTTCCTGTTAGTCAGAAGAAACTAATCAGCGGGACAGCTTGCCTCCAGAAGTTGTGGTTGCTCCACCAATGGAGGTTTTTAAGAAGAGATTGGGCAACATTTGTGTAGGGTTCTCTGTATGGAATGGGGTTGAAGTAGAAGACTTCCGAGGCTTCTTCCAACTCTGTTATTCTGTATTTGTATTCTTCTCTCTCTTTTAAAAAAAATATTAAAAGAAATACAAAAGTATACGGTATCATTACAGATATACACGTAGAATCATTTCAAAAGAAAAGAAACAGAAATAAATAAAACTAACAAACAGTTAAAAAAACAAGAGAAATATCCCTGTTCTCTCTTCACTATCTTATTCTTGCTGGAATCTTAGTATATTTTGTGCAGAAGTCCATATCGTACCGTATAAATGCTTACAATCTTATCATTTGGCATATTGCAATTTTATCATCTTGATAAGGATTATTAAATTTAAGTAATTTTTAAATTATAGTTGATATAGTTCATCTTTATAAATTAGCTCATCCGTAGTTTTAATTTTTTATATTTGCCCACTCTTTAATCTCTAGTGTATCTCTATTATATCTTCCTGTCTCTACGCATTTTCCATATAACACCCCTATGCAAATGTATTTGGTTTATTTTATCCCATTTTTGTTTAGCCAGTTGTACAATTTATCCCATACTTTAAAATATTCCATGTCTTCCTTTTCTTTTATTTTCATTGTTAAACTGTTCACTTCTGCCAGTTCCAGAGTTTTATTTCAAATCTGTAGGTTGGTGGCAATAGTTTCTTTCTTCCAAGACTGAGCATAGCATATTCTTGCTGCTGTTGTTAAATGGATGATCAGATATTTGTTGTCTTTGTGGATTTTGTGATCCATCATACTTAGTAGGAATACGTCTGGTCTTAGTTCTAAATCAATTTGTGTAATATTTTTCAGCCACTTTTGAATTTTCTTCTTTTCCTTTTTCATAGTACACCAAACCAGTATGGGATTATTTTGAGTTTCTTTCTTGCACTTTCTCTTTCTCAGGACTGGTTAATATTTTTTCTGCAAGTTGTCCCCTTCACGGTTTATGAATGCCCCCCTTTGCCCAAGGTCACTTCTTCAGTCCTTCACAATTTGAGTCTGAATTTTGCACCTATTCTTCTCTGCACTGCAAGCCACAGAGACTTTGTCCTGGTGTTTTATTCTCTTTCACCTTCACCTTTCCCTTCTCTCAGCTACCTCCCCCAGCCACAACATCCCTTTTAATTAATGCATTCAGCCAAGTGCAAAAAGATTCCTCCTGTTACGTTGGAACAAAAGCATGGCTCACACTGCCTTAAAACTTGGAGAAAGAAGGGAGAGAAAGGGAAGGAGTGACTCATCAGGCTGCCCTCACCAAAATGTCAACCTGATTTTTTTAAACAGACATAGAGAATAGATTAATGTTATGTAGTTACATACACCATTCTAAAGATGCAATTGGACTGAATGCAGCTAGAAATTCAGTCAAATTTCTTTAAATTTTATGGTCCTTCCTTCCTTCCTTCCTTCCTTCCCTCCCTCCTTCCTTCCTTCCTTCCCTCCCTCATTTCCATATCCTTTTCCCCTCCTTTGCTCATTCCCATATCCTTCTTTCTCTCCTTCCTTCCCTCCTTCCCTCCTTCCTTCCCTCATTTCCATATCCTTTTCCCCTCCTTCTCTCATTCCCATATCCTTCTTTCTCTCCTTCCTTCCTTCCTTCTTCCTTCCCTCCCTCCCTCCCTCCTTCCTTCCTTCCCTCCCTCATTTCCATATCCTTTTCCCCTCCTTCGCTCATTCCCATATCCTTCTTTCTCTCCTTCCTTCCTTCCCTCCTTCCTTCCCTCATTTCCATATCCTTTTCCCCTCCTTCTCTCATTCCCATATCCTTCTTTCTCTCCTTCCTTCCTTCCTTCCTTCCTTCCTTCCTTCCTTCCTACCTACCTACCTACCTGAAAATTGTAGAGACATAGAGATGAGATGTTTAGAAATAGGTTTTATTTTATTTTAGGGATTTGCCTCCCACTCATCCCTTCTTTCTTTCTTCCCTCCTCCCTCTCTCCCACTTCTTTCCTTCCTTCCATCCTTCCGTCCATCCATCCCTCTGTCCCTCCTTCCTTCCTTCCTTCCTTCCCTACTCAAATTATTAAAACAGTCTGATTTCTGTTTTATAACATAAACTGAATGCTACCATCTATTAGGGATCAAACAAAAATAGAAGAAGAGTTTATGCCTTATACTGGATTTTAATAAATAAGCTTTAATTACAGACTTCATTACTTAGGTTTTTTTTTTCAAAATTCTTTTATGTTTATGTTTCTTGCAGCTTGTGCTAATTCTACTGCTGTCGTTATTCTACATTTTTTAACTTTGTTTGTTAAGTTCAAAATATGCATGTGTAAGTTATTTTCATACCAAAACACCTATTTTTGGAATATTCAGCAAAGAGTTAGATGGATAAATTTCTAATCAGACTAGTAAGTTCAAATCAAAGTGCTTTGAAAGAGAATGTTATTCTTTTCATTAATGATTTAAATAACTCACCTAAATTCCTCAAGCATTTAGTCCCATGGTGAAGTCATCAAGGTGAACATTTATAGGGCAGTTCTAAAGGTTGATTTGTGATTTGGAAGGCTGTAACCCCTCCCCCCCAAAAAAAACACACACCAAGAATGATCATTTAAAAAAATATTTAGTTTTGTTTCTGTTTTGAATTTAATTCAGGACTTATGCAGAAGAAAAATGCATCTTTGAATATGTTGGCTTTTGGTTATTACCTTGTTCACTTCTGGGTGTTCATTGCTTGATTATATTTTTCAGAATCTTCCCTGGTATTGAAGTCAGGCTCATAGGTCTGTAGTTTCCTGTATTTCTTTTTGAGTAATGCTTATAAAAATGCATGATTCTTTCTTTTCTTTTCTTTTCTCTTCTTCTTCTTCTTCTTCTTCTTCTTCTTCTTCTTCTTCTTCTTCTTCTTCTTCTTCTTCTTCTCCTTCTCCTCCTCCTCCTTCTTCCTCCCTCTCTTCTTTTCCTCCTCCTCCTCCTTCTCCTCCTCCTTCTTCCTCCTCCCTCTCTTCTTTTCCTCCTCCTCCTCCTCCTCCTTCTTATTCTTCTTATTCTTCTTCCTCCCTCTCTTCTTTTCCTCCTCCTCCTCCTCCTCCTCCTCCTCCTCCTCCTCCTTCTTCTTCTTCTTCTTCCTCCCTCTCTTCTTTTCCTCCTCCTCCTCCTCCTCTTCTTCTTCTTCCTCCTCCTCCTCCTCCTCAGCATATTTTCACAAGTGCAGGGTCCCATTTTTGGATCATTGAATGCCACTTTGTATGGTCGGATGTTTGTCCAGGGCACAGGCCTGCGGCTTGCATGTCTTTGTTAATGGCATCTTTCCATCTTGGTTTGGGATGCTCATGGGTTTGCTGGTCATTGACTTTGAATTGTTAGGCAGTCTTGGCAACAGTGGAAGGTGCTTCTCTTAGGACATGTCTATACCAGTGTTGCCGAACTTCTCTCATCTTCTCTATCATTGGTGCCATACCCAAATTTTGTCAAATGGTGTCATTTGTGATGTGGTCAAGAAGGGACATGCCAGATATCCAACAGAGCATTCGCTATTCCCATGGTATGGACCTAGCTTTCGGTCCCTGTTGCAACACTGCAAGCTCAGTGCTTAAAATCTTAATAGTGTATAGAATAAATAGAACATTTGTTTGTCATCGTAGTTGAGCTAATTAGAGGTTTTCAATTCTAGCATTTGGTGAGTTCCAAACTCTAGATACTTTCAATCTTTCTTTGTATCCTTAGTTTAAAAAAATCACAGAGGAGATAAAAGAAAGCGTAGAGGTCTGGAATTACTTACATAGTGCAGCATATCACTGGAGGAAATCTGTTTGTTACAAAAGATTGCCTGCTCACAAGCCTGATCTCTACTATCCATCTATCACTGACTTCAATCTTTCAGTGGAATGGGCTAATTCATCACAGCTAATGCTGATGCCACTTGGCCCTATCTACTCCTACCTTCTGATGCCACCAGACAGTTATCTTAATGTCAGGGCATTTTAGATTTACAAAAAGGCTCTTCTAACAACATGTCAGATTAACCTTGTAGCAACAGATGGTCACTAAGGTAGCCGTACATCTTGCTCACTCAGCTAGTCAAGAAGTGAAGAACAGATCCCAAGAATGCTGAATCTTAGAGGGTTGTCTTTAATTTTTATGTCTATGACAGTGAGGGCGAAACTTTTTTTCCCCTCGGGTGTCAAAAACGTATGCACAGTCACTATCACGCCTGTGCGAGTGCCCACACCTATAATTCAATACCTGGAGAGGGTGAAAATTGTGTCTCCTGCCCCCCTGGAGGCCAGAAACAACCTGTTTCCCAACTTTTGGTGGGCCCAGTAGGCCCATTTTTCACCCTCCCCAGCAGTAATGGGCAGCCAAAATTTTTACTGCCACACTGTGAGTGTGGCTTATTTTTGGGTGTGGCTTTATGGTCATGTGATCAGGTGGGAGTGGCTTGAATGATCATCATCGTTCAAGTGAACTGTTAAATCCTAGAGTTACAACCTTAGCAGTGTCGCTCGTTGGGGTGACAATTTGCTTTGTGTTTTCCGTGCTCTCCTTCCTGGGTTGCCTCCCTGCCTTAGGCTGGGTAGCTAGGCGAATGGGTGCTGCCAGAAGCATAAATGCTGCCAGCGCCACTTCCACCCACGACTTCTGCTTGCATCTCAGATGGGAGGTGGCCATGTGAGGCTGGAGGGGAGCCGTGCAGGAGAGAGGGAAGCTCATCTGAGGCCAGGAAGGAGGAAAGAGGAAAATAGCAAGGAGTGCAGATGCAGCAGCAGCAGGAAAAAAAAGGAGAGCCGAGCTGAGCCTGGTAATCCAAGAAGTGACAGCCACCAATCAGCTGGAGCTGTGCACGCATCTTCATTTCCGTCCTGCCTTCTGCCCATCCCCTGCTCCCCAGGCTCCAAAGGCTTCCTTGGTGTCTGCAGAGGACAAAAATGCCCTCCTCCATCCCCCCAGAGGCCCTCCAGAAGCCAAAACTTCTCTCGCAGAGCCTTCATGCAAGCTGAAAATTAGCAGGCCAGTGCGCGCATGTGTGCTAAAGCTGAGTAGAGCAACAGCTCAAGTGCTGATGCCACCTGTGGCAACCATGCCATAGGTTCACCATCACTGGTCTATGGTATCCTGAGCTGAGAACAGGTTCCTACACCAGTGAAGGTAGTGTGGTAGAAGATGCTTGTACTTCCCTTACCTGCAGAAGAATAGAAGAGCTGTGGTGGTGCAGGGGTTAAAATGCACTACTGCAGACTACTTCGGTTGACTGCCAGGTGTCTGCCTGCCATTTGGCAGTTCGAATCTCACCAGGCTCAACGTTGACTCAGTCTTCAATTCCTTTGGAGGTAGGTAAAATGAGGACTCAGATTGTTGGGGGCAATGCGCTGACTCTGTAAAGCGCTTAGAGGGGGCTGTAAAGCATTGTGAAATGGTCTATAAATCAAAGTGCTATCGGCATTGCTACAGGGAGCTTTTCCCAACAAAGTTAAATTGAGTTTAGGACTTCCTGAAAACATTTGAGTCCCTCTAAAATTACAAAAGTACAACAAACTTTAGATTCATACATTTTCCCAATGACCAGCCCAAAATAAAATATTTTTTTAATAAATCCAAAAACTGATTGTCTCATGTAATATTTATTTGTTTTGAAAGATCTGTGTCCCCCGTCCCCCGCTTTCATACAAAATCATTGGCTTTTGTTATCCACATTTTATATCTGAATTTAAAATTTGTCTTTCAAACAGGATAATTTTACAGTATTGTTAAGTTGATGGTATCCATAATTTACACTCCTGTTGTAAACAGTACTCAGAATTAGGCTGTGTGATTGTGAAGGTAACTTTGTAAATCAAATGGGTATTCATAATGTTTGATTGATTCAGTTTATTGTTCAAGAAATTAAAAAAAAGTAATTTGGAGGCATACAATGGACTTCGATATCAAATATGGATACAGTATTAGTCACCATTTCTGAACCTCCAGGCAAATAAATAAGTTAGAAGTAAAAAAACACTGTTCTTTACATTTTAATTGTTTTAATTTATTTTAAATTTTATACACACCGATGTGAAAAATGAACAGAAAATTACTATTTGGGTATTGTTTTTAGGAAACCAAGAGAATCAAATGGGATTATGACTATGACTGCAACACAAAGCCTTAGGGAAGAAATACAATTAACTTACTCAGCTGTATCTAACCATATGACTAGTGATGGGTGAACCCAACGGTGTTCAGGTTCGGCAAGTTTGGATGAACTTCACGCAAAGTTCGGCCGAACCTGGACCCGAACCCGAACTCCGAATGCTCCATGGCATCAAAGCTCCACCCCCGGAATCCCATCGTTTTTTATTGTTATGGATTTTTTATTTTTATTTATTTTTATTTTTATGAAAAAGGATGCCACAGCAGCACCGCAAGCAAAAGGATGCTGTAATGTCCTTTTTTGTAAAAATAAAAAAAAATATTTTTACATGAAAAGATCTCCCTTTGAAGGAGCTGGGGAATCCCTCCCATGAAGATATTCCGGGGGCAGAGCTTTGATGTCACGTATACTGGCAGGTTGCTAATTTTTACGTGAAAAGACCTCCCTTTGCTTGCAGCCCCGCTGCGGCGTCCTTTTGTTGTAAAAATAAAAATATATATTTTTACATGAAAAGATCTCCCTTTGAAGGAGCTGGGGAATTCCTCCCATGAAGATATTCCAGGGGCGGAGCTTTGATGTCACGTATACCAGCAGGTTGCTAAGGACGCCAAGGTGATCACTTCCTGGATTCCATGGATATAGATATAGACAGACAGTCAATAGAAGGCAATGATTGAGAGAAAGAGGTGGTAGATAGAAAGCTAGAAAGCTAGAGAGCTAGATGAGAGAGAGAGAGAGACAGACAGACAGACGGACAGACCGACCAATAGATATGGGTCTTTTTATTGCACTTAGTAAAAGATACCACTGGACAACTATACATATTCTCCGCTCATTTGGACTAGGAAGGATGCATTAAATAAAAAAAGAAAAACTAGGCTTTTGATTCCAATTGCATGCAGATTTATACACTTGGTTCACATACCCCAACAACACATCTATGATGTGTGTGTGTGTGTGTGTTGTGTTGCGTTGTGTGTGTTTGAATGATTTGGCAAAATAGCCATGGTTGTCAATGGATGCTGTAAGTGGCTCAGTAGTGTTAAATTAAAACTCTATTATTGTCAGCAACCTGATCTCTTCTTCCTTAAGCAGCTTGTTGGAAAACCACCTTATTTCTTTGAATTGCTCTCGTGTCAGTGTTTCAAATCAATTGTTTTAATACAGCACGACCCACGTAATTGTTGAGTCCAAATCTTCAATTAATTAGAATTCTGCAAGCTTTCCAGGCACAGCTTCATTATGCTATCATTGTCTTCTAATACAGAATCTCATTGCATATCATATTACAGTTTCAAATCAATTATCCTCTTTTATTATCCAAGGACAATGATCTTACAACATTTAAAACAACAGTTAGCAAAACCAGGAAACGGCTGTAGGGTATATTTGAGATTTTGGCTGGAAACATAGTTTCTTGTGTTAAAAACAAAAGTGGTAATTTAATAATAAAATTAATAATAACCAAGCGCTCTATTCTTTTCTTTGAAGTCTCTTTTTGTTCTGTGTTTCTAAGGAAGTAACTGTATAATCCAGTTGATTCAGATTCACACATCTTAGTGAGACAATTTCCTTAAGATCAGTTAAATATACCATTCTCCTTGGATAGAACTCTCCTTATCAGAAAAGATATTCAGATTAATAGATCGTGCAGAAAATAATAGACTGTAGAGAGGGGAATCAATTTTATACACATTATATATTTATCTGTAAGAAATAGTTAATGAGGGAGGTTTAATCCCCCCCCCCTAAAAAAAAGTGCCGTATAAATTAGAATGTTATCAATACTCAATTTAGATTACTTTCCCATCACCTGGACAATTCTTCAAAACTTTTCATTTAGATGAATAATTTGAATCCTTATCTTAAGCTTGAAATTCTTTTTTAACAAATAGTTTTTATTGAATTATTTACATTAAAAACAGAACATAGAAAAAAAATGCAGACAAACAAAACAAAGAAAGAAACAAAATATCTAATGATTAATTATTTTGTACATATCCATCAAACACATCTTAGAATAAGTCAATTCGACGGCTGATACAAGCAATTTTATACACTTCGATCAAGTTACCTCTTAAGTGCCGTCATTCAAGGCTGAAGAGACCATCATATTTCCTCATCTTAGCTTGCAGGAGACTTACGTTTGTCTCAGCATCTCCGTCTCTCTACTCTTCTCTTTTCATCCCTGTTAACTATTTTTCCATGGTGTCTCTTAAGGCTTTGTTATCTGCACTTCATATCTCTTACTCTGTGCTGTGCGCTATTATTTGGTGCCAAAAAAAACCTACTCTCTGCGGCAAAAACAGCATGTTCCCCAGGGTCACATGTCCCGCCGGCATCACTCTGTGACCCCCCCGGCGGGGGGCATCCCACTATTTGAGAAACACTGATCTAGATCCTGGTTGCAACCAAAGGTGATTTTTCATGGGGCAAATGGACTTTGTTTTTATTTCGAAGATGTTTCACTTCTCATCCAAGAGCTGAAGAGCTGAACAAGCTTCTTGGATGATAAGCTATATGTCTTCAAAGAAAATACAAGTCCACTTGCCCTCTTTGGGAAAAAGCACCTTTGGAAAACCCATTGCTCTTAAATATTAAACAGCTGTAGACAGAGCAGAAATCAAATTGCTTATCTGCTTCTTTCTCTGGCTTTGGATTGCCAGCATTTATATATGCAGTGATTACACAACAGTAAAAAAAAGCAGTTTTGAGGTTGTCCCAGGTGTTACATCATTTGATTACATCAAAGGAAGAGGATAAGAAATTTCTATGTAAGAGGGAGGGAGGGAGGAGATAAGGAACGAAATAAAAAAGGAAGGAGGGAGGAAAAAGATGAGAGATGGAGGGATGGATGGAGGGAAGGAAGGAAGTAAGGGAGGAAAGAAAGAAGGAAGGAAGGAAAGAAAGAAGGAAAGGAAGGAAGGAAGGAAGGAAGGAAGAAGGAAGGAAAGAAAGAAAGAAAGAAAGAAAGAAAGAAAGAAAGCGGTTTTGAGGTTGTCCCAGGTGTTACATCATTTGATTACATCAAAGGAAGAGGATAAGAAATTTCTATGTAAGAGGGTGGGAGGGAGGGAGGGCGGGAGGAAGGAGATAAGGAATGAGATAAAGAAGGAAGGAGGGAGGAAAAAGATGAGGGATGGAGGAATGGATGGAGGGAAGGAAGGAAGTGAGGGAGGAAAGAAAGAAAGAAAGAAAGAAGGAAGGAAGGAAGGAAGGAAGGAAGGAAGGAAGGAAAGAAAGAAAGAAAGAAAGAAAGAAAGAAAGAAAGAAAGCCACTGTGCATTTGTTATGCCATGGTTAGAAGTAGAGGAATGCTATATCTGCAGTAGATATATGAGCGACTCAAAGAAATATGTTCCTCAAAGACTATGGGGTAATTCTGCCAATACTGTAGTACCCCAAAATATTCTCAGAGGTTACTTTTTGTAGCAGTTTTAAATTCCATTGCAGATGGATACCCAGGAACACATATTTAGGATGCAAGCAAAAATAATCTTGCACAGACTGCTTGAGAATCTACAAAGTAAAATACAGATGGCCATCGGGCTACCAGAACAGTTGATCAGCCATTTTCTGGATAATTAATTATTGTGAAATTATTCTATTTCTTAACAATTCAGGTTTACGCTGAAAGATAGGCCTGACCCAGGGGTGGGTTCCACTTACCTTCGCTGCTGGTTTGCATCGCGGCGTTTTGTGTGCTCAGGCTTGCTATGTTCACGTGCAATTTGCATGTCCCCTCGTGCAATTTTGTTTCTGCACATGCTTAGTAGCTGAAATCGGCCTGAAATACAGTTGAGAAGCTGATCAGCTGTGCTTCGGGAGAAGGAATAAAGATGAGTATAAACCCCGGGGTGGGCAGGAGGGTACATTTACAAGCAGTAGAACAGGAAAAACCTTCAAAACAGTAAAAAAAAAAAACCTCTGCAAAAATTTTAAAAAAAGATGGCACCCACCGACTGGCACTGGTACCAGCCTGTCGTTACCAGTTTGGGCAATCTGGTCTGAACTGGGAGGAACCCTACCAGATAAGGGTTGCACTTACCAGCTGCTACCAATACACTCTTCAGGATTGTTGTGGGTTTGGGCACGTCTAGCGGGTGTGTGTGAGCCCAGCAGGCATGAGATTTATTTTATTTATTTATTTGTTTGTTTGTTTGTTTATTTGTTTAATTAATTTGACTTCTATGCTGCCCAATCCCGAAGGACTCAGGGTGACTTATGACAATTTAAAAAAATTACAAAACAGTAAAAAGAAGTCAAAACTCTAAAATACCTTGTCTTACAAACTTAATTGGTTCTGGGACGAGGTTCTTAAGGTGAAAAGTTTGTAAGACGAAACAATGTTTCCCATAGGAATCAATGGAAAAGCGATTAATGCATGCAAGCCCAAAATTCATCCCTTTTGCCAGCCGAAGCGCCCACTTTTGCACTGCTGGGATTCCCCTGAGGCTCCCCTCCATGGGAAACCCCACCTCCAGACTTCTGTGTTTTTGCGATGCTGCAGGAGCATCGCAAAAACGAGCGCTTCACTGGCAACGGAAGTCCGGAGGTGCGGTTTCCCAGCAAAGGGAGCATCAGTGAAATCGCAGCATCGCAAAAACACCAAAGTCCTTGAAACCCCACCTCCGGACCTCTGTGTTTTTGCGATGCTGTGATTTCATTGAGGCTCCCCTCACTGGGAAACCCCACCTCCGGACTTCCGTTGCCAGTGAAGCGCCCGTTTTTGCGCTGCTGGGGAATCCCCTGCTGGGATTCCCCTGCAGCATCACAAAAACACGGAAGTCAATGGAGGGGAGCCTCAGGGAAATCCCAGCAGTGCAAAAACGGGTGCTTCGCTGACAATGGAAGTCCGGAGGCGGAGCATCCCAGCGGCGGCGGTAGGTTTGTAAGGTGAAAATACTTTGTAAGAAGAGGCAAAAAAATCTTAAACTCCGGGTTTGTATCTCAAAAAGTTTGTATGGCGAGGCGTTTGTAAGATGAGGTATCACTGTATAAAATAGACACAGCAACATACATATGCACTAATCCTTCGCATTCATCTATGTGGCCAAACTCATTAATTCAGGGTCCCCAGGCCTGCCGGCATAGCCAGGACTTCGTGGCTTTATAAAAAGCCAGCAGGGTGGGGGTGGAGCAGATTTTGGGGGAGGGTTGATTCCATAGAGCCGGCTGTGCATTCCCAGAAGCAAAAAGATGCCAAAAATTGGCAAAATCCTCCGCGCGAAAGCGTCCTTGCATGAGAATTTGCTGGCTGCACATGCACAGAAGCCAAATCTCATATGGGCACTGCGTGGGAGGCTTCGGTGCATGGAGATGTGTGCTCATCTCCATTTCTACTACTGGAGCCCTGATCCCAGTAAGTAAGTAAGTAAGTAAGTAAGTAAACAAACAAACAAACAAACAAACAAACCCGTTACTGGAACCCACTTCTGGCATGATAGTAATATACTTTTGTTATGACAGATTCATTTTTTAAAATGAAACCATGCCATAGGCTCTAAAGGAGAAAGCCTGGTATCATATAAAAGAAAAGCAACCATTGTTTTCTTATTACCCATAAGCCTGCTACATTTTTCTTTCTAAAGGTCAATCAATGACAGCAATGAACTTTTTTCTTTTCCCTATACTGGAAAACAGCAATAAATGGCTTTCGCCCACACAGGTGGAATAGGTGTACCATTGGATAAGTTTTAATTCCAAAACTCACAGTGACCTTCTTTTTAATATCACTATTGTTTGTCTAGACTCAAAATGTTGCTTTGATGGTTATCTTAAAAGAATAACAGGGTTGGAAGGGACCCTGGAAGTCTTCTAGTCCAACCCTGTGCTCTTGTAGGAAAACCTACACAACTTCAGGCAAAGGGAGTGCAATCTCTTCCTGGAAACTCTTCTTGTGTTGAAGCAGCTTTAAGCAAGTCACCAGGGCAAATAAAAAGAAGTCCCAAAAGAAGGAGAAGGAGGGGGGGAGGAAAAGAAGAAGAGAAGAAGAACAAGAAGAACAAGAAGAACAAGAAGAACAAGAAGAACAAGAAGAACAAGAAGAACAAGAAGAACAAGAAGAACAAGAAGAACAAGAAGAACAAGAAGAACAAGAAGAACAAGAAGAACAAGAAGAACAAGAAGAACAAGAAGAACAAGAAGAACAAGAAGAACAAGAAGAACAAGAAGAACAAGAAGAACAAGAAGAACAAGAAGAACAAGAAGAGGAGGAGGAGGAGAAGGAGGAGGAGAAAGAAGAAGAAGAAGAACAACAACAACAACAAGAAGAACAAGAAGAAGAACAAGAACAAGAAGAACAAGTAGTTCCAAATTTGTAAAGCAGTTTCATAACATTATTTCCTTATCACGCAATTACAGTGGATGAGCTTTCCAATCATCATGTGAGATTGAAGGAGCATGTAGTTAGTTTTAAATCTTCAAATCCTATTATACATCTAATTTGTAGAAAAATTGTGCGGTGCACAGCACCTGATCTTGAAAAAGTGAAAGGGTATCAAGAAATCCTCAGTCTTTAGACTAGAATTAGAATGGAAAGAAATTAGAATGGGAGTTTGTTAGAAGGGAAGAGAGATAGGCCAAAATGGTAAACTACTTGAATGTATCTGTGTATGGGTAACACAGAAATACATCCTGTTAATCCAACATGGATTAAATTCAGCTTGGAAATCATCATTTTATTTTATTTTTTTCAGGGACATCAGCAATATTTTAATACATATTTGGTGCAGCAGTTATACTAATATACGATGTAAACACATTACAAGTCAAATTGATGTTACTTTTTTTTTTTTTTTTAAATGTACATTAATTTTGGAGCGAACTCAGAATAGTGAATTTGTGTTAAGAGTCTGAACACATTCTGTTTTATTTTTTCCAACATTTAAATGGGACATAAAGAGAACTAAACAAGCACGGATGGTACGTGAATTGAAAGGAGTCTGAACATGCTTGTATACTATAGTATGTATAAACAGATAAATCAATTAAACTGTTTATAATTAAAGAGAGACATTCTTATCCTAGCTTTAGGAGGTTTAGCCTAACCTATTTTTTTCAGATGCATGAAACATTATTACGCTTAATCATCAAAATAATCAATTTTAACTTGGAAAGAATAATGATAATATCCCAGGGTCCCCATAAGGAGGGGTGGGCAACAGGCAGGATAGGGTGAAACGTAGTTCCACTGGTGGAAATGAAGATGCGTGTGCAGCTCCAGCTGATTGGCGGCTGTCACTTCCTGGATTACTGGTCTGAGCTCGACTCTCCTGTTTTTTCCATGCTGCTGCTGAATCTGCACTCCTTGCTTTTTTCCTTTTTCCTCCTTCCTGGCTTCGGACAAGCTTCCTTCTCTCCTGCTCGGCTCCTGTCCAGCCTCACAGGGCCACCTCCCATCTGAGGTGCAAGCAGAAGGCATGGGTGGAAGCGGCGCTGGCAGCATTTATGCTTCTGGCAGCACCTGTTCACTTAGCTACCCAGTTTGAGGTGGGGGGTGACCCAGGAAGGAGGGCATGGGAAACGCGAAGCAAATTGTCACCCCACCGAGGGACACTGGTAAGGTTGTAAGTCAAGGACTTAACAGTTCACTTGAACAATTATGATGATCATTCAAGACACTCCCACCTGGTCACATGGCCGGCAAGCCACTCCCACCCAGTCACATGACCATTAAGCCACACCCACAAAATAAGCCACACCCACAGTGTGACAGTAAAATTTTGGGATGCCCATTACTGCCCATGAATTGTAAAAAAATGCCAAACTCCATCAAAATATCTTGCTGGCTGTGCAACCAACTGTAATAAAATATCTCCCGGCATCTTCCAAAAGAAAAAGACAGCTAGTTAGTTATAAATTCTTGTATATCTTAGCCTCCCTTTAAAAAAAAAATGTAAATGTATTATTTCCTATTGGGAAAAGCATAAATGAACTAGTTGTCTTGTTGGGATGTTCATCAGCATAATTGTTCTGTCAGTTTCAATTAGAAGAATTAATAAGTCAGCTAAAGGTTACACCTTTTTTTCATGGTTAGTGCACTTAATCTGCAATTGAACAATGCTAACCAGGAAATTACCTTGTCAATTACGATTAAGAATGCTAACCAGAGGTTTTAAGGTCAATGATCCTCCAGCAGAATAGGTTACATTTGAAAAATAAGGAGGTTAAAGTGTCAGACAATGTTTAGATAAACTTCTTTTAATGGCTTTTTAATAGAAGAGCTGCTTAACAAAGAAGTGTTTGGAAACAACCTTATTTAGCACACGTAGCTCTCAAATTACAAACACAAATGGAACCTGCATTCCTGTTGGTAAGCAACATGGATGTTATGTAAGCCATGTCTGATTTTATCACCTTTTTCCCCCACAGTGGTTAAGCAAATCACTGCAGTTATCAAGGGGATCACGTGGTTGTTAAGTGAATCCCCTTCTACCCATCCCAATTGACTTTGGTAATCAGAAGGGTGTCAAGGTTCCAAGTAATACATCCACAGAAAGCAGAACTCTGAGGCAGATAAGTTCCTTAAAGAACAACTTTATTGGAGATATCATATTGGCACAAGCTGGTGAAAACTGAGTCTGATAGCTCCCATGGTTTTCACCTAATTAAAAAGTGAAGGTTCCCCATTTCCCCAAACCATCAATCACATTGTCCAATCAAGGTGCTGACTCATTGTCTGGATACGGTGCTCCTCCTTCCAGCCAACTGTTGGAATGACCTTGGTTCCCACAGGAAACTATTTTGTTTTGGCTACAAACCCTCATTTAACTATGTTTCCCCCAGTGAAGGGCTACCAAAATTTTTACTACCACACTGTGGGCATGGCTTATGCAGGATGCCCTGCATTTTTCTTTCAAAATCTTTCAGTGCAAATTGGATGATCTGGGGTGTTTGTTGTATTGTATTGAAGATGATGCTGATGCTGATAATACTGATAATAATAATAATAATAATAATAATAATAATAATAATAATAATAATAATAATAATAATAATAATTGAAACTACCCACCTTGCTATTCCATTAGTTTGAAACTAGGAGACCAGACTGCATGACATACGTTTGGCTAGTGTCTACATGGTTACTTCAGTCTTGTTGTCACCTGTTGGCCTCCGGCAGCTGAATCAAATGAGGAGGAGGCATGGGAGTCAGAGCCAGGATCAAGGCAATCTGAGAGCACAGAGGAGGAAGAGGGACTGGAGTTGACAGAGATAGAAACAGAGGCAGAGCCTGGGCTGTCCATCAGCCCTCAGATGGAGAGTCAACAGCACCCAGGTCTGGAGGTGGCTGATGAGGAAGAGGAGGAACAGCTGGGTCCAATGCCTGAAGCACAGAAGGCAGAGGAGAGGAGAGCAGTGGAAATCTATGGGCTGGTCTTTGGGGCAGAACAGTCACTGCTTCTCATTCTCTACTTCGAAAAAATCCTCCCACCCACCCCGGGTTAGTATTGACCTTTATTTATTTATTTATTTATTTATTTATTTATTTATTTATTTATTTATTTATTTATTTATTTATTCATTCATTCATTCATTCATTCATTCATTCATTCATTCATTCATTCATTCATTTATTTATTTATTTATTTATTTATTTATTGTTAGAGTTGGAAGGGACCATGCGGGTCATCAAGTCCAACCCCCTGTCTATATAAAGACAATAAGTAAAAATAGAGGAGAAGATATATGAAAGGAAGAAAATATATATGATATATGAGATAAAGGAAAGACAATTGGACCGGGGACGAAAGGCACACTAGTGCATTTATGTACGCCCCTTACTGACCTCTTAGGAACCTGGAGAGGTCAATCGTGGAGAATCTAAGGGAGAAATGTTGGGGGTTAGTGGTTGACACTATTGAGTCCGGTAATGAGTTCCACGCTTCGACAACTCGATTGTTAAAGTCATATTTTTTACAGTCAAGTTTGGAGCGGTTAATATTAAGTTTGAATCTGTTGCGTGCTCTTGTGTTGTTGCGGTTGAAGCTGAAGTAGTCATTGACCGGTAGGACGTTGCAGCATATGATCTTGTGGGCAATACTTAAATCTTTGCCCAAAGCACATCTGATCAGCTCCTCAGCTGTGTTTCAGGTTGAATCCACCTTTGGAGCATGTGCAGAAGTAACAAACCCTCATCTGGCCAAATTTATATGCAGCTCATTACCCAGTGATATGATACTGGTATTAATCCTTTTGCAAAAAAAAAAATATGCCACATTGAACCTAATTGGTATTTGGTATTACTTCGTATCCCATAACTTTGAAAAAAAGAAAGAAAAGAAAAAGTAAATTAAAAACATGCATTAGAAAAAGAAGAAAAAAACCCCATTTATCTTTTGTATGCAAGAAAGTGGAGTAAAAGATTTTTTTCAGAAAGCAGTTAATTCACTCCTATAAATATTCAATATACTCATTGTTGTCAGCAATGCGCTGATGGCAGCAAACATAACATTTTCCCCCCAGCTTTCTTCCCTTCCCGTGTTCTTTAGTTCTACCATTTCTCATTAAACAGCCTTTGAATGCCTCTCTTGAAGGCTGCTTTCAGCAACTAGCGAGATGCTATGGAGAATCTCCTTGGCATTCTAATCAATGATATGCAGAGTATTTGAGCATCCACCAAAAGCAAAACTCCTTTAAAATTAGACTTATTGTTCACCCATTCATACTTGCGGCTGAACTCGATGGGCCCTTATCGCATTAGAAGCGCGAAACTTCAAGAAAGGGTAATTGCATCATCGGTCTTTTAACACAATTTGTCCCTTCCATTACTCCCTAGTTTCATTTAATATTCTCTTGGGTATGCATCATAGGAGCAGTCCTCACCAATTTCCATGGTACCCTCTTACAGAGAAAGGCTTGTTCTACGGATTTATCTATTGCTGGAAACAGTGTTGGTTTTCTTTTCTCTGTTTTCTTCGTAGGCCAAATAGAATACTTAATTTGCTGTGCAAGGAATTGTTAAATGTTGCGTTCAAACAGAGCTCTGCAACATGCTGACACATTATTATTTTTTTCCAACTTGTCACAAGGACTATTGCTGGTATCGTTAACTGAATTTTCGAAGGTATAGAATAGAATAGAATAGAATAGAATAGAATTTTTTATTGGCCAAGTGTGATTGGACACACAAGGAATTTGTCTTGGTGCATATGCTCTCAACGTACATAAAATAAAATATACATTTGTCAAGAATCATGTGATACAACACTTAATGATTGTCATAGGGGTCAAATAAGCAATGAAGAAGCAATATTAATAAAAATCTTCGGATATAAGCAAAAAGTTACAGTCATACAGTCAACATGGGAGGAAAAGGGTGATAGGAATGATGAGAAAAACTAGTAGAATAGAAGTGCAGATTTAGTAGAAAGTCTGACAGTTTTGAGGGAATTATTTGTTTAGTAGAGTGATGGCGTTCGGGAAAAAAACTGTTCTTGTGTCTAGTTGTCTTGGTGTGCAGTACTCTGTAGCGACGTTTTGAGGGTAGGAGTTGAAACAATTTGTGTCCAGGATGCGAGGGGTCAGTAAATATTTTACCCGCCCTCTTTTTGACTCGTGCAGTATACAGGTCCTCAATGGAAGGCAGATTGGCAGCAATTGTTTTTTCTGCAATTCTGATTATCCTCTGAAGTCTGTGTCGGTCCTGTTGGGTTGCAGCACCAAACCAGACAGTTATAGAGGTGTAGATGACAGACTCAATGATTCCTCTGTAGAACTGAATCAGCAGCTCCTTGGGCAGTTTGAGCTTCCTGAGCTGGCGCAGAAAGAACATTCTTTGTTGTGCTTTTTTGATGATGTTTTTGATGTTAGGTGACCATTTTAGGTCTTGAGATATGATAGAACCTAGAAATTTGAAGGTCTCTACTGTTGATACTGTGTTGTCTAGTATTGTGAGAGGTGGAAGGGTGGAAGGGTTTCTCTTAAAGTCTACCACCATTTCTACAGTTTTGAGTGTGTTCAGTTCTAGATTGTTCTGGTCACACCACAAGGATAGTTGTTCAACTTCCCGTCTGTATGCGGATTCATCATTGTCTTGAATGAAGGTATTCTTCTTTGTGGGTATCAATTCTAATCCGCTTCATTTGCAATACATTAAATTGTTGTGGATAATTTTGCAGCACGAAACACAGTACATATAGCATTCATTCCTTTGTTAAAGTTATACAGCCCCGCTTTTTTAAAACATAGAGATTTGAGCCAGTCAGTCTTAGCTTTCCAATGTTGAAGTATGTCCTAGGAAACAACTAATCTTTATCACTGACATTTATTTGAACTGATGAGTCACATTGTTAAATTCTGAAGTTAACTTGCTAGAAGGGATCAGACATTTGAAGTAATTATTCAATATTTATTTATTTAAACCATTTAAATGGCCACCCGTGTTATAAAAATGTAACTATGGTAACTGAATATAGCAAACAAAACAAAACACACAAAAAATGCATTGATCATAGATTCACTGGCAGCATGGAAAGGAGAACTGAAGAGATAACTAAATGACCTACATGGAGAATATAAGACCATTACATTCTCCTAGAGTTTATCCATAGTTGGAAGCCCTAGTAAAATCATGGCAGACATATAAACCAGAAAGTACAGTGGTACCTCATCTTACGAACGCCTCTTCTAACAAACTTTTCAAGATACGAACCCAGTGTTTAAGATTTTTTTGCCTCTTCTTCCGAACTATTTTCACCTTACGAACCCAAGCCGCTGCTGCTGGGATGAAGGGGTTTCTTCCCCCCCTTTTTTTAAGAAAGAAAAGGGAGGGGCAGCTTGGAGGGGGAAAGACTTTGCAGAGAACAGCGTGCTTGCAGAGGCACTGAAACGGTGTCTTTTGAAGAAAGAAAAGGGAGGGGCGCCCCCCTTGCCTTTCTTCCTTCCCACTCACCCTTTAGCCTAGCCTTGCTTCTTCCACCCGCCCCCTTTAGCTGCTCCTCCCTGCCCTCTGTTCGCCTCCCTTCTAAAGTTTGGGATTTTCCTGAAGGACTTGCACGCATTATTTGCTTTTACATTGATTCCTATGGGAAACATTGTTTCGTCTTACGAACGTTTCACTTTACGAACCTCCTCCTGGAACCAATTAAGTCCATATCATGA
The DNA here is from genome assembly GCF_031021105.1 of Erythrolamprus reginae. NCBI lineage: Eukaryota > Metazoa > Chordata > Lepidosauria > Squamata > Dipsadidae > Erythrolamprus > Erythrolamprus reginae. Next base: position 20,108,023 of record NC_091956.1, on the reverse strand, counting down.
GGTACCACTGTACATGGAAAGAAATCACATACACCTATTATGTCATTTTTTCATCCTCCAAAATAATAAACTGAAAAAAACCCAGTTGTTGTATCACCAATGAACAAGGGTAACAAACTAAAGGACACCAAACAAGTAAGCCATGGCATAGAAAATATCAGAATGATATAATATCAGAACGAACATTTTAAATATTGTGTCTGATGAGGAATAAGCTCATGGACCACAGAGCTAAGGTTGAAGACTTTGGGATTGGGAAAGAAACAACAGAGTCTGGTAGTGGATTCCAGGCGCTGACCACTCTATTGCTGAAATCGTATTTTCTGCAGTCTAGTTTGGAGCAATTTACATTTACTTTGTATCTATTGTGTGGTCTTGTGTTGTTGTTGTTAAAGGTGAAGTAGTTGCTAACAGGGAGTACATTGTGATGTATGATTTTATGAACAATAGTTAAATCAGCTCAGAGGCGGCGTAGCTGTAAATTTTCTAAACATAGTAATTGAAGTCTGGAGGAGTAAGGTAATTTGTTGCGTGAGGAGGAATGGAGAACTCTTCTTGTGAAGTATTTCTGGACTCCTTCAATTGTATTAATGTCTATTATGCAGTGTGGATTCCATACAGGTTAGCAGTGTACAAGAATTGGTCTGACAAATGTTTTGTATGATCTGGTTAGTAGATCAGTGTTTCTAGAGAAGAAGCTGCGTAGAATTAAGTTTGCGACTCTTGGTGCAATAATATTAATGTAATATTCACTGCAGCATTGCGATGTGGGTGCACCCCTTTACCAGGGGTGCACCCCTTTACTAGGGGTGGGTTCTGGAGTTTGTTACTGCTGGTTTGCTCAGGGATGTGCCACGCATATATGCACAGTACTAAGAAAACCTCTGCACATGCGCAAAAACAAAAAATATGTTGGTGGTGCTTATGGCACTGTTGAGACAACTGTCTCAGGGACATGACAGGCCTGCCAGTTCCAGCGACCCAGATCACCACATTATTTACTGGTTCTACAGAAACAGTCCAAATCAGTAGGAACTCACCTCTGCCCCTTTACTGCATTGCTACACAAATAGGGAAAATGGAAAACTTGCATTATGATGTTATATTTATTCATGTTGACATTGCGATTACATGTAGACACCTTTGTCTGGAACAGCAAAATTATGATAACTGTGTTAGAAAGCAAACCTGTTGGAATGTTAAAGTCTGCTTTCTTTTCCAAGGAAATGCATTATTTATCAAATGTAAGTCAGCTCACAGCCAATTTAGCATAGGTGAACAATCAAATGCTCACAGCAGCAGAGTATTTGACCTCTTAGCCTCATAATGAAGAAAAAAATGTTGATGCAGCCCAAACTTCAGACTAGGAGAGAAAATAGTAATTTATGACAAATGCGCATATAACATTCCTTGGGAACAGGAACTGCATTCAAAGGGATTGTGATATGTTAAAAGGTAAATTAGCTACTGATTGAATCAACGATAAATAGAATAAAAGCTTGCCCGATGTGACTGTCCATTTCATCCCAACCTATTGTGATGTAACCATTGTTCTTTGGAGATGGGCTATGACCTACAAGAGGGGTAGTAAGAATTGCATTTTTTGGAACTGGATAAAAGGGGACGCAGTGGCTCGGTGCCTAAGATGCTGAGCTTGTCGATTGAAAGGTCAGAAGTTCAGCTGTTCAAATCCCTAGTGCCATGTAATAGAGTGAGCTCTCGTTACTTGTCCCAGCTTCTGCCAACCTAGCAGTTGGAAAGCATGTTAAAAAATGCAAGTAGAAAAATAGGGACCGCTTTGGTGGGAAGGTAACAGTGCTCCATTTTTTATATATATATATATATATATATATATATATATATATATATATATATATATATATATATATATCCATATTCTACTAATCAGTGTTTCTTAAATAGTGGGGTGCCCCCCCCCAGTGGGGGCAAGGAGCAATCTGGGGGGGGGAAGCGCATGACCCCATGGAATATGCTTTTTTTCCCCACAGGGAGTTGGGTATATTTGCACCGAACAATAGCACACAGCACAGAGTAGGAGATATGAAGTGCATATAACAAACCCTTAAGAGACACCATGGAAAAATGTTTAATAAGGGTGAAAAGAAAAGAGGAAAGAGATGAGAGATAATGAGACAAACATAAGTCTACCAAAAACTAAGATGGGGAAATATGATGAAACCTATGTAGCACTTGGCTTCACTGTGACTATGGTGGGAGCTGAGGAAAGCCCAGTAGGTTTACTGTGTCTAAAAATGTTGGCAGCAGGCAGCATGAAGCCAAATAAATTAAAGTGTCACTTAAACACATTACACCCCAATCACACTGATAAGATGCTTGAGTTTTTTCAGTGAAAACGTGCTGAATATTGCAAACAATCATCCCGGTGGAGAGTTGGGGGGGGGCGTGAAATGTTTACTTCTTCCTGGGGAGGGGAGTAACAGAAAATAATTGAGAAACACTGTTCTACTTGTTATTTTGTAGAAGTTGACCATGTAATTTATGTCTTTTCCAATTTCATTTCTTGTTATTACATTATTTGATATTCATGGTTCCCCCCCCCCCTTCACGCTCCTTAACTTGCAATTTTAACTTGTATCAATGCTTGTTCTTGATTGTCTCATGTTATCAGCTTATGCACACTTCTTTCATAATTTATTTGACTTTAGTAAATGTCTGAGTATATTCCTGCATGGTGGAAATATAATCTTTTCAAGGATGTGATGCATAAGGATGATGCCATGTGATTTAGCTGAGGAGATAAAGGTAGGAATATAGCACAGGTAGGGCCCTTCTGATCAAGCAAAACGTGTTCGCTCGCAATTGATCATCAGAGCCAACGGTTTGCCCGAATCAATACAAATTGGTAGAATTCCACCATTTTCTCCCCTTAATATGGTTAATACAAATTTGCAATATCTGTTTTATATTCCTTCAGAATGATGATCTTCTTCTTCTTTCTTCTTCTTGTTGTTGTTGTTGTTGTTCTTGTTGTTGTTCTTCTTCTTGTTGTTCTTGTTCTTCTTCTTGTTGTTCTTCTTGTTCTTGTTCTTCTTGTTCTTGTTCTTCTTGTTCTTGTTCTTGTTCTTCTTGTTCTTGTTCTTGTTCTTCTTGTTCTTGTTCTTCTTGTTCTTGTTCTTCTTGTTCTTGTTCTTCTTCTTCTTGTTCTTCTTCTTCTTCTTCTTCTGGTTCTGGTTGTTGTTGTTGTTGTTGCTGTTGTTGTTGTTGTTGTTGCTGTTGCTGTTGTTGTTGTTGTTCTTCTCCTTCTCCTCCTCCTCCTCCTCCTCTTCTCCCTTCATAGAGCACAATTTCACTAAATATATTATAGGTTCACCGCAAATTCATTACAAGTTGTCTAATTTTCCTAATTCCCCCAAGTTGTTATTAGCAATTTGTTAACAAAAAAACATTGCTGCACATTTAAAGAAAGAAAGCCTTACAATGTAATTTTATTATCTTTTCTCACTGAATAAATAACACTGTAGTTAATTAATACAGTATTATGTTGTACCGGATTGTTGACAAGCACAATCTGGTAGAGGAAAATGCTAGTATGCAGAAGTAACAAACGTTGGAGTAAGCAGGAGGCTTCAATAATGTTCTAACTTAAGAGTAAGAAATTCAAAAGTGCACAAAAATTGTGACCCTAACACAAACAGAAAGAAGACAAATGTTTAAACGCTCTATTTTCCCAGTCTGCCTTCTTAAACTAAACTGCTGTCATCACACTATTAACATATATGTTTGTTTCTTTCACATGCTGTATTAAATAATTAATTTTTTTAAAACTAGCAGACCCAAAGCTACTGATCTAAGATAATGATAAAAATGAAGGCAGTGGAACAAATAAATGTAAACATCAGTATAATCCACACTTTATGAGCAAATACATTGTTTACATATTATTCTTCCGAGAATAAAATAAAATCACCTTTGGAGATTTTCTGGTTGTAAATGACTTTCAAGCAGAGGTTAAAAGTAGGACTTACTCATTATGCAAGCAAGTGTGAGCAATTATTGATCACCCCATTGCAATTCAGTAAAAGAAACACAGTCAAGATTAATAAAAGAACATCATTAAAAGTTAGATCATGTCTACCATATTTTGAAACTGTTTGTGTTTCTTATATGCAAGGAAGATTTTTGTAAAAAAATTTCTAGAGACAATGTTTTTGTTTGATACACTCAAAACTTGCATCAGCAGCACAAATCAAATATTTATTTCTATGAATAAAAATCAGAGAGCTATCACCAACATTAGCAGCTGCTACGTTTTCAAAAACACATGAAAACATCAAGCATAAACCTAAATTGGTTTTCATGAAGAAACTGCTTGACCTTTGGATATGAAATTCCTTCTATCACCTGGCCAGATTTCACTGAGAACTAGTTTTCTTGGTTTTGTCATTGATCATTTGTGGTGATTATGTTTTTGAATTGGCTACAGGTAGAAGGAGTGTAGAAGGAAGACATGTAGAAGGAAGAACCCAGAGGTAGAATTTAAAAAAGGGATCAGCCTAAAATCCCTATGTAGCCACAAGTGAACTACTGTGTTTCTCCAAAAATAAGACCTACCTCAAAAATATGCCCTATCCTGATTTTTAGCATGCTCCTAATTGTTATGGTTAGCTCTGGCCCAGCTCCTGACCCAAGGACTGTGGATGTGGGGGAGACATCCACATGCTGCAGGCCTGTTTTGCCCCTGGTGGAATCTGATGATGAAGGCTCCTCTGACCAAGAAGACATGAGTGACAGGGAGGAGGAGAGTGTGGCAGACAGCTCAGAAGGAGATCAATTATCTAGCTCCTCCTTGGATTCAGAACAAGAGTTAATGATACAGCCACACATGAGGAGAGCGATGCATAGGCAACAGTAATAAGCCTTGGTGAAAGGGATTGGTCAAAAATAAGCCTTGGTAAAAGGGATTGGGCATGGCCAGACCAGAAGGTAGTGAATGCACATGGGCTGACAGCAGTGATGGGCTACCAAAATTTTTACTACCACACTGTGGGTGTGACTTATGCATTTTATTTCAACATCTTTCAGTGCAAATTGGGTGCTGTGGGGTGGAGCTCCAAATTTTGCTACCGGAATTGCATTCCTGACCGTTCCCATAGGAGCCCATCACTGGCTGACAGCATACAGCAGCAGCCACAACAGATAGAGGCAGAATGGAAAGCAGTCACGCAGTACAGGTATGTCACACAGGCAGTGATGGGCTGCTGCTCCCATAAGGAGGGGCTCAATGGGGGTAGTAGGTTTATGCCCTGTTTATTGAATACTTAATAGGTTTTTTTTATTGTCCTTCCTTCTGTAGTACCTTAGTATGATCCTTAATTACTTTTAAAATAGGAAATAATTAAATAGTATGTTTTTACTCATAAATGCTTTAATCATTTTCTAGAACTGGACTTTTATAGCAATTAAAGAAAATTGAGCTACTTGCCTAATCTGTTATCCTACTGAACCTTGTGGGTTCAGTGCAAAACCTTCAAATGTTACTGTGTTCCTCAACAAATAATGCTGCCTATCATTAGTCCTTTTTTTTTGTGGCTCTTCAAATAATGTGACTTAATCAACTGAAAAAGAGTCCAAGCACCTATTTGAAAACTTATCTTGGTCGGTAAGCCACTCCCTCCCAGCCACATAACCTTTAAGCCACCCTGGTCACATGATTGTCAAGCCACTCCCACCTGGTTGCATGGCCAGCAAGCCACTCCTGCCCGGTCACATGATCATCAAGCCATACCCACACAGTAAGCCACGCCCACAGTGTGGTAGTAATGGGAGAGCCGAGATCTGGTGAGCCAGAGTGAGCAGACGGGCACAGGAGGCTCATCTTTACACCTTTATATATCTTTACATATCTCGGCTTGCATGTGGCCTGCACAATGCATCAGGATCACATGCCTTCCATTTGGTGCCTTTCCTTCCATTCGCTGTCAGTGGTGCTAAATGAAGCCATGCTTCAGCCCATCTACTTTTGGCTTTCCCATGGCTGGCCTGGGCTGGCGTGTCTTGATCGCCTCCCCCCCCCACCATGGCACTGTCTCTGCTACTTGGACAGGTGATTAACAAACCTGCACCAGAGTATACAAACCAAGGGACATGCACGTTGCAGTTTCTGATAGATACCATCAGTCGCTGAGCACTTGCTGCCTCTTGTGGCTGTACTGCAAAGTGGGTTGCCCAGCTAAGCTGATCACCCTGATGTTGTGGTTAGCTCTGGCCCAGCTCCTGCCCCAAGGACTGTGGATGTGGGGGAGACATCCACATGCTGCAGGCCTGTTTTGCCCCTGGTGGAATCTGCTGATGAAGGCTCCTCTGACCAAGAAGACATGAGTGACAGGGAGGAGGAGAGTGTGGCAGACAGCTCAGAAGGAGATCAATTATCTAGCTCCTCCTTGGATTCAGAACAAGAGTTAATGATACAACCACACATGAGGAGAGTGATGCACAGGCAACAACAACTGAGAGATTATTATCAAAGAAAAGGAGGCCACCTGTGGTTGGGTGGGGCTGTGGTGATTAGTGAGGCTGCTATAAATAGCAGCCTGTGGGTTTGGCCATTGTGGAGGATTATCTGATCGTGGTGTTTCATGACTGCTTTACTGATTTTGACCTTTTGTGTGCTGATTTTTCCATTGGTTTGTATACTCTGGTGCAGGTTTGTTAATCACCTGTCTAAGTAGCAAAGACAGTGGCATGGGGGGGGGGGGGAGGCAGGCGATCAAGACACGCCAGGCCAGCCATGGGAAAGCCAAAAGTAGGTGGGCTTGAAACTAAACCAGAGCAAAGTGTGTTTCACTTTGTGAAAGAAGAAGGACTGTGAATTGCCTCACAGCTTCAAGCTAAGTATCACAGAACTGATAAGGGACTTGTACAAATTACCAGTTTGTTTGGAGACGAGTGCTATTTGCTATACCAAAAGAGGGCTTAGGTTAAGTGAATTTTCCTTATAAAGAACATTGTTTTTAATTTTCAAATGTGTGTGTGTATCTGAAATGTGTACCTGTGAATTTTTGGGAGGAGTCTACCAGAGAGCCCAACAAAACACCTGATATATTGTTTCCCCCAAAATAATCCCTAATGTTTATTTTGGAGGGTTCCTCCCGAAAATAAATATAAGACTGGGTCTTATTTTGGAGGAAACACAGAAGGTTCAACTCCCTTGAGTTGCACAGACTTTTAACTAACTCCAAGTAGTTGCTAAATGTTAGTGGAGACTAATTTGCATCAGCAAATTAAGGTGACTGTATTAAATAAATTGTTTTTTCCAGTTGCAAAGTATGGCTGCGGAAGTTGGACCATAAGGAAGAAGCCCCAAAGAATTGAGGCCTTTGAACTAGGGTTATGGAGAAGACTCCTGCAAGTCCCTTGGACTGCAAGGCAATCAAACTGGTCAATCCTAGAGGAGATCAACCCTGACTGCTTTTTAGAAGGCCAGATCCTGAAGATGGAACTCAAATCCTTTGGACACCTAATGAAAAGGAAAGACTCACTGGAGAAGAGCCTAATGCTGGGAAAGATTGAGGACAAAAGAAGAAAAGGATTATGGAGACTGAGGTGGATGGATGGAGTCTCTGAAGTAGTTGGTCTGAGCTTAAATGGACTCCGGGGGATGGTAGACGACAGGAAGGCCTGGAGGAACATTGTCCATGGGGTTGCAATGGGTCAGACACATCTTTGCAACTAAAAACAACAACAGAAACAAATGATAAGGAAGGACTAAATGGAGAAGAGTCTAATGCTGGGAATGAGTGATGGCAAAAGAAGAAGGAGATGACCGAGAATGAGGTGGCTGGCTGGAATCACTAAAGCAATTGGCGTGAGCTTAGATGGACTCCGAGAGATGATAGAGGACAGGAAGACCTGGAGAAAAGTTTTCCATGGGGTTGCAATGGGTCAGATATGACTTTGGAACTAATAACAACAAATTTATTAAATGGCATATTAACCTCCCTTGTGTTTAATTAAAAAGCAACATTCAAATTGAGCAGATATAAAAGCCTTTTAGAGACCAAGTTTCAGTTATCTGCCTCCTAGAAATTTCAGTGATCCAACTTCATCCTCCATCCACAAGTTACTTCCAACAGAATAACCAACTACAGAAAATGATGGATGTCTGTTACAATTAAACTTTTCAAAGGTAAAGCACTAAGATTTTTTTACTGCAGGACAGTTACTGCTGTGTGTTTAAAGATAGCCTTGGGCTAAAATCGGCGCTGTCCAAATTACTGAGACTTCTGCTTCAATTTTCCTACTCAACTGCAAATGCGTTTCTGTTGGTTAGAACATCAATCTGTCTTTGTTGAGGCTCCTCTGAGCCTCTGTTGGTTAATGTACCAACTCAAATCAATGGCATTGAGTCCCCAGTCGAGCTTATACTGATAGACTAGTAGAAATTCCCTGTGGAAGAAACAAATAATATCCCTTCTGGTCTAATCTAATCTCTGTCCTGACATTTGCTCTATGCTGGGCTTGAATGATATTGGACACTTTTTGATCTTGATGCATGGAACAATAGATTTAGTTTCTCTTATAATGAGATTGTGTATCCCCCTTTCATTATTTCCAAATATTTTTGTTTGGCAGCCTCCTATAAGAATCATGCTGGCATGCTTAGATGCTCTGCCTCTAATGGCATAGACAGTGAGATGCAATCATTAGTCCCAACTCAAAACTGTTGTGTATTCACAAAATGTCACATGTACAGTGGAACCCCGACATAAGAGCTGCTCTACTTAAGAGCAACTCGAGATAAGAGCTGGGAGGGGAGAGATATTTTTGTTCTACTTACAAGCCCAAATTCGAGATACAAGCGCCAAGGAGCTGTCTCCTGAAGCCAAACGCTAACTTCCGCGTTCGGCTTCAGGAGACAGCTGCGAAGCGGCGCGCGTGTTTTAAAAGGTTGCAGCCGGCCTGGGGGGCTCGAGGGGGTGCTTGCAGCTTTCTTTCTTGCTTTTTTTCTTTCTCTCTTTTACCTTCCCTTCTATTTCTTCTTTTCTTTCTCCTTCCCACCTTCTTCCCTCCCTCCCTTCCTCCACTCATTCCTCTCTTACTCTCCCCTTTCATAAGTTTCCTTGCTTCCTTCCTCTGTTCCTGTCCCTTCCCCCTTTCTTTCTTTCTTTCTTTCTTTCTTGCTTTCTTGCTTTCTTTCTTGCTCTTTTTCTTTCTCTCTTTTACCTTCCCTTCCGCTATTTCTTCTTTTCTTTCTCCTTCCCACCTTCTTCCCTCCCTCCCTTCACTCATTCCTCTCTTACTCTCCCCTTTCATAAGTTTCCTTGCTTCCTTCCTCTGTTCCTGTCCCTTCCCTCTTTCCTTCCTTCCTTCCCACCCTCCGTCCATTCATTCACCCATTCCTCTCTTGATCGCTTAAAGCCGGTCCCTGGTGCAAAAAGGGTTGGGGACCTCTGTCCTACAGGATTGGGTGGCAGAGAAGTTGAACATATGTAAATTTAAAAGTTTAAGAAAGTTTACAAGTTAAGTGAAAGAAACTTCATTATTCATTTATATGTACATGTACATTTCTTCATTAAAAACATGTCTTTCTGCATAATTTAGACTAACTTTGTGAGTTTTTTGAGGGCTGGAACCAATTAAAATTATTTACATTAATTCCTATGGGGAAAAGTCGTTCGAGATAAGAGCTGCTCGACTTAAGAGCCCAGGTCCGGAACGAATTAAACTCGTATCTCGAGGTACCACTGTACTTTTGAAATAGCAATAGCACTTAGACTTATGTACTACTTCACAGTGCTTTAGAGTTCTCAGTGGATTCACAGCATATTGCCCCCAAAAATCTGGGTCCTCATTTTACCAACCTCAGAAGGATGGATGGTTGAGTCAACCTTGAGCTTGTGAGAATCGAACTGCTGGCAGTCATCAGAATTAGCATCCACTCTAACCAATGTTCTGCCACCACAGCTCATATACCTACAAAAAAATAACACTTAGCAATAGCACTTAGACTTATATACCACTTATATAGCACTTAGGCTTATATACCTCTCTAAGTGATTTAAGAGTCAGATATTGCTCCCAACAATCTGGATCCTCCTTTTACCCATCTTGGAAGGATGGAAGGCTGAGTCAACCTTGAGCCTGGTGAGAGTTGAACTGCCAAACTGCTGGCAGATGGCAGTTAGCAGAAGTAGCCAAAAGTACTGCATTCTAACCGCCGCCTTACCACGGCAGTGAGATTCATGCAAAATGAAAATCATGCAACCCACAGAATTCCCTGTGACACTCAATGAATGTGAAAGTTGGACATTAAAGAAGCAGGATAACAAGAATGAACTTTGAACTTTGGTATTGGAGAAGACCCCCTGAGAATATCAATGATAGCCAAGAAACCTGATGGATCATTGAAAATATCAACCCATAGCTCTCATCTGAGGCATTAACGACCAGGTTCAAACTTCAGACACATCATTCAAAGATCCAGATTTGTGGAAGAGGCTCTAATGTTTGGAAAAGAAGAAGGGAATGACCAAAAACAAGAGATAGAAAGTCAGTTACAGATCAATTGGGAGACATGAAATAATAAGTTAGAGATAGATTATTTTGGTCAGAATCTAACTATTGGGTCACTAGAAGTTGATGGCATCTAATCACTCAAGAAATGGATCAATCGATGTGTCAGTCTTCAGCTAGTTTCTCTTCTAATACCAAATTCCCTCCATCAACTCAACTGGCAATTGTATGTCTCTCATTAAAATGATCAGAAGCATGAAGTCTCTAAGAAGGCAGCCACATTTTCTGTCCTAATAGTAGTGGCTTGTTTATCTTCAGTTGTAAATGTGCTTTTAGCTTGGATTTCTCTCTGTCTCTCTCTCTCTCTGTGTCTCTCTCTCACACACACACATACACACACACACACACACACACAAAGAGAGAGAGAGAAAATTAGTAGTAGTAGTAAAAGAAGGAGGGGAAGGAGGAGGGGGAGGAGAAGGAGGAGGAGGGGGAGGAGGAGGAAGAAGAAGGAGAAGGAGGAGGAGAAGAAGAAGAAGAAGAAGAAGAAGAAGAAGAAGAAGAAGAAGAAGAAGAAGAAGAAGAAGAAGAAGAAGAAGATTGAAAAGGATGCAGCAATAGAGGTGGTCAACAGGATTAAGTATCTGGGGGTGCAGTTAACTAACAATCTGACTTGGTCTCTCCACATACCACCCTTAGTGAAATGTGCAAACCAGCTGTCTGCATTTCCTGAGTCGCATGAGGAGAACACACCTTTCTTCTTCTGTCTTGGCCACTTTTTACAGAGGCACAATTGAGAGAGTTTTAACAAACTGTATCACTGTTAGTTTGGTGCCAGCAGTGACTCAGATAGAAAGTCCATACAGAGCGTGGTGAGGACAATGGAGAAGATTCTAGGAAGCTCATTTTCCATTGTTCAGGATACTGTTTATAGTTCAAAGCATGGTTAGAGACCACACAGAACCACTTCACAGCCTGTTTTTGTTGTTCCCCTGTGGGGAGGAAATTTTGAAGTATTTCTAGCAGGACTACCAGATTCTGTTAACAGCTTTTTTCTCTATGCCATCTGTCCGGAATATCCACAGGATTCTTCTTTTCTCACCATGCACATGTATACATCTGAACCAATGGTAGGTTTCAATTTTTTTTACTACTGGTAAAAAAAGTTTTACTACTGTGGGTGTGGCTTGGTGGAGGTGGCTTGGTTGGTGTGGCAGGGAAAGTATAATGTAAAATCCCCATTCCCACCCCACTCCAGGGGAAAGTTACTGCAAAATCCTCATTTCCTCCAGATCAGCTGGGACTTGGGAGGCACAGAATAAATGGGGGCCGAGGCAGTCAGCTAACCTTCTAGTACTCGTTCTCCAAATCACTCAACATTTCCACTACGAGATCTCCGAACTGCTCAACATTTCTGCTATCGGTTCTCCAGAACTGGTCAGAACCTACTGAAACCCACTCCTGCTTTGAACTACATTGTTGTTTCTTTGTGTCATAAAATATAATACTGTATTGGATTTATGGATTTATATGCTGCCCCTCTTCGAGGACTCATTATATGGGTATATGCATAGTATTTATTTATTCATTAGATTTATGTATTGTATATTGTAGGTGGTGGCTATTTGAGAGCTGTGTGCAACAAAATTTCATTTTAATGTACGCTGATTACTGCACATTCTAAGTGACAAAAAAAGTTCTTCCAGAAATACATTCAACTCAAAATTAAAACCCTTCCCTTCCAATATTAATAGATCCACCACAAAATGTTTCCCTAATATTTTTTTTCAGGGAATTCTATGCCAAATAGAAGAATTAGCAAACAAAGGAGCTGTATATCAAGCTACATAGTGACAAATGGTCAAGAATTTTGTTTCTGAGTTGAGCTTATTAAGCTAGTCCTGCTCCAACCTTGCAAAAGTATTTACACAAATGATCTCTCCATCTATCATCCAGGGCAAGACTTATTATAATTTTCCTGGCAGTAAAATTCTTTGTGAGCCATTTATCACTGTTATTAAAATGTTCTGCTGTGGATTAGAATAGCAATTTGGTATGAAGTCCCAACAATCTTCCGAAAGCTTATTCATTCATCCCCAGAATTTACATTTCTAATAAGTGTACCTTTACGAAGATTAGGGTTAGGAAAAAGAATGACTGGAATTTGATATCTGGCTTGATGGAGCTCAAAGATCTCTAGCTTAATTCTGCACTTAAATGTGTCTGGAATGCTTTGCTCTTCATAGTTTAACATTTCTCTGTTAGCTGGATTCAATAAGTAGGTGCGTATAACCACAGCGGCCAATTAGGTCCCACAGAGTCAGTCCTGTTGTCCAGACAATGTCGGTTGGTGGGGCCTAGGGTAGAGCCTTCTCGGTGGCGGCCCCGGCCCTCTAGAACAAACTCCCTCTGGAGATATGTACCACCCACTCCCTCCTGTTCTATCGTAAAGCTCTGAAGACTCAGCTCTGCCAGTGGGCATGGGGGCCGTGAGTGACATGATTGTTTCTGGCTGATATTATAAATGATTGAATCGGATTAATGTGTATGATTGTACATGGGGGTTTTCTAGAATTTTTTAGTAATTTTGTATGATTCTTTTAAAATTAATTAGATTCTTTACATATACAGTGGCACCTCTACTTACAAACTTAATTCATTCTGTGACCAGGTTCTTAAGCAGAAAAGTTTGTAAGAAGAAGCAATTTTTCCCATAGGAATCAGTGTAAAAGCAAATAATGTGTGCGATTGGGGAAACCATGGGGTGCGTGGAAGCCCTATTTCCCCCCAGGAGATTCCTAGAGAGGCCCTGTGGAGGCTTCTCCCTGCCTTTTCTGGTTACAGTTTCAAAGGGTTGGGTTTGTAAGTGGAAAATGGTTCTTGAGAAGAATCAAAAAAATCTTGAACACCCGGTTCTCTTCTAGAAAAGTTTGTAAGTAGAGGCATTTGTAGGTAGAGCTACCACTGTACTGTTGCATTTATAATGTTTTACGCCACCCTGAGTTGCCTCAAAAAGGGCATCACAGAATACAAACAAACAAACAAACAAATAATAGCCTCCAACCCCAGAATCAGCTTTTGTATAGCCATGGATTCTCAACATGCCTACAGTATCCACACATGTCCATTATGGTGTTAAGAGAAGCTAAGTACAGAAAAAGACTAAGAAATATTCTTCCTAAAGAAATACTGCCAAATAAATTAAAGGTATATCATCATCATTATTATTATCATCATCATCATCTTTTAATGACCACAAAAGGGGAGAGGAGAATGAAGGAGAGGAGATGGAAGCAGAGAGTTAAGGGTAATGGAGGAGGGGAGAGGAGGGTAGAGGACAGGAGGAGATAAGAGAATGGAGGAGAAGAGATGGAAGAAGAGAGAGAAGGTTAATGGAGGAGAGGAAAGGAGAAAGGAGGAGAGGGGAGGGGAGGAGGGAGGGAGGGGAGGAGAAATTAAAGGAGGGGACAGGAGATGGAAGAGGGGAGGAATGGGGAATGGAAGAAAGGAGATGAGAGAATTTGAGATTATGGATAAGAGGATGAACTTAGTTAATGAAACTGATTTGTGACAACTGATGCGTGGATGGGACAAGGTAAGACAATATATGGTTAATAGAATTTGAGACCAAACTAATGAATGGGAATCACTTTATAATATGTAAATAGATATATTGTTCTTGAGTTAAAATGGTTTATATAAGAAATGCCCCCATTCTGGTGGAGCGGTGTGAATCTTGTATGGTGGTGGGCACCAATCACTGAGCACTTGTTGGATGTTGTGTGTGTGTTGTATACTTTATATTTTAAAATAAATTTAAAAATAGTTTAAAAAAGAGGAAAGGAGATGAGAGGAGAGACAGAGAAGAGGAGACGCCGAGAATAGAGGAAAGGAAAGGGAGGAGAGGGGGGGAGGAGAGGGGAGGGGAGGGGGAGGAGAGGAGAGAGAGTCGAAGAAGAGGAGATGAGGAGAATAAAGGAAAAGAAAGGAAAAGAAAGGAAAGGGAGGAGAGGAGAGGGGAGGGGAGGGGAGAGCGGAAGGGAGGGGAGATGAGAGGAAAGGAGAGGAGAGAGAGGGGAGGAGAATAGAGGAAAGGAAAGGGAGGAGAGGGGAGGAGAGGGGATCGGAAGGGAGGGGAGGGGGGAGGAGAGGAGAGGAGAGGAGAGAGAGTTGGAGAAGAGGAGATGAGGAGAATAAAGGAAAAGAAAGGAAAGGGAGGAGAGGAGAGGAGAGGGGAGGGGAGAGGGGAGGGGAGAGGAGAGGAGATTCGATTCTGTGCATCTTGAGTCTCTAGCCTTAACTCACATATGGTTTTAGGATAAACTTTTTTAAAAAGTGACTGGATTTTCACCTCTCCTTCTCTTATCTAATGATTAGTCTCTGTTGTCAACAGGCAATCTTCAAAATCCTTGAAAAATGATAGACTGTGCTATCATGAGTGTTTTCAAATAAAAGGATTTCCACTCGGGAAGGGAAAAAAATCATGGTTACTTATTTGCTTAATTTGCAAGGAGAAAACACAAATTTCCAGGATCTTGTGTACTACCGTGTTTCCCCGATAGTAAGACAGTGTCTTACTTTCTTTTTACCCCCAAAAGCCCCACTAGGTCTTACTTTCGGGGTATGTCTTACATACCCCCCCCCCGCCGTTTCCCGCCTCCACTCACCAAATTGACAGGGTGAAGTCAGGAAGACCCATGGAAGGTTTCTTCGGCCGCCCAGCAGCTGATCTGCTCGGCAGCGTGGCAGCAGCCCTGGCGGCGGTTCCCTCCGCTTTGACGGCGCTGGTCCGCTTGCTCATCCCCGCAACCGACCCGCTTCCCCGGCACGCGTCTGGAGGGGAGGAGCCGCTCTGCGCAGTTGGGCAGCCTTGCCTGCCGGAAAGGAGGCGGGCGAAGGAGGGCGCAGCTCCGCCCGCCCGCTCGGCTCGCTTCTACAACTTCGGACCAGCGCCGTCCTTCACCTTGCATTTCCGGGTTGGCGAGCCTGGATTGTTTTTCCTGCGAGCGCTGGTCCCCGCTAAGCCTTCTGCGCCTGACTCGGCGAGGCGAGAGGGAAGAAGGAGAAGCGCAAGTGGATGCGGAGCGCCCGGGAGGCATTTATCCATCCTTTGCTCCGCATCCACTTGCGCTTCTCCTTCTTCCCTCTCGCCTCGCCGAGTCAGGCACAGAAGGCTTAGCGGGGACCAGCGCTCGCAGGAAAAACAATCCAGGCTCGCCACCCCGGAAATGCGAGGCGAAGGACGGCTTACAATTGGGGGGGTCTTACTATCGGGGAAACACGGTATGTGACTACCCACTATCAAGAACAGTTAAGTGTCCAGATAGGTTTATTTCTGTTTCTTTGTTGTTGAAAGAAATAAAAACCCATGAAATATTTTCCTGCCAACTCCCTTCAAGCTAATATCACTATGTATCAGCGGCATATTTCATAATAAAATTGAACAAATTACAATGGATTTTGACTGAGAATGCAGAGCAAGAGAAATGAGAAATTTTAGATGGAATTTCCTCTCTTAAGGTTTCTTTTTATTGTAGTTTTAAATTAAATCTTGGCTGAAAAATGAACTCTTTATCAATCTGATGGGTGGGATTTTTTCCCCTCCTTTTTATGATGTAAGCAAGACAAAATGTCATTTAGAAATAAATGATACATTTGATGAATAAAAAAATATTTCCAAACCTTTTACAAATAATATTGCTTACTATGAAGAGCATTATGGCACCATTGAAATTTGTCACATATTTAATTTGGCATCATTGTTTTTTTTTCCTTCCAATTTAAAAGTTTAAAAGTCTATATTAGGGATTATAAACACACATACAAATGCATATCATTAGAATAAATTATACACAAATTGCATTCTATCTAATTAATATGAAACATGCATACACACACACACATACAAATATTATATATGAGATAGTTTCCTATTGGTTCAGACTATTTCTATAGAATTGTTAAGAACTTGGCCATCCGGGGTGCTGGAACCAGCAGCAATCCATGCCTGCCATGCCCCCATGCAGGTTTTCTCAATGGCACCATAGGAGCTGCAATCTTGTTTTTTGCTTCTGGACATGTGCAGGAGCTATTTTTTTTTTTAGTACTGCAGTACTAATTTTTGCTTGCTTTCTTGCTTATTTTATTTACTAGTTGTGAATGTTTGTTTTACTTTTTGAAAACAACAGTTTGTTTGTCCAATGCAACTCATCAGCCTAGCCAATCAGTCAATCAATCAATCTCACCACCTACCAGCAAGCTGTCGGTAGACAAGATGCGCAAGAATCGTGACTTTAATTGTTATTTTTAAAGTGTCATGATTTATGAGGAAATGTTGCAAAAAGGTTCAAGCATTACCTTGTTTTCAGATGAACGTAAACGCCATCTAACTGACCTCAATACAATGGTACCTCTACTTAAGAACTTAATTCGGGTACTTAAGTAGAAAAGTTTGTAAATAGAAGCAATTTTTTCCCATAGGAATCAATGTAAAAGCAAATAATGCGTGCAGACCCATTGGGAAAGAAATAAAAGCTCGGAATTTGGGTAGGAGGATGAGGAAGAAGAAGAAGAGGAGGACATTCGGAAGGAAGAAGATGAGGTGAGGACAATCAAAAAAATCCAAAACTTAAAGGCTTAAAAAAAAAAAGAGGACTCTGAGGTGGTGCCCAGAGAAAGGAAAACACTCCGTTAGCTCTGGGCTGCCCAGAGTGAAGGAAGCGTTTCTTTTCTCTGGATGCTGGAAGAGGTTTATTCCCTCTCCAAGCGCCCAGAGAAAGGAAAACTTTGTTTGCTCTGGACTGCCAAAGCCTCCTTAAGCACCACCAAAAGGCTCCTCTGAGAAAAGCCAGAGATGGCCAGGATTAAAGGGGGAATGGGAGGAAACTGGCCAGGCTTTCATGCCACTCTCAAATTTCCTGGGAAATTTTTCCGGACTTGGGGTCTTAAGTAGAAAATGGTTCTTGAGAAGAGGCAAAAAAATCTTGAACACCCAGTTCTTATCTAGAAAAGTTCTTAAGTAGAGGGGTTCTTAAGTAGAGGTACCACTGTATATCTAAAAAAGCTACAGAAAGTGGGTTTGGTTTAAATATCTAGGGGGCAGGATCATTGTGCATGTGCACGTCTGGTGGATGAGTGCGGACTCATCAGTGTGAGATTTGGCTTCTGCACACGTGCAGTAAGTGAAATCTCACGCAAAGACATTCTCGCTCATGAGATTTCACCAATTTTTGGTGGGTTTTTTGTTTTCGCGCATGCGCGGAACCAAAAATTGCCAAAAATCGGTGAAATCTCACAAACAAGAGTGTCCCTGCACAAGATTTCAGAAGCCAGAAGCTAAATCTTGGGTGTGCACGCATCAGGGGCATGGAGATGTGTGCACATCTCATTTTCCTCCACCGGAACCCTGATCCCAGCCGTACCGGCTGCAACCCACTACTGCTAGGGGCCCCACCTGGCTAGGATAGATTCAGAGACCCAAAAAATATCATACAATGCAAGTAAACATTTGTATCATGCTGAGGAAACTGCATGATATGCCAAGGCAAGTCATTGATATTCAATTCAATACTTGTTTGTCCTGTTCTTTTTAATTAGTCATCGCACACCCAACAAACCAAGAAGATGCCTGAAAACAGGGGTGGGTTCCACATACCTTCGCTGGTGGTTTGCATCGCAACATTTTGCGCATGTGTGTCCCCTCATACAATTTTGGACCAGAATACCTCTAGGACCGCCTTCTGCCGCACGAATCCCTGTGACCGATAAGGTCCCACAGAGTTGGCATTTTCCGATCCCACAACCAAGCAATGTTGTCGGGCGGGCCCCAGTGGAAGAGCCTTCTCTGTGGTGGCCCCAGACCTCTGGAATCAACTCCCCCTGGAGATTAGAATGGCCCCCACCCTCCTTGTTTTCAGCAAGTTATCCAAGACCCACCTTTGTCGCCAGGCATGGGGTAACTGAGATACCCCTGAGTGCATATAGCTTTTATGAATGGCATGATTGTATTGTATGGTTCTTAATGATGTGTTTTTAAATGTTTTGGTTTTCTTTTTAAATGTTGGATTTGTATATTGTTGTGACTGTTGTGAGCTGCTCCGAGTCTCCGAAGAGGGGCGGCATACAAATCTAATAAATTAAATCAAATTAAAATTAAATTTCACTTCCACCTGTGCTCAGTAGCTGGAATCAGCCCAAATCTCAGCTGAAGAGCTGATCAGCTGTGCTTCAGGAGAAGAAATAAAGGTCAGTTTTACCCCAGGAGCGGACGGGAGGGACATTTTTCAAGCAGCAGAAGAGTTGAAACCATCCAAACACAGAAAAATTCTCCAAGAATTCCCAAAAGAAGATGGCAGTGCCCACAGACTTTCACTGACCGAACCGACACCATTGTCACATCATCAGTGGCTTGTTAACAGTTCAGCAGATTGGGAGGAACCCACCCCCTGCCTGAAAATTAATCAACTCAGAACTTTAATAATAAAGTAGACTCAGTCAAAATGGCATTCTTGTGTACAATGATTGATCTAGAAAGGAAGTCCATCTCTCTATCAAGAATGTTCCTGTTGCAAAAGTCATTCAGGCTGGGATTTCTCATGGAAATCTGCTATTGAGGGAAACAGAAGAGATGGATTTATGATTTAAGATTTGGATGTTGAGACATAATAGACCAGGGCAGGGTGTCAAATTCGATTTCATTGAGGGCCATATCAGGGTTGTGTTTGAGCTCGGAGGGATGGGTGTGTGGCCATGTTTGGTGTGGCCAGCTTGATGTCATTCATGTCAGGGGCACCTGTAGTGGCCAACTGCTAAGACAGAACTTCCTTGACCCTCCTTCCCTTTCATTATAATCTTCCTTCCTTCCTTCGTTCTTTCTCTTCTCTTCTTTTTCCCTCCCTTTTCATTCTCCTTTCTTTTTCCTTTCCCCACTCCTTCTCTTCTCTTTTCTTCTCTTCTTTTTCCTTTCCTCTTTATTCTCTTTTCTTCTTCCTTCCTTCCCTCCCTCCTTCTCTTCTTTTTCCTTCCCTCTTCTCTCTTCATTCTCCTTTCTTCTTCCTTCCCCCTTCCTTCCCTTCCCTTCTCCTCTCCTCTCCTATCTTCTTTTTCCTTCACTCTTTATTCTCCTTTCTTTTTCCCTCCCCCTTTCTTTCCCTTCTCTTCAAGGTTTCAAAAGAAAAAAACCTCAAGAAAGTCCACTTGTCTCTTTAAAAAGCAGCTTAGGGACAACTGTGACCTGGACGGCTGAGAATTTTGACAGACTGCATGTTGGGGAGGGGTAGAAGGGGGGAAGCAATTCTAGAATAGCTTTTTCTAAACACTCGGATTTTTAGAAGTGAAATTGACCATTCTGTGTCCAACATCCCAGCTAATTCAGGAAGAGAGGACTAGGCAAATCTCTAATAATAGTTAGCATCTGACAAATGTTTTACCCTGATGATGGACTAGTTTTTCACTCTCCTAGGAGCTCAAATCCTGACTGCTAAGCTGCAGAAAAAACAAAACCACAAGGCACCAAACCAAGCCGAAATGTGCTATCTGTTTGCTCTGCAAATTCAAGATGATACTGTTCAGATCCTCTCCGTCCAAAAGAAGCTCAGCATGGACTGTGAAGTGGAAGATCCCAGGGAGCAGCTTAGCTATATTTACAAGCAGAACCAGAGAGCTACAATATGTGTTCTTAAGTGTTGCTTCAGAATCAAACAAACACCCTGCAAGTGATTTGCCATGACAAGAAATTGATACCGAGATCCAACAATGCCCGGAGTGCTAGTGTGCTACATACTAGGGAGAAAACCCAACATGCTTTCCAGTCAAGACAAGCTTGTTATCATTTTATAAGCAAAGGATAAAGGCAAGAACATAGTGGGTGTCTTCCACATGATGATATAATCCCGGGCTAGCAGAATTTTCCTCCATATGCATATATACAAACATATCAATAATTGGTTCTAGAACCTGTTGCTACCGGTTCATGTGTGCAGTTGTGCATATACATAATGCTTCTGTGCATCCACAGAACCATCCTGGGCAGGTTGGCATAGCCTCCTGCCGCCGCCACCACTACCAGTTCACAGAATTGGGTCAAACCGGGAGCAACCCAGTACTGATCCCTACATACACCCACAAAAAAAATACATACATGCATACATTCATGTGTCTGTCACCTACCTACTTACCTACCTACCTACCTACCTACCTTATCTATCTGTCTGTCTGTCTATCTATCTATCTATCTATCTATCTATCTATCTATCTATCTATCTATCTATCTATCTACCTACCTACCTTATCTATCTATCTATCTATCTATCTATCTATCTATCTATCTATCTATCTATCTATCTATCTATCTATCTATCTATCTTTATGGTTAAAACTACCGTAGTAAAAAAGTCATTTTCAGGTGAAACATTGCTATGTACACTTTTATGTGCAGTACATAAATCTGACCACAAGTTCTAAACTGTCCCAACCTAGAATCTGAAGCCTACTATTAGTACAGAATATTCTATTATGGATGGAAGAATTGTGGTTGTGACCAGTTTCCTCTGCTACTGTTGGTTTTTATTTCCCCAGTCCAGCAAAGTTAAAACAGCAAATCAATGGCCATTGCATGGTAACCCAAATGCAGAACTCATATTACATTACATAAGCATTAGAAATACGGATAAAATTGAAAGTTTGCTGTCCTGTTGATTTCCTGAGAGGGTTGGGAGTGGGGGAAACAATTTTAAATGCCTCTGTTTATGCTTTTAGCCAATACCTATACCTGCACACACAGGTTTTTGTCACATTGTCTTGTTTACAAAAATCTGGATTATTGTTGGCATTCTCACTCTGCCTCGTTCTCTCTCTCTCTCTCTCTCTCTCTCCCTCTCTCTGCCTGTTTGTCTCTCTGTCTGATTCTCTGTCTCTGTCTATCTCTGTGTCTGTTTTTGTCTCTCTGTCTCTTTCTCTCTCTGTTTGTCCCTCTGTTTCCTTCTGTCTGTCTCTGTCTGTCTTTCTGTCTGTTCTGTCTGTCTGCCTGCCTGTCTGTCTGTCTGTCTCTTTTGCTCTCTCTCTCTCTCTCTGTGTCTCTCTGTCTGCCTCTCTCTCTAACTTTGCTTTTCACAAATACAGAAAAGGAATGTGTGTTCTGGAATAAATGGAGGGTTTCATTCAGCAAGCCACATTGATTGGCTGATTGTTTCTCACCAATAGTATATTGGTGAGAATCAGAAAACTCTGACAATTCTTTACAGACGTAAACCACATTTACACTCCATTCAAAAGACAGTATTAAAAAAAGGTATGGAAGGAAAAATGAGAAGAACAGAACACCTCTCTCTCCCCAACAATCAATGTCCAGATAATCCGGGATATGTAACCCTTCCCTGGTGCAGAGCTGAAGGGATTGCATACTGTAGCCTAGAGGATAATTCTCTGCCTTACAAGGCAAAGATTGCAGGTTCAAGTCCCAGTGGGTATGGCTAGCTGATGAGGCCAAAATAAGGCCGAAATAGATCTATCCTAGTCTCCCTTAATTTTCAAATTCAGCAAAAAAACATGTGACATGTGATATATATATAGATAGACAGACAGACAGACAGACAGACAGACAGACATATATAAACAGGGAGCAAATCCCACATTCATTGGCATTTATGATGTTACCTAGTTCGGTAATTAAACAAAGAACCAAGCTCAGAGAACACTAAGGATTCCCCAGATCAAACCTTTACTGCAATGTTTTTCACCTATTTACAAGCTCTTCTTCTTGTTGTTAGTCATGAAGTCATCTCTGACCCATCACAATCCCAAGAACAACATTCCTCCATGACTTCCTGTCCTCTACCATCCCCTGGAGTTCATTTAAGCTTACGTGGACTGCTTTGGTGACTCCATTCAGCCACCTCATTCTCTGCCATCCCCTTTTTCTTTTACCCTCAATCATTCCCAACCCTAGGCTATTCTCCAGTGAGTCCTTCCTTCTCATTAGGTAACTAAAGTATTTGAGTTTCATCTTCAAGATCTGACCTTCTAAAGAACAATCAGGGTTGATCTCCTCTAGGACTGACCAGCTTGATTGCCTTGCAGTCCTAGGGACTCACAGAAGTCTTCTCCAATACCATAGTTCTAAGGCCTCAATTCCTTGGTGCTCAGCCTTCCTTATGGTCCAACTTTCTTTCTTTCTTTCTTTTTTTAAAGTTTTCTTTATTGAGTTTACAAAAAACAAATAAAAGAAGATGTATACACTGCAATATCATTTTTTTTGTTTACAGATCTTACCCAAATTCATATCTATAAATTTATCAGATGTCCTAAATAGTGTCAACTTATCTGTTGACTCGATTACTCTACAGTTTTTAAGATCTTTACTATCAGTATAAATGGAAATTTTGAGCTTCTAAACTTGAGTTTAGAGTTTAAATTTTGTCGTTATGAATTTGTTCATCCTTTTATCAATGTAATGTTACATAATGTAATGTAATAATGTAATGTTATTTTGTGGGTTCATGGGATAGTTGTTTGGGTGAAAGTTAAGAGGGTCATGATGGAGTTGTATGTTGTCTTTTCCCCAGCCAAATGCACCATTTTTTTCTCACTTTGTAGAACTCTGATTCCTCTTTGTCCTGTAGTTCAAGGGCCATTTTCGTCAGCTCAGCACATTCGTGGGTTTTTAAAATGAAGTTTAGGGTAGATTATAAACATATCTAGATTTTCTTTCAAAAGCGAACTGGATTTTGTTTTTCTTCAAAGCTTCTTGAATGAGAAGTTAAATGTCTTCGAAGAATAGAATAGAACAGAACAGAACAGAATAGAATAGAATTTTTATTGACCAAGTGTGATTGGACCCACAAGGAATTTGTCTTGGTGCAGATGCTCTCAGCGTCCATAAAATAAGATATACATTTGTCAAGAATCATGTGGTACAACACTTAATGATTGTCATAGGGGTCAAATAAGCAATGAAGAAGCAATATTAATAAAAATCTTAGGATATAAGCAACAAGTTACAGTCATACAGTCGACATGGGAGGAAATGGTTGACAGGAATGATGAGAAAACTAGTAGAATAGAAGTGCAGATTTAGTAGAAAGTCTGACAGTGTTGAGGGAATTATTTGTTTAGTAGAGTGATGGTGTTCGGGAAAAAACTGTTCTTGTGTCTGGTTGTCTTGGTGTGCAATGCTCTATAGTGGCGTTTTGAAAGTAGGAGTTGAAACATTTTGTGTCCAGGATGTGAGGGGTCAGTAAATATTTTCCCCGCCCTCTTTTTGACTCGTGCAGTATACAGGTCCTCAATGGAAGGCAGATTGGCAGCAATTGTTTTTTCTGCAATTCTGATTCTCCTCTGTGTCGGTCCTGTTGGGTTGCAGCACCAAACCAAACAGTTATAGAAGTGCAGATGACAGACTCAATGATTCCTCTGTAGAACTGAATCAGCAGCTCCTTGGGCAGTTTGAGCTTCCTGAGCTGGCGCAGAAAGAACATTCTTTGTTGTGCTTTTTTGATGATGTTTTTGATGTTAGGTGACCATTTTAGGTCTTGAGATATGATAGAACCTAGAAATTTGAAGGTCTCTACTGTTGATACTGTGTTATCTAGTATTGTGAGAGGTGGAAGGGTGGAAGGGTTTCTCTTAAAGTCTACCACCATTTCTACGGTTTTGAGTGTGTTCAGTTTTAGATTGTTCTGGTCACACCACAAGGATAGTTGTTCAACTTCCCGTCTGTATGCGGATTCATCGTTGTCTCGAATGAGTCCAATCACTGTTGTATCATCTGCAAACTTCAGTAGTTTAACAGATGGATCGTATGAGATGCAGTCATTAGTGTATAGAGAGAAGAGAAGTGGTGAGAGTACACAGCCTTGGGGGGCACCTGTGCTAATTGTACATATATCTGATGTGATTTTTCCTAGCTTCACCTGCTGCTTCCTGTCTGTTAGGAAGCTTGTGATCCACTTACAAGTGTGTTCAGGTACCACTAGCTGATTTAGTTTGGTTAAGAGAATGTCCGGTATGATGGTATTGAATGCTGAACTGAAGTCCACAAAGAGGACCCTGGCGTAGGTCATTGGAGATTCAAGATGTTGAAGGATGTAGTGTAGAGCCATATTAACAGCATCATCTGTTGATCTATTTGCTCGGTAAAGAAAAAGAAAAGAAAAGGGAAAAAAGAAAAGGAAAAGGAAAAGAAAAGAAAAAGAAAAGGAAAAGAAAAGAAAAAAAAGAAAAAGAAAGAAAAAGAAAAGAAAAAGAAAATCCAGATGTCTTTTGAAAAAGCACCTTTGGGACATTGATGTCCAAATGGATGATGAAAAAGATGAAAAAGGACCCTATACAATTGGGATTAAGGGAAAGGATGAGAAAGAGGAAGGCAGATCATCTGCAAAAATTGCTCCAGTTAATAGATGTCACCCAGGAAAACAACTCTTAGAGTCTTGATAGATCTCCCAGAACAGAGCTGTTCATTCTCATGTGCAGATAATTTATTTAATAGGATCATCACTAATCATTACCTTTCCTTTTTTCCACTCACTATGACATGAAAAATAGTTTCCATTATTCTTAGGAGTTGCACATTTTAATGTCCCGTTGAAAGACAGTTCTAAGATGACCCTGGCTGATTAGCTGCATGAACTTGGATGACAATTATAATTTCCGAAGGAGACTATCAAAACCATAAAAAAAAAAAATCATAAGTCCAGACAAGACTGGAAAATTTAAGAAGACAATCCTGGAATAAAATTATCTATTGTTCCAGTATAGAGCCAGTTGGACTTAGTAGTTAAGGCAGCAGGCTAGAATGTGGGTGACCATGAGTTCTAGTTCTGCCTTAGTCATGAACTACGATGCCTTAAACATGATCTAAGTGTTGCCCACAAGATCATATGCTGCAACATCCTGCCTATCAACATCTACTTCAGCTTCAACCGCAATAACACAAGAGCACACAACAGGTTCAAACTTAATATCAACCGCTCCAAACTTGACTGTAAAAAATATGACTTTAGCAATCGAGTTGTTGAAGTGTGGAACTCATTACCAGACTCCGTGGTGTCAACCCCCAACCCCCAACATTTTTCCCTTGGACTTTCCACGGTTGACTTCTCCAGATTCCTTAGAGGTCAGTAAGGGGCGAGCATAAGTGCACTAGTGTGCCTTCCGTCCCCTGTCCAATTGTCTCTCTTATATTTTATATATCTTTTCTCCCATCCATATATCCTTCCTCTACTCTTCATTGATGTATTCTATTCTCATATCTCTTCTTCTATCCCTTCCCTGATATTTACTACTACACATTTTTATTCTCCTTAACTTTCAATTTGTATTGGACTAAATAAATAAATAGATAGATAGATAGATAGATAGATGGATGGATGGATGGATGGATGGATGGATGGATGGATGGATGGATGAAAATCAGCTAGGTGATGTTGGGTCAGTCCCTCTCTCTCATCCCAGCTCAACTCACAACTCAACTTGTTGTGGTGGAGAAAATAGGAGGGAGAAGAAGAAGTATTAGAGATGTTCACCACATGGAATTATTTGTAAAAATAGTGAAGGGGGATAAAGGTAAAGCTAAATGTAAAAGTTCCTCTTGCACATGCATTATACACATTCCCGACTCTAGGGGACAGTGCTCATCATCCTTTCAAAGACAAAGACGTTCTCCATGGTCTGAAGACGTTTTCCCTGGCCATGTGGTCGGATGACTAAATGCTGATGGTGCAGGGAATACTGTTACCTTCCCACCAAAAATGGTCCTTATTTTTTTACTTGCATTTTTTACGTGCTTTCAAACTCCTAGGTTGGCAGAATCTGGGGCAAGTAACGGGAACTCACTCTGTTATACAGTGCTAAGGATTTGAACCGTCAAACTGCTGAACTTTCTGATCAAAAGGCTCAGCATCCTATCCACCGAGCCATCACATCCGTGCTAAAAGTGGGATAAAAACAAGCACACAAATGAATGAACATGGAACTAGCCAGAGTTTGAATGCGACTTTACATCTGTTACTTCTTCTACACAAACTTTGCCTTCTGTTTGAAAGAAAAGCACCATTGGGACAATCATTACATGGACGATTGAGAATCCCCATAGATATTTACAGTAGTTATGCATGTTGGGATGAAAACCCTTCAAATGATGCAGGAGTAGGAAAGGAAAAATTGCAGACTGCTGGATTCAGTTGACCCGAGGGCACAGATAAACCTCCAAGTGGCATTGACGAAAGAGTGGTAATGACCAGATGACTGCAAGGAATATAATTCCTTCTATCCTCCACCATTCAGTCAAAACTGAAGAAGCTCTTTGGATGAGAAGTGATATGTCTTCAAGCAAATAAATCCAGTTGCCTTTAGAAAGAATGTGTAGCAGCCTGCCTAGCAGCCTGAGCCTTTGGAAGCTTGCGGTGCCTCTCGGCTGCTGAGAAACAGTGCTGAGAAAGGAGGGACTACTCCTTTCTTGAATGCAAGAGCTGAGAAGCAGTAACTGCTGAAAAAGCAGGAAGGTTTACTCTGGTGGAGGTCTACTCAAGAGTAGAGCTGCGAACTAATTGGCCATGCTCCGAGGCTACTTAAGTGCTAACCCAACTGAGCCAGGTGGCAGAGAACAACTCTAATCCTGAATCTTGACTTCTGTTTCCAGTTTGCATCATAACTCTTGAATCCTGTATGGTGCTTCATAAATATTAACTTCTGTGTTTCCAGTCTGCATTGTGGCTTGAATCTTGACTTCAGCGATTCCAATCTGTTCATAGCCTGCTCAGTGCTGAGAAAGGAGGGCTGTTCCTTTCTTGAATGCAAGAGCATTCAAGAACTGCTGAAAAAGCAGGGAGGCTTACTCTGGTGGAGGTCTACTTGAGAGTAGAGCTGTGGGCTAATTGGCCACACCCTGAGGCTACTTAAATGATAACCCACTTGAGCCAGGTGGCAGGGATTAAAGTCCAATCCTGAATCTTGAATTCATTTTCCAGTTTGTATCCTGCCTATTGAATCTTCATAGTTCCTGAATATTAACCTCTGTGTTTCCAGTTTGCATTGTGGCTTGAATCTTGGCTTCAGTGATTCTTCGGAAAAAAAATTCTGTTCATAGCCTGCTCAGTGACTCTAGTTTGCTTTCTATGTTTCAGCTTGTATTTTTCAAGGACTAATTTCTAAGAACTTTGCCAACTCTTAGAGGCTCAGTATGATAACCAGATTTCCTTGTCTTCCTTGTCTTGGTCTTCTTGGAATTGTTTGTAAATTAATTTCTAAAACAAACCATGTTCAGTGTTTGTCTGTTGTGTTGAGGCTTCAATGCATGGGACAGAACAGAAAGTATTTTGGCGACAACCATAACTTGGATGACTGAAAATCTCCATAGGCAAACTTCTGCTTGTACTTACTTAATACTCCAAGATCAGGTATTGTTCAATATTATACATAACCTGTACAAAAAGGCATTTTCTGCTTGAAGAAATGAACAAATTTCTATCTCGCAATTTTTTAAAAAAAATGCTAAAAATTTGGCTTAATTTAATTTTTAAAGAAATAATCTGGATTGTCCTCAACTCAGTTGAAAACAGAATCTGCTCTGATCCATCTGCTTCCCTGCCTAGTTTCCTATATGTGTTTACTTAATTGATGAACTTCCAAAATTGAGTATAGAGAGATTGAGTGGCACTTAGTGAAAGCTGCTAGATTATATCAAGGAACTTCTATGAGCATCCTCATTACATATGGGAAATTACATGTTTGGTTAGCTTAATTGCTGTTCTGTCTGGGTGCCCCCAGACTTCAGCACCAACTGGAAAAAACAGCCAGACACGCTGGTAGAAACAAAAGCACTTTATAATTTGAAAATAAACACAGAGGAAAACCTGTTCTTCCCCACAGGCAGGCTATGAGCCTTCACAGCAGACCTCTTGCTGGCACACCCACCTTTTCCCCTCAAGGTTTCAGTATTCAAAGTCACAAGCCAGAATTCCAAGACGCCAAAGATCACAGCCAGGTCTCACGACTCCCAAAGATAATTCTCCACAAACCAGGAAGGGTGGGTCTGCCTTTTTAGCCTTTCCGGAGAGCACCACACCCAAACCCAGCTGTTGCCCATTCAGTGCTTGAAGTACCTGGCTAATTGTCCCCTTCGTTGGGTTGCCCTTCTCTGCCGGAAATCTATTATTCCTTGTGCTTGGTCATCTAAAGAATCCAGGCTGCTTGCTGGGGAGAGCTCCCCCTCGGGCTGAGATTCCTCCTCCTCGTCTCCCTCCTGTTCCTCATCCTCCCCCCCTGAGCAGAGAGCCGGCAGAGGGTCAGCCGTTCCCTGTTCCTCATCCTCCCCCTCTGAGCAGAGAGCCGGCAGAGGGTCAGCCGTTCCCCGAGGGGCCTCAGACGGAATCACAACAAATTGCTGAGGGGGAAAGACAGAAGTTTGGTAATATCTTTTCTAACCAAGATTTTATCAGACATGGTTATTTTCCTGTGACAGACTATGAAAGGTTTTTTTAAGAATTCATTTTATGTATCCTCCCTCTCCTCCTCCTCCTCCTAATCCTAACATTAAAAGAATTTAAGTGTTCTTAAATTCTTTTTAATTTAGCTGTTTGGAAAACACTTTTTGGGAAGAGTGTTTTCCAAAGTACCAGGGCAGGACAAGAAACAATGGATGGAAACTACCATATTTTTCAGACTATAAGATGCACCGGTATATAAGATGCACCAAGATTTCAAAGAGGTAGTTAAAAAATAAGTCCTCTTTGGCCCTCAGGAGCACTCTGCAAGCCTCCCATATCCCCAGGAGCACTCCGCCGGCCTCCCAAAGCTTTGGTGCATCCAATTTTTTGCAAAATTGTACCCATTTTCACCAATTTTTGCAAAAAAAAATGGGGCACACAGAGGATTTGGGAAGCCTGCAGAGTGCTCCTTGGAGGCTGGGGAAAGGCAAAAATGACCCTGTTTTGCAAGAAATGGCCGTTTTTGCCCTCTCCAAGCCCCAGGAGCACGCTGCAACAGAACAGAAAGCACTTTGGGGACAACCATAACTTCCAAACCCTATGTGTACTCTGTTTTTTGCAAAAATTGGATGCGAGGGTTGGGCTCCAGGAGGCCCAAAATGGCTGTATTCGGTATATAAGATGCACCGACCTTTCCACGCTCTTTTAGGGGAAGGAAAAAGGTCCTTTTTATACTCCAAAAAATACAGTAATCAAGAAGAGAAACAACTTGGAACTAAGGAGAAACTTCCTAACAGTGAGGAAAATTAACCAGGCAAACAGTTTGCCTCCAGAAGTTGGGGTGCTTCATCGCTGGAGGTTTTTAAGAAGAGTATAGACCAGTGTTGGTGAAACCTTTCAGCACCGAGTGTCAAAACAGGAGCAAGTGTTGAGCACCAGAAACAGGAAGAGCACATGGTGCACATGGTCTTCCGGTTTCCAGCACACATGCATGTTCAAAGACCAGTTGGCTGGCATGCATGTGTGTGCCAGAAACCAAAAACTCAGCTTCCTGGTATGCACATGTGTGCCAGGGAGCTGTTCTTCCGATTTCTGGTACTTCTGCACTTGTGAAGACCAGCTATCTGGCGCACATGTGTGCCCCAGAAACTGGAAAAGCAACAGGCAATGGCTGGTGTGTCTGCAGAGATGTCTCTGTGTGCCACTTCTGGCAAGAGTGTCATAGGTTTGCCATCACAGGTCTAGACAGTGACTTATCTGAAAAGGTATAGATTCTCCTGTTTGAGCAGGGGGCTAGACTAGAAGACCTCCAAGGTCCCTTCCAGAGCAAAGAGAGATTCAATCTAGAAATAAGGGAGAACTTTCTGATGGTCAGAGCGATCAACCAATGGAACGGCCTGCCAGTGGAGATTGTGAACGCCCCATCTCTCGACATATTCAAGAGAAGATTGGACTGGGGAGGTGTAGGGTTTCCTGCTTGAGCAGGGGGTTGGACTTGATAACCTAGAAGGTCCCTTTCAACTCCAATAAATGAATGAATGAATGAATGAATGAATGAATGAATGAATGAATGAATGCATGCATGAATGAATGTTCTGATTCTAATTCTTGAATTTAAACATTTTATAACACTAATACTAATCCTTGTGAGGTTTGCATCAGTAAATAGTTGCCAGTGCCTATCACCAAAGCATCACTCTCAAACTAATGTGGATATTCTTGCTTGAAACTGAATAGGCTATCATGCTATTTTTCTTTCTGCTGTTGTACTTTGGAGAGATTGCTGAAATGAAATATAATTCTTCTTTGGCATCGGAAAAGCAGAATTATGTTTAGCAGTATTTATTTCCAAGAATACAATCTCATAAGCAAATGTTAAGATTTTTGATAATTTGGTTTGACATCATGGCAACATGCTAGAGAAATTTAGTCAATCCGCATGAATGAGGGTTGGGTTTTTTTTGTATATCCACCATTTAAAGTTACATCTTGACAAACCTCAAGGCAGTCAACGAGCTCTCTGTAATGGTGACATTGGTTGGCACTGTGGAAAATACTTATAAAACAATATGCCTGTGGAATATTAGATTGGAACACATTGCGATGTTTCAATTCCAGGGGAAAATCCCCCAGCCTTTTGGATGAGCATTTGCCTTATGTTAACACACACTGATGCTAAATTGGATATGGGTCTGCCAGCAAGTAACTCATCTGGCCTGTGGGCTGGCAGCTTAGACATTCTCCTCCCCCTTCCACCCTGAAAAGAACACTGCCTTATATTAACACACTCTGATACTAAGGAGTTAAATAGTCTACATAAATTTTGAAGCTTTAAGTGTTGATTTATCAATCCCAATCATAACAACTCAAGCTTTAACTGTAATTTATTAAGCCCAATCACATAGTTTCGTAGTGCAGAATGGGTATCCAGCTACTAGTGCGGTGACAGTGAACCTATTTTTCGTTGGGTGCCAAAAGAGTTTGTGAGCATGCTATCGTGCATGCGTGAGTGACCACACCCATAAGTCAATGTCTGGGGAGGGCGAAAACAGCTTCCACCACCTCCAGAGGCACTCTGGAGGCTAGAAACAGCCTGTTTCCCAACTTCTGATGGATCCAGTAGGTCGTGTTTCACCCTCCCCAGGCTCCAAAGGCTTCCCTGGAGCAGGGGGAGGGTAAAAACATCCTCCCGCATCCTTCTGAAGGCTCTCTAGAATCCAGAAATGCTCTCCCAGAGCCTCTGTGTGAGCCAAAAATCAGCTGGCCGGCACATACATGCACATTGGAGCTGAGCTAGGGCAATAACTCATGTGCCAGCAGATATGGCTCCATGTTTGCCATCACTGTACTAGTGTATCATAAAATAGTGTTCCAAAACTGAAATAATCTTTTCCTTACCACAGTATCATTCTTCTTGGCTACCTTAGTTTCTTTTCTTCTCTGTCCAAAGGCTGGAGAAGAAATGTATTTGCATTATAATAATTTTGCCTTAATTCCGACACAAGCAGGCCACTCACTGTTGTGGTTCAGTCTGGGACCCCTCCGGGAATGGCTGACCTTCTGTCGGTTTCCAGCTCAGAGGGAGAGGCTGAGGAACAGGAGGTGCAGACTGACGAGGAATCCCAGGCTGAAGAAGAAGGACAGCCAGAGTTCCACCAGGGGGAGCTCTCCCCAGCAAGCAGCCTGGATTCCTTAGGGGAAAATGCTCAAGACATCATAGATATGCGACAAAGGAGAGCTAATCAGAGACGGACTCAATTGGCTAGGTATTTCCAGCATTAGAGGTCACAGCTGGGTTTGGGTGTGGTGCTCTTGGGAAAGGATAAAAGGCGGACCCACCCTTCCTGGCTTGTGGAGTTTTATCTTGGAGATTCGTGAGACCTGTCTGTGAACTTTGGTGGCTTACAATCCTGGTTTGTGCCTTGGACTATTGAAACCTTGGGGGGGGGGGGTGCCAGCAAGAAGCTTGTGGTATTGACTGGACATCAGGACCCTGCTGTAACGTATTATAGCCTGTCTGTTGTGAAGACAGGTTTTCCTTTGTGCTTATTTTTTCCAGCTATAAAATACTTTTGGCTTTTACCAGAGTGTCTGGCTGTTTTTTCAGTTGGTGTTGAGGTCTGGGAAAACCCAGACAGAACACTCACCATATGTAATAGGATTACATTTCCAAAGATTCATGTTCAACTCATCTAAGGATTAACAGCAGCATCCCCAAAGATTCCTGAAAAGAGGTGCTTTGAAGAGCAATGTATTGAAATTTTCAGAAGTGAAAATAATGTGATGTTTGCATTTAGTAGAAGGCAACAGTATTTGGAAGGATCTCAATAGTGTCAATTCACTGCGAGTTGGAGAGAAACTGTCTGAGCCAGAAAGGTGAAGTCAAGCAATAAATTAATCTGGAATCATTACATAGGCACAAGAGAACAAGGTACCATATTTTTCAGAGTATAAGACACACCTTTTTCCTCTCTAAAAGAAGCTCAAAATTCAGGTATGTTTTGGGTCACATACCCATCTGCCTGCACTAACATCTTATATGTCATTGGACCAGAATACCTCCGGAACCGCCTACTACTGCACGAATCCCAGCGGCCAATAAGGTCCCACAGAGTCGGCCTTCTCCGGGTCCCGTCGACTAAACAATGTTGTCTGGCGGGCCCCAGGGGAAGAGCCTTCTCTGTGGTGGCCCCGGCCCTCTGGAATCAACTCCCCCCGGAGATTAGAACTGCTCCCACCCTCCTTGTCTTCCGTAAACTACTTAAGACCCATCTATACCGCCAGGCATGGGGGATTTGAGACACCTTTCCCCCAGGCTTATTATAATTTATGTTTGGTATGTATGTGTTGTTTGGTTTTTTAAATTGATAGGGTTTTTAGTTTTTTCTTAATATTAGATTTGTGCCTGTACAATATTGTTTTATTGCTTGTTGTGAGCCGCCCCGAGTCTTCGGAGAGGGGCGGCATACAAATCTAATAAATTATTATTATTAATTATTATTATTATATATATTACTTGCTTGCACCTTGGTACCCTCACTTTTTTCTCTTATTACTTTCCCTAACTCTATCTCCTCCCTTAATAGTGCTTCTTTATTCTCCCTTTCATTCAGATATTTGCATATTGCATTTATTTGTAGCCATCTTCCCTTACCCAACCACCATTCTATACGATTTCTACTTGGCCTCCCATCCTTCTCATATAACTGTTCTATCTTAGTTATCCCTTTTCCCACCTATAACCCTATTTAAATTTGTTTTATTATCTCTATTTAGTACATATAATAATGACAGTTTTGATTTATATAATCCTATTTTCCCCTGCCATTTTTTCCAGATTTCCATAGTTCCTTTCAGGGGACTTTATAAAAATTAATTCTCTATTCTTCATCCCATTCATCTCTTTTTCCAATTTCACCCATTTATTTTCAGATAATTGCAACTCCATTAATTTTTCAATTTGAAATGCTTCTCTATACAACTCCAAACAGGGAATTCCTCATCCACCCTCTTTTTCATTAGCTATTAACCACTTTTTCCTTACTCTCGGTCTTTTATCCTCTTCAACCCAATAATTAGGTTTTTGTCCCACACCCTGAACTTTGATGCTGATAAACCCCCTGGCAATACCTGGGAGCTATCAACTCTCCTTCAGAGGGTTGATGGATGGCCCAGAGTCTGCCTCTGTCTCTGTGTCTGAGAGCTCCACTCCCTCTTCCCTCCTCGAAATTCCCAGGTTGCCCTGATTCAGACACCACTGCCATCTGATTCAGCTGCCGAAGGAGCCAGCGGACAACAGGTCACAACACTATGGACAATTTCTGAAAGTCTAATGTCCTCCTATTGAAGTTGGTACTTGCCTTTATTTATTATTTTGCTTATCCTGCTCTGCAGATCACAATGGTTTGCCCATCCTATAATTAACACTCTATAACAGTGATGGCAAACTTTTTTTTCCTCGGGTGCCAAAAGAGCATGTGCACATGCTATCGTGCATTCACAAGTGCCCACACCCATAATTCAATGTCTGGGGAGAGTGAAAACACATTCCCCCACCCCATGGAGGCTGGAACCTGCCTGTTTCCCAACTTCTGATGGGCCCAATTGGCTCATTTCTACCCTCCCCAAGCTTCAAAGGTTTCCCTGGATCTGGGAGAGGGTAAAAATGTCCTCCCTCATCCCCGTGGAGGCTCTCTGGAAGCCAAAAACATCCTCTCAGAACCTCTCTGTGAGCCAAAAATCAGCTGGCCGGCACACACATGCACATTGGAGCTGAGCTAGGGCAACGGCTTCTGTGTCAGCAGATATGGCTCCACGTGCCACCTGTGGCACCCATGCAAAAGGTTCACCATCACTGCCCTATAATTTACAAAAGCCACTTTGAAGCCTAACTTTCGCCCTATTCTTAATCTTGCTCAGAAATTAAAGAGGTGACTCTTTAAAAGGAAGAATTAAAAACACCCCACCCCAAATAGCTGAATTCTGAATCTTCATTAAGAACTTGGAACATGTACTCAAATTCAGGTGGTCCTCACCTTACAACCACCATGGACCACAAAAATGTATGTTGTTCAGTGAAACGTTTGTTAAATGAGTTTTTAATTACCTTTATTGTCACAGTTGCTGTTCTCTTCAGGTCCTTTTAGACCTGAAACGAAATTTGAGACCCTGTAAAAACTTTTCCCTGCATATCTGAAACTTGAAATTACATGACTTTGTCTCATTGGAGGGGTTCTTTCTAAGGTGTGTGTGTGTGTTTTGTTTTGTTTTTTGGTTGTTTTGTCTTTGCTGGGCGAAATAACTATACACTTGCTCTTCTCTGGGTCCTTTTAGACCAAAAGTAAAAAAAGGTTAGTTTTAGCTACTGGAAGTGATTTTTTGAATACTTTTTTTGCTAGTGTACTAATTTGAACATTTGTAAACACAATGAAATGAAAAATGAAATGAAAAAAATAATGCTTATTTGTTTATTTTGCTCAGAAAGCCCAACCCCGGCTCTGCACATTTTTTTTCAATTTATAGATTGTTGTGGTTAGCTCTGGCCCAGCTCCTGCCCCAAGGACTGTGGATGTGGGGGAGACATCCACATGCTGCAGGCCTGTTTTGCCCCCAGTGGAATCTGCTGATGAAGGCTCCTCTGACCAAGAAGACATGAGTGACAGGGAGGAGGAGAGTGTGGCAGACAGCTCAGAAGGAGATCAATTATCTAGCTCCTCCTTCGATTCAGAACAAGAGTTAATGATACAGCCACTCATGCAGAGAGCGATGCATAGGCAACAACAACTGAGAGATTATTATCAAAGAAAATGAGGTCACCTGTGGTTGGGTGGGGCTGTGGTAATTAGTGAGGCTGCTATAAATAGCAGCCTGTGGGTTTGGCCATTGTGGAGGATTATCTGATCGTTGTGTTTCGTGACTGCTTTACTGACTTTGACTTTTGTGTGCTGATTTTTCCCCGCTTTGAAACTAAACCAGGGCAAAGTGTGTTTCGCTTTGTGAAAGAAGAAGGACTGTGAATTGCCTCACAGCTGCAAGCTAAGTATCACAGAACTGATAAGGGACTTGTATAAATTACCAGTTTGTTTGGAGACGAGTGCTCTT
Organism: Erythrolamprus reginae; assembly: GCF_031021105.1. Taxonomy (NCBI): domain Eukaryota; kingdom Metazoa; phylum Chordata; class Lepidosauria; order Squamata; family Dipsadidae; genus Erythrolamprus; species Erythrolamprus reginae. The sequence goes on along the minus strand of NC_091956.1, from coordinate 20,072,009 downwards.
TGCTATACCAAAAGAGGGCTTGGATTAAGTGAATTTTCATTATAAAGAACATTGTTTTGAATTTTCAAACATGTGTGTGTCTGAAATTTGTACCTGTGAATTTTTGGGAGGATTCTACCAGAGAGCCCGACAGAACATAGATTAGCCTGAAAAATCTGAATTTTTTAAAAACCTTTGACATTGGCATACTAATTTGAACATTTCTGAACTTAATAAAATGAAAAATGAAATGAAAAATTTGATGCTTATTTGTTTATTTTGCTTAGAAACGCACCCCCCCGGCTGTGTGCAATTATTTCACTTTATATATAGATTAACCTGCCAGTCCCAATTTTTTTTACTATCTTTGGCATTGGCATACTAATGTGAACATTTCTTAACATAATGAAATGAAAAATGAAATGAAAAAAATTGATGCTTATTTATTTATTTTGCTTAGAAAAGGGCATTCCCCCCCCCATAGCTATGTGCAATTTTATATAGATTAGCCTGCCAGAAAAATAATTGAACACAGCCGGGGGAGGGCTTTTCTGAGCAAAATAAACAAATAAGCATTAATTTTTTCATTTCATTTTTCATTTCATTGTGTTCAGAAATGTTCAAATTAGTATACTAGTTAACAAAGTATTCAAGAAAACCACCTCCAGTAGCTAAAACTAACCTTTTTTAAAATCCAAGTCTAAAAGGACCCAGAGGAGAACAAGTGTATAGTCTTTGGGAAGACAACAGCAGGGTTTAAGTGAATCACTGTACTTGATTAACCCAGTTGTTACGTGAATCCAGCTGCGCCATTGACTTTGTGTCAAGCTGATGCAGAAGTTGGTTATAAATCAACAGCTTGCCACACTATCTATAAAAGGCCTGATATTTATGGGAACTTGGGAGGGGTTATTTTCATGATGGGACAGATACAGCCATAAAACATTCTTTTGCATGATTCAAGGACATCCTATGCCCATCCACCTGGGTGGAAGTGGAGGAAGGACTTGCCACACTGGCACAATTTGAGTGGGCAACATGACAAGTTTGTGGGTGGAGGACAAGGGATGTGAACTTTCAACTGGGTGGGAAACTCCGATTCAGCTTTCCCAGTGTAAGTGCCAGGACGGCTCTGGCAATAAATTGGAACTTTGAGGAGTAGCTTGACTTGCTCTCTGATTTAGTTTGGATGCTACCTGGAACCTTGACACTTTGTCAAAAAGGCACAAAAAGGTGACCACGTGACCTGAGGATGCAGCAACAGTCATAACCCATGGCCAAGCATCAGAATTTGGGTCACATGATCATGTCCAGTCAATGAAGAAGTGGAAGTGATGTGCCACTGTCTGGAGGCTGTTGGGGCCTGGATGGGTGTCAACAAACTCAAACTCAACCAAGACAAGACGGAGTGGCTGTGGGTTTTGCCTCCCAAGGACAATCCCATCTGTCCATCCATTATCCTGGGGGGGGATCATTAACCCCCTCAGAGAGGGTCTGCAACTTGGGCGTCCTTCTCGATCCACAGCTCACATTAGAGAAACATCTTTCAGCTGTGGCGAGGGGGGCGTTTGACCAGGTCCGCCTGGTGCACCAGTTGCGGCCCTATTTGGACCGGGACTCAATGCTCACAGTCACTCATGTCCTCATCACCTCGAGGTTCAACTACTGTAATGCTCTCTATATAGGGCTACCTTTGAAAAGTGTTTGGAAGCTTCAGATCGTGCAGAATGCAGCTGCGAGAGCTATCATGGGCTTCCTAAATATGCCCATGTTACATCAACACTCTGCAGTCTGCATTGGTTGCCGATCGGTTTCCGGTCACAATTCAAAGTATTGGTTATGACCTATAAAGCCCTTCATGGCATTGGACCAGAATATCTCCAAGACCGGTTAGGTCCCACAGAGTTGGCCTTCTCCGGGTCCCATCGACTAAACAATGTTGTCTGGCAGGACCCAGGGGAAGAGCCTTCTCTGTGGCAGCCCCGACCCTCTGGAACCAACTCCCCCCAGATATTAGAGTTGCCCCCACCCTCCTTGCCTTTCGTAAGCTCCTTAAAACCCACCTCTGTCATCAGGCATGGGGGGAATTGAGATATTCCCTTCCCTCTAGGCTTACAAAATTTATGCATGGTATGTTTGTATGCATGATTGGTTTCTTAAATTGGGGTTTTAAACTACTTTTAATATTAGATTTGTTTATATTGTTTTTTGCTGTTGTTAGCCGCCCCGAGTCTACAGAGAGGGGCGGCATACAAATCTAATAAATAAATAAATAAATGGGGAGATTGCAAAGATCATAAGTGTGAAAAATGGCCCTACATCACTTTTTCCAGTGCTGTTTGAATGATCATTAAATGGTTGTAAGTTCAGGACTACCTACTTTGCCTGAAGTAGAGTAGGGTTTCCTGCCTAAGCAGGGGGTTGGACTAGAAGACTTCCAAAGTCCCTTCCAACTCTATTGTGGTTGTTATTGTTGTTGTTGTTAGTTATTACTAACAAAGCATTAAGATTAAGATTGGCTCAGCCATCTCATTGTATTACCTGTGGTACTCTTCGCAATAGAGGTTTCAAATTTAAACCTATGGATTATTATGTCTCCAAACTTTATTTATTTATTGCAAACTTCTTTACTGCAAAATCCTCAGTAACTTTTGGATACCCCGTTCAATTGAATTCACCCCATTGTTCATTTTTTTGTTGAATCGAGAGACACCAAACACACAAAATCGGGTTGCAATCCTTGACGGCCCCCAGATCAGGAAAAAAAACTTTTCTTTGTACATGTTCAAGGATATTTTTGCTTCGTGCAGTTAATTTAGACCAGGGGGGTCCCCAACCTTGGCAATTTTAAGCCTGGCGGACTTCAACTCCCAGAATTCCCCAGCCAATTTTCCTGGCTGGGGAATTCTGGGAGTTAAAAAAATCCGCCAAGCTAAAAGTTGCCAAGGTTGGAGACCCCTGATTTAGATACACCCTAATCCTGGTTTCAGACTTCTTAAAAGGCACAGTCAAAGATGTAATCAAATCAGTTTAAATTCCTTTTGTTGTTGTTGTTGCTATTATTATTCCCTCTATTCACATTTGCATAGCTTCATGGCTGGGCTTATTTTTCTTCTTTGGGTTTTGCACAGTTGTCCCATCACACACACACACACACTCCACCTTAGCTCAGAGGAAAATTGTCCGACAATCTATTCCCTATAGCAACGGCGCATGATTGCTTTGTATTTCATTTCATTTCTCAGCAAGGAGACTATCAGGAGCAAATCTGCACGATTGCACAAAGCATTGTAATGGAAAATGAGAAACGATTCAAATGGTGGAACGCCTGCAGCATATTCAGGGCACACGGGCTGCTTCTGTCTTTCACTTAATTTCTTGCCACAGCGGCTAGATTGTGCAGCGGGCACGAGGGGTGTAATCAAGAAAGAGAGAGAGAGAGGAGAAAATCACCCGTAGAATTGGACAAAAATGGCAGTGGGTTGCGCTTCTTATTTTATCCCCCAGAACATCCTGGAGAAGTGGGCTGGGCTGAGAAAGAATGAGTGGGTTAAAAAATCACACAGCTGGTTTACATGCATAAGGGAGAACTACGTAGGATTCGCCTTCTCTTCATTTCTAGTCTACGGGTGATGGCCACATCATGTCTGTGAATTCAGTTGCTTTTCACTTTTTCTTTTAACCCTTAATCACGGGTGTACTGTTTTAGAATAGAATAGAATAGAATAGAATACAGTGATCCCCCGAGTTTCGCGATCTCAATCTTTGCGAAACGCTATATCGCGATTTTTCCACCCGATGACGTCACTCCCTTCCTTTCTCATCTTTCTTTCTCTCTCTCTTTCTCTATCTTGCTTCTTCCTCTCTCACACTCTCTTCTTCCCTCTCTCATCTCTTTCTTTCCTTCTCTCTCTTTCTCTATCTCTCCCCCTCTTGCTCTCGAGCGGCGGGCGGCACCCAGGGAAGGTTCCTTCGGCCGCCCACCAGCTGATCTGCTCGGCAGCGCAGTAGCAGCGAGGAGCCGAAGATGGGGTTTCCCCTTTGCGTGGGCAATGTGGAAACCCCATCTTCGACTCCTCGCTGCTACTCCTCGCTGCTACTGCCGAGCAGATCAGCTGGTGGGCAGCCGAAGGAACCTTCCCTGGGTCTTCAACTCCCAGAGCGGTGGACAAGTGGCGGCCGGACAAGCGGCGGACAAGCGGCGGGCGGACAAGAAAAGCGGCGGCAGACAAGCGGCGGGCGGAAAAGCAGCGGCCGGACAAGCGGACAAGCAGGGGACAAGCGGAAAAGCGGCGGACAAGCGGGCAGGCAGGCGGCTCCTCAGCTGCTGGGTCTTCCCAGGTGCGGAAGTAAAAACACCATCTGCGCATGCGCGGCCATGGAAAAAGGGGCGCGCATGCGCAGATGGTGTTTTTACTTCCGCACCACTACATCCCGAAAAATCGATTATTGCGAGGGGTCTTGGAACGAAACCCTCGTGATAATCGGGGGATCACTGTATAATTCTTTATTGGCCAAGTGTGATTGGACACACAAGGAATTTGTCTTTAGTGCATATGCTCTCAGTATACATGAAAGAAAACGATCCATTTGTCAAGAATCATATGGTATAACACTTAATGATTGTCATAGGGTCAAATAAGCAATGAAGAAACAATCAATATTAATAAAAATATTAAGGATACAAGCAATAAGTTACAGTCATACAGTCCTAAGTGGGAGGAAATGGGTGATAGGAATGATGAGAAAAAATAATAATAATGCAGGATTTTTTAAAAAATGTCTACATAATTATTACAAAAACAGACACTTGGTGTCCAATTTATTTATTAGTGGCATAGATGGCCTAGATGTAGCATGTCAGATGCTACATGTTTTCTTTTCATTTTAATGTGTTTTTATTGGCTTTCATATTTTATCTATCCTAACATGCCTTTTGAACAGATCTACAACTTTTTATATACATTACTGTTACATTTATACAATTTACACATTCATTTTACAGTATTTTCTAATTCTATATCTTCGTCCCACATTTTCTCTTCTATTTTCTATCATTAATACCACTTTTCCCATATTTTGTAATTGTCTGAGTCCTTTTGTTCTAAGTTCTATGGTTAATTTGTCTATTTCTGTGCAATCACATATCTTCTTGATTATCAAACTTTCAGTGGGTATATTAGGGTTCCTCCAGCATTGTCCTCATGCAATCCTAGCAGCTGTTTTGATGTGCAAAATCAGAGAGAGTAGTACCTCTACTTATGAACTTAATTCATTCCATCACCAGGTTCTTAAGTAGAAAAGTTTGTAAGAAGCATTTTTTCCCATAGGAATCAATGTAAAAGCAAATAATGCATGTGATTGGGAAGGGTGGAGGCCCTGTTTCCTCCCGGGAGATCACTAGAGAGGCCCCACAGAGGCTTCTCTCCACCTTTTCTGGCCCTGTTTCCTCCCAGGAGATTCCTAGAGAGTCCCCACAGAGGCTTCTCCCTGCCTTTTCTGATTACAGTATCAGAGGCTCAGGTTAGTAAGGCGAAAATGGTTCTTGAGAAGAGGCAAAAAAAATCTTGAACACCTGGTTCTTATCTAGAAAAGTTCGTAAGTAGAGGCATTCTTAGGTAGAGGTACCAATGTACTTGGTTCTTTTATATTTTCAATATATTGAATATATATATTCAATACATTTTCAATGTATTGTCTTTTCAATATACCTAATAAAAAAAGTTCCGAGGTAGATACTACTGTTGTTTCTATTATTTTGTCTAGTCTAGTCTAGTCTAGTCTGTTAGATCAATGTAGCCTTACAATAAAATAGAAATAGTTTATCTTGTTTTATCTTCCTCTGGAAGAGTTGGTATATAGGAGTGGCTGGGGGTTTAGATATTTCCACCAAACTCACAGCCATTATGCAGACAATATGAAGGTAAGATTCTCTGAGTCTCATTTCTTAAATCACTTTCAGAAATTGCTTTTTAACTGCTATTAGGAACCTCCACAACCTTTGCAGGTTTTAGGCCACCAAGCAAACATCCTTCAATCTTTAGTGAAATAAGTTTTAAATAGAAATTTAAGAACTCTGTTTTTTTTTTAATAAACAGCAAAAGGGTGATTAGAAGATTGATTTTGGAAAAGCTACAAATGGACTAAGGGTCCAGATGGATTTGAAATAAGATGGTGAAATTAATTATATGAATCTTTATCGTATTGCTTTTTCAATATACCTAATAAAAAAAG